>NC_141162.1:118711230-119019563 GCF_053477565.2 Lygodium microphyllum
GCCGACATGGACATGGAGTTCACAAGGGTATGTCGGCAAGGTCAGGTGGATCAATGTGCTTTTGGGCTTGTGTTTTTTTCTATGCTCCTATGGGTACGAGTGCTGAGAGTTTTGTGTGGGAAGGGGACTTGAGATGGGTGGGGGAAAGGGGGTTTACGGTGGTGGGGTGGAAAGGAGGATTGTGGAGGGGTGGGGACAAGGGGGATGTGGTGGGGGGGTGGGAATGGGGACTAAGGTAGGGGTGGTGGTTTGTAGGAAGAGGGTGGTTTGGGAGGGGGGAAAGGTGGCCGATGGGAGGAGGAGGTTGGGTGGGGGGAGTGGGAGGTGGGAGGGAGGGGAGGTGGAGGCTGGGAGAGGTGGAGGTTGGGAGAGGTGGAGGCTGGGAGAGGTGGGCGGTGGGGCATTGGAGGCTGGGCATTCACGGGGTTGCAATGGAGGAGAGCAAAGCCACAGCAGGAGATGATAGCACCAATAGGGGAGGATTAGGAGGAGAGGAAGAAGATGAAGAGGAGGAGGAAAGAAGAGGGAGGAAGAGAGGAGGAGGAGGAGGAGGAGGAGGAGGAGGAGGAGGAGGAGGAGGAGGAGGAGGAGGAGGAGGAGAAGGAGGAGGAGGGGCGGGCGAGGGGAGGGGAGATAGGATGAGGAAGGCAGGAGGAGGTTGCAAGGAGGAGAGAGAAGAGGGAGAAGGAATGGCATAGGGAGAGAGAGAGAGGGGGGACGGAAGAGCACATGGAGAGAGAAGAGGGAGGAGGAAGGGTATAGGGAGAGAGAGAGGGGGAAGAGAGAGAAGAAGAAGAAGAAGAATAAGAAGAAGAATAAGTGAGAGATCAAAGCCCAAGGGTCATGATGAATATTGTGGCTATAGGATTCCTCCTTTCCTACCTTGGGCCATCATCATCCTTTTGTCCCTAACTCCCACCTTACCCAGGCTAATCACCAGGCCATCGATGACCGTGGCTCCTCTGAGATCTTGTAGTCTACTAAAGATGCCATGCATTCATCCTTGTAGCAGTTCCTACCTCCAATGCCTTCGACAAAGTGAAGGAAAAAATGCATCAAGGTTATGAGAAGAGAATTGATGGCATCATGGAAACTACCAAAGAAAGTGCCAATAATAGTGTAGAAAGAGCAAAGGACACTATCGAAAGTGCAAAAGATATTACAAAGGAGAAGATGCATTGGGATTATGAAAAAACAATGGATGGTGTGGAGTTTGCCAAAGATTACATAGAGGAAACCGCAATGGATGCATATACAAGAGAGCAAAACAGACTGGCAAAGATACTGATTAGCAAATATCACCAAAGAAGTTGCATCACACATACCCAACAAAGAGTCGAGTACAGACTATATGGAGAGTTTAAGAAATAAGCTTAATGAAGCAAAATAATATTTGTAGTAGAGCATCCTTCATTTGATGATGGCAAGAAGCTAGCAAGGAAGCTATGGAGACTTTGAAGAGAAAAATTGAGGATGTAAGGTAGCAAGTTTCTTTCTACATGCCAGGCACAAAGGAAGAGGAACCATAAACTACTTTCAGGCTATGAAGAAGAAACTAGAGGATTATGATTGGGTTGAATATGTGGCACCATATCCTCTAGATCTTTATCATGCTGAAATATGTCTTCTCTTCTTGAATCTTCATGAAGGTATTGATTTTGTCCATTCCTTGCATTAGATATTTGAGAGTTTTGTGGATAACATTGTTTATAGAAAGAGTCGCATCCATGAATGTGTTCTTCTTTATCAACATGTTGAATTTTCTCTAGCTATCCATGATCCTTTGAAGAGTTGAAATTTGGTCTTTTTCTATTCTATGAGTTGGAAGTTAAATTGCTTCGTCGACTCTTGAAGGACCACCTTGTTCATAGGTTGAGTGTATAAATTGATTGGTTGTTTTTGACTTCACATTATCATTTGAAAGTGATGACCCATTATCTTTGAAAGGTTGAGTGCTTTGCAACTTATTATCCAAGTTGCTAAGAATGGTTATCATTTAATCAAAATTTGTGTCCATATGTTGCCCAAACTTCTCAAAGTGATTAATCATATGCCCAAACTTATGATCAATTTTTTGGTTCAATTGAATAATACCTTCATTCATGCTTTTGATCATATGTGAAAGTTGTTGGTACTTTTTTGAATCAAGTGACATGTTTGCTTCAACCATATGTCCCATATCATTAGGGCCTCCTGGCCATTGTGACTCTTCATTTATGTTGCCATCATCCCTATCATTTTGTCCATGATTTTTTGCTCTTATAGAAAACTTAATCTTTGCTTGATGCTCAACCAAGTCTTCATTTATATTCTAAAAAATTTGCTCTTTCTTCTTATTTTTGGCCATTGGAATAGGTGTAGTAGAAGAATATTATTTGTTGGTAAATGGACTATATCTAGAGTGGTAACACTCCCATCCTTATATTTATGAGCTTAAAATGAAGCTTAGTGTATGTAGATAGGGAAAATTTACTGAAATCACAAGTTGAAATTTGGTAAGGGATAGTTCCAGATCAAAATAGTATACTTTGGCTAGTTGTCTAGGAGCTGTTTACAATGACCACCTGCTCTCAATAAAATGACCATAAATTTTTCTCAACTCTGATAATCAAACCTTTTTAGTTAGGATTGAAGCTAAATTTTTTCTCATTGAGTGGAGTATAAAATTTCTATGTGAGAATCAAAATATTTAATTCTGAATTCACTTCTCTGATTGTCTGGATTGTGATAGAAACTTGTTTGAACTTGTAATTGCCTTGTTTTGTCAAATTTGATCATGGGTATGCATCATACACATGTGGTAACTGAAATACAACTAGTGTACCCTGCAAGTACCATTTAGCCACCTATTTATGATCTATATACATATAAATCCTACCTTATTTTAGTGTCCTATTTTCCAATGAACTTCAATCCTTTTCCACTCTATTCCAAGTGGTCTTCCATAGTCCACCACTTGTGCTAAGGGATACAACAGTGGATGGGTACTTAAATGGACTCTCAAACTCTGGAAGGTGTGCAAAGTTCCTTCCGAACTAGGTTGTTCATCCCTATGGATTCCTAAATAGCAAGGGGTGGTCACCTCTCTTTTGTCTTGCTATCTCATCCCCGGCTTTTACCTTTTGCCTTTATATATATATATATATATATATACATATATATATATATATATATACATATATATATATATATATATACATATATACATATATATACATATATATACATATATATACATATATATATGTATATATACACATATATAGTAGTGCTAGTATTCTAAAAAACAAAGAATCTATGCATGGCCGAGATAAAGCTTTGAGCATTCAATGATATGCAAGAATTCAAAAGTTGAATGAATTGAAAAGGACTGAGAAAGGTTTACCTTCAATAATTAGTGACTCACTGAATTACTAAACTCACCATTTAAAATTTTCTTAGGTATCTCAATGTATATGATCACAAGAAATCTGTATTAGAGATTAGGCAATCACACAAGTAAGAATTCATTGAAATTTCAATCCGTATTAGAGATTATTTGTTGGTAAATGGACTATATCTAGAGTGGCAATGAATGGGCACTAAATTTTAGCATAAGTTGACTGAAATTTCAATCAAACCAAGAGGACATACCCAATTCAACCTCTCTTTCAGCAATTGGCTATGCTTCAACAATTGGAATTAAATAGATTAGAAAAGAGTAGATGATACCTTGTTTAATACTTGGGATTGTTGTAGCATGCTGAAATGGGCCAAATGCCTTCACAATAGTTGATGGAAGCTCCATTCAAGCCTTCCATTGATGAATACAAATCCACTTGAAGTCTTCAAATAGCTTCAAGAATGTCAATCTCGAACTAATGTTTCTTGTAATGATTGAAGAGTAATAAAATCCCCATAAATCTGAACCAATGCCTTCAATTAAGGCTAAATATCACTCCAACTTCAAGAGATACTTCAATCCTTGATTATAAATAAGAATTGCAAGAGATTTTAGATGTTTGTAATTGTCCAAGCATTTAAGAAGAAGAAAATGCTATGAACCATGGTCTATTGCTTCAATGTTGGATCAATCTTTATGGAATAGACTTGCTCTTGATTCTATGGAGTAGAATACTTCATAATCCCCATGATTAAATCAAAATTGACCAAAATTTTAAAGAATTTTGTGGTTGCCTTGTTTTCCCCAAATAAGAGAGCAAGAATACTCTAAATGTTGTCTAAATTCTTCAATCTTTCTTCCTCATTACATATTGAAGATTTAGAGTTTTATTCAAGAAGAATTAGAGTAAAAGCCCCATGAATATTTCAAGAATCAAGCAAGATTTTACTTGGTGTCCTTAAACTCTATATCTATGGTTGAAGAGAAGCTTCAAGAGGGAAATGGCTCAATGTCTAAAGGAGGAGAAAGGATGTAAGGGATGGGGAATGCATGGAAAAATATGGGAATAAAATAATGGAGGAAAAATACCTACTGCACTGGAAGTATATAAGATGTAAGGGACTTGAAATTTTTTTCCATCAGATTATAATAATAAGTCTCCTTCCTCTTCTCTCCCTTTCTCCAACTTTCATGGATTCCTTCCTTTCTTTTCTATCTTTCTCTCTCTTCTTCTAGTCTTTCTTTCTCCTCGTCACTCTCCTCTGTCTTCTTCTTCTCTTTTTCTCTCTCTTCTCCAATCTTCTCTCTCCTCTTTCTCTCTCCCTAGTTGTTTCCTTGACAATTGGTATTAGAGCCATAGGTTCTTCATCCAGTTGGCCAACATTCCATTCAATTATATTTTTTTCAGTCACACAGATTTAAGAGCCATATGTACACAGGTACAACATGACATGGAGTAGCTGTGTAGTTATCAAGGAATTTTGGACCACAAGGACTGTAGGTTTGGAGCATTAATGGAGTCTTGGACCAAGTTTGGAGGTTGAAAAGACCAGATTTAGCAGCTCTCGTGGGTCATTTTTGGCCAATTTTGAAGGTATTTTCTTAAAAGACAATGGTGGTGAATGGAGTAGAAGAGGGGAAAGCCTTGGTTACTTTTCAAGAAGAGTATTCTCTCTTTTCATTCTCAATCTTTAGCCAAGCTTCCATGGAGGATATCAGCCCATTCTTCTTTCCATCTTCTTCTCCCCCTCCGAATCCTCGAGGTTGAGACTTTCCTTGGTTGCCAATAATAGTTTCTTACCTCGTCAATAGCATCCACCACGAACAGAACCTCACATCCTTATTTCTTTAGGTTCTCCAGGAAAGGAGAGTTCCCTAGAGCCTTCTTGCTCTCTCCAGTGATGTAGTAATTGTCAGTCTGTCCTTCCTTCATGCGGGTCACATAATCCTTCAGACTGGTCATTTCATCACCACTCTTGGTAGAGTGGTACCTTAGGAGCTCTGCAAGCCTGGATAATGAGTAAGAAATCACTGATCTGCTTAGATCAATCCTTCTCCACACTTCCTCTTCATTCGATTCCTCTCCTTCTTAACCTCTATTTATTTTTTTTGGGGGGGGAGGGGGACAGAGGATTCACATTTTATGAATGCACTACCATGGAGCCACGACCTTGAACATCCTCAAGAAGGTCATTAGGCTGGTTTAGGAACTTGTTTGCTATCATGATGGCAGTGTTTTTATATAGGTGCAGATGTTAAACTTCTCACTCCTGCTTAAAGAAATGGCCACTACACTTGAAGATCTCAGGGTGACTTGGGAGATACACTGTGGCTTTGTCCCAATGGGAAGAGGTAGCGGAAAAAAAAATCAAGTGGTATAATAGCAAAACTATTTGGAATTAAGAAATCTATGATGTTGATTGAATGCTATAATAGCAAACTATTTGGAATGAAGAAATCTATGTTGTCGATGCTTTAAACATTCCGCATTAAACTGGATTGTTTACATCAACATGTTTGCTTGCCTTGATAATCTGGAGTGCTTCTGAAATTTTTCGTGTGCTAAATATTTGATCACCTGCTTTTGAGCTATTTCTTTCCTTCAATGTTGTATCCATGGTGCGAAAACCTGGTATAGGCAATATACAGCAAGTCCACCCAATGCAAGTATACAAGCTACCAATACATGAATGTTGTCGTGATGAAAAGTGAAATAGCATTGGTAGTTGAGCTATAATAAATGGGATAATAGACACAGTCATAGAGCAGACATCCTTGTCAACTCATAATCCATGGAAGAGGGAAAACATGACTCTCCATGCCAAAACTGCTTATAGAATTAGTAAGGTAAGTCAACAAACTTGGGGCAACTTTGTCACCTGTTAAGAGTAGCTGATCCACAAGTATAACATTTACATCTTCAGTAGTTTCCAGACAGTCTCATATTCTATCTGATGATAAAATTGGTTTAATCCCTTCAACTCTCAAGCCAGGAGATATTGGATTAGAGTGAACTTCCTAACATGGAGATACATCTTTAAGATTTTGAAGACCAGATTGATTGAGTTATTTGAGAACTCAAATTAACATTTATGGGATCTTGAGATGTGGAGGCCACTACTTCTAGGATATAGTTTTTCTCAGCTTTTGAACACCAAACTGGTTGAGCTATTTCATCTTTGAGTATAACAGAGCTAGGAAGAGTACTCAATGGTTCTGGAACTTCTACTTTAATAGTTCTTGCAGCCATGGAGTGAACCACATGATGCAATCAATGCAGCAATTTTGATGACTGATCCATCATTGGGAAGAGCCTTTGATGCTTGGAAGGGATTATGGGGTACATTTATGGAAGATCTCCCTTCTATGCCCATCTATGCAAGCTATGAGCTATTGAGAGCTCAATCCCTACATCCTAATTGAAGAAATTTCTTCTTCAAGCTGAAAGATTCCTCACTTGGTTGAGCATTGCAACCATGGAGTTTATTGGAGTATAATGGAGCATTGTGGAGCACTCAAGAAAGGCTGAATCATTGTTTGATTGCCATCTTCATCAAGCATCATAAGGTACTTGGTTCTTGAATGCTTATTCTCTCAAATTCATCCTCTTGCTGAGCCATAACCAATTGCTTGAGAGAATGCAAGAGCTCAAGTAGGCATTAAGAGATAAATTTGATGCTTGTTTGTTGTTCAATTCTTCACAATCCTTTTACTTCACTCTCATCACATTGGAATGGGTAAATTCATGCTAAAACTTATTGAGGATTATTGCTTCTGTTTATCTTAACCAATTGAGTTGTTGTTTCTTGACCGAGCCACTTGAATCATTAAAAAATCCATGTATAAGGGTAAGTCAATAGTGAGTCACTACTTGGTAAGCCCCTACCCTTGATCCCAATTTTCCATTCCATGCATTTCATGAAAAGGTTCAATTCCTACTTCCAAATGCATCTCATGTTGGGTGTTTAATTAATAAATTTCAGCCATGTATATTCCGGGTGAGAAAAAGCCTTATGCCAAGCGAGGTGGCAAGAAAAAAGAGAGGTGACCCCCCTTGCCATGAAAGACACTGAAGGGGTGCACAACCCAGCCTGAGGGGAACTTTGCCCACCTCCCTTTTGATTCGAAGCCCGAAGTTACTTGCAGGTGTAGGTACCCTCTTGAAGAACCAAGATATTGACTTGGCATTGATGTATGAGATGCATTTGTTGATTTATGGATGTATTATTGGATGAAAATGTATGGGAGAATACTACAGAGGATGTGTTTGCAGACATGAGAATACATATGCAGTCAATGGCAGTGAATACGATGCTTGGAATGTATGGGAGATGCCTATGCATGGGGAAATTATGTTAAGAGATGTTTATGACATGATTAGTTCTAGAATAAGGTTGAAAAAAATGAATTTGGATGGCTGACCAATGTATTATGCCATGGAGATGACCTTTCAGTCATGCATTCACAAGTTGATTCCTTGCAACCCCATTCTTGACCCTTGCAGGGTGTTGTAAGAAATTTGCTAGCATGTACAAAATTATACCTTTGCAGGCTTGCCCAAATTCAAGGTTGCAGAAATGCATAAGGTATGTGAAGCCTGTCAGTTTGGAAAACAAGCAAGGAAACCATTTCCTAGACATGTTCAAGAGAGTGAGAAGCCATTGGAATTAATCCACTCTGATGTGTGGACTACTAAAGCTGCATCTCTTGGAGGCTGTCATTATTTTGTCACTTTTATTGATGATTATAGCAGAAAAGTTTGGGCGTATTTTATGAAAAAGAAAAGTGAAGTTTTTGGGCACTTCAAAACTCTTAAAGCTATGGTTGAAAAAGAAACAGGCACACAGATAAAATGCCTAAGGTTAGATGGAGGGGGAGAGTACCTCTCAAATGAGTTTGCAAGGTTCTTGCAGGAGCATGGCATAAAGCAGCAATATTCATGCAGTCATACCCCACAACAAAATGGAATTGCAGAAAGAAAAAACAGGCATATTGGAGAGGTATCTCGTGCCATGCTCAACGAAAAAGACTTGCCAGATTTTTATTGGGCTGAGGCAGTTGCTACAACTGTCTATATAATGAACAGGACTCCCACTGCAGCAATACATGGAATGACTCCAGAGGAGAGGTATACTGGTAGGAAACCAGATGTTTCTCATTTGAAAATTTTTTGTTGCATTGCCTATGTACATGTGCCAGATGAGTTGAGATCCAAGTTGGATCCAAAAGCTGAGAAGTGCATCTTTATTGGTTACTCTCTGCAGCAGCAGAAAGGGTATAGATGCTATAATCCTTCTACTCGTAAGTTTACAGTGAGCAGAGATGTTGTTTTTTATGAGATGAGTAGCTAGTATAAACTAGTAAATGTGATTGATGATGTAGATGCACAAAATGGTAATGCTGCACAGAATTCACAGCAGCAGTCACAAAATATTAGTGGACCTGGAGTGTCCTCTAGCAGTGGTTCATATTCTTCGCCATGGACAGGCAGATTGAGATCAAGAGAATCTCCTCAAAACAATGCAGATAGTGATATGCAGGTTTCACGAAAAGGAAAAGAGAAGGTAGATCAGCCCATGGTTGATGTGAATGCAGGTCACTCTTATGTGGATGGTGAATCCAGTGGCTCAGAACAGAGCATTGATGATGAGTTGGGTATTCCTTCTATTGTTACACCTGGAGTAAGGAAGACCAGGGATGTTTTGAGAGCACCTGGGAGTGAACCTACTTTGCGCAGGTCTACCAGAGCTAGGTATCCTGTGGATAGGCTGAAATATGATGGATTTACAGCCATTCACTATGCATATATGGTCAAAGTGATACAGGAACCAGAACCCACTTCTTTTGAGCAAGCCATGGGAAAAGAAAAATGGGAGAAAGCCATGGATGAAGAAATGGATGCCTTGGAAGCAAATGCTACATGGGAATCGGTACCTTTGCCTAAAGGTAAAAATGCAATTGGCTATAAGTGGGTTTATAAGGTGAAGCACAATGCAGATGGTTCTGTGAACAGATACAAAGCAAGATTAGTAGTCAAGGGGTATGCACAAATATATGGCATTGACTATGAAGAAACATTCAGTCCGGTTGCAAGGATGGCAACCGTAAGAGCAGTCATTGCTATGGCTGCATCAAAGGGATGGTCTTTACATCAGATGGATGTAAAGAATGCCTTCTTGCATGGTGATTTGCAAGAAGAGGTCTATATGGAGCAGCCACCAGGTTATGTGCATGCTATTCATCCTGAGTTTGTTTGCAGGTTGAAGAAAGCCTTGTATGGCTTGAAGCAAGCACCTAGAGCATGGTCTGACAAGATAGGACAATATCTTGTCACTATTGGCTTTCAGATTTCCAAGGCAGATTTCTCACTTTATGTGAGAAAAACAGAGAAAGGTATTATGCTACTTGTCATTTATGTTGATGATTTGATTATGACAGGTGACAGTGATGAAGATATCGTTCATGTGAAAATGCTATTGAAGCAAAAGTTTGAGATGAAGGATTTGGGAGAGCTACGTTATTTCTTGGGCATTGAGGTGATTAGATCACCAAGTGGGATACAGCTCTTGCAGAGGCAGTATGGATTGGACATGCTGTCCAAATATGGGATGACAGGCTGTAAGCCTATTTCAGTTCCTTTGGAGCAGAATGTGAAGCTGAGCACAGATGCAAGTGAGCTTCTGGAAGACCCTACTATGTACAGACGCATAGTAGGAAGTTTGATTTATATGACTATTACCAGGCCAAATTTGAGCTATGTTGTTGGATTGGTAAGTCAGTTTATGCAGGCTCCAAGGAAACCACATTTGGATGCGGCTAGACGCATACTCAGGTATGTGAAGTCCACATTGCAGTATGGACTATTTCATGAGACTGGGGTTCAGATACAGTTGCATGGATACACTGATGCTGATTGGGCTGGTAGTATTTCTGATAGACGATCTACCAATGGATATGTGTTCTCTTTTGGGAGTGCTGCAGTCACTTGGAGCAGCAAGAAACAGCCTACAGTTGCCTTGTCGAGCACAGAGGCTGAGTACAGGGGTGTAGCAATGGCTGCATGTGAGGTAGCTTGGTTGCATAAGCTACTTTATGATATGCATCAGTCTACAGATGGGCCAGTTGTCATTTATTGTGACAACATGAGTAATATACACTTGGCAAATAACCCAGTCTATCACGCTAGAACAAAGCACATTGAGATGCATTATCACTATGTGCGAGAGAGGGTTTTACTAGGTCTTATTGATCTAGTTTATGTCAGCACAGAGGATCAGGTAGCTGACATATTCACGAAGGCATTGGGCGCAGAGAAGCTGCGCAAGTTCAGAGACCTGCTTGGTGTGCATGAATTGGGATTGAGCTCGAGGGGGAGTGTTGAGATATCGAGCTCCACTCGTGATATGCTAGGGTGCCCGTTGTGCATTTATGTCACCGACTTGTCAGTTGTAGATGCGGTTGGTACACCGCCCATGAATAATAGCTACATAATAGCTATCCTTATCTACTCTAGTTCATGGCTCAGTTAGTATGCCACCTTAGTTAGTTGAGTTTGGTTTGAGACCCATATATAGGGTTCTTCTATTTCTTTGTATTTGAGTTCTTTTGGCTTACACAACTAAGAAGAGAAAAACTGTTTTCAGCCTCCACCTCTGTGTGTATTCCCCCATTGTGCAAGCAAGAAAGCTTCAAGTGAGACTCCTTCCTTCTCTCCCACAATCTTGATACTAGTGAGGGCCTACACGGCCGGGGTTGCCATCCCCCAGTTCCCTTGAGCCTTCTTTTTCCTAGAATGGGAAGTTTTTGGCTTACATCAGAGGCAGTGTCACTTAGGGCCTCTTTTTGGTGTGTACCTCAGGGTAGGTACATAGCGCTCTGGCGGAGGAGCTCATGCCATATTTTCCCTCCAATGGCAGATAGCTTCCTTGCAAGCTAGCTGCACTGGGTGCTCCGTGGCGGCTACTATGGGAGAACCTACAAAAAGTGAACCAAGGGTTAGGCCCTGAGGCAGGATGGAATTATTTGCATGAAAGGGATTAAATAGTAGATCATTAAGCGCATAATAGTCGTTGTAGAGGGACAACCCCCATGATAATATTCGTCTTGCTTCGGCCGCGTGGTGTATTCCAGCCATTAGTAGATCTTTTCTCACTCCAAATTGCACGGACTAGTTGTGATGGACTGGACCCTGAAGGGGAGATCAGAAACAGAGGGAGAACCTATAGAAAGGGACGGTGCCCTGTGTACACCCTCAATGGTGTTGGTCAAGGCTTCCCATGGCGGACATGAGGACTACATGCCCTCTACCTAGAGGTAGGAACAGTCACACGACTTCTAGATGTGTGGTGAGAGGAGGACCCTAGGAGCTCAACCTGTCAAACCCAACTTTTCTCCCTGCACTCGACTATCATTGCTTGCGTGTGTGCTCGCTTGGGCATTATTTATTCACAGTCACAAAACACATTATTCATTTATGTACAATTTATGCATCCATGTCACTTCATAAGGATAAAAACCAATTGTAGAACTCAGGATTATACTGGAGTGTAGCACACGCATCCAATACTCGTGGCAGCTTACTCAATAGCAATAGATAATTTGCAACATCGAGTAGCATGGTACCTTGGCAAGCCTACTCGCAACATGTAACCAGAGCATTTTCTTGGCTAGTTCATACTAAGTCCATACACCTAATGGTTGTCAGGACTCGAAAGGAAGTTGGCACCACATAGGTTGGGTCTCTTTGAGACTACCATTTGGCCAATCACTTCTCTGAGACCGTCATAATCTGCACTCCCAGTTCACCATCGTAATGCAATTTTCAAACCAACATTTTTCAAATTGACTTCCACCCTTTAATTGTCTCTTTAGTTGCTCTATCTCTAAGAGATTTGGTTGGCACAGCACATCGTTGATGAATGTCACAGTTAAACGTAAGTCGTCAACTTCCTTGTCAAAGATGAGTTTCATGCGCTTATGTAGGAGCTTGTCATAGTGCTCGTCAAGATATTCTTGCTCTTCCCAGGATAGAGAAAATGACAAGTATTCCTCAAGCTGCTCCTTATGGAATGCACCCATGTTTGCAAGGACGTAGACACGTGCAAATACTTTGAGTTTAGCATCCAACTCAATTAAGCATTCTGTGACACTTCTATGTTCAATGAGGGCTTGCTCGGTGGCTATCTCATGCAAGGTTCTAGGAGTTTCCTTAGACTTTAGCATAGCTGGAGGCTCAATCCTAGATGAGAAAGATTGGTCAACTCTAGGATTGCTTATGTCCTCGGGGCTTTCATGTTTCTCCTAAGGATTTGTTGTTATTACGTCATGGTTCTCCTTGGATGTGACTAGTATAGACTTGTCACCCTGTTGTGATAGTGTTGTATCCACTCTTGATTGGTCTATGCAAGTTTTGTGGTTGTCGGTGGATTGAGTGTTGCAAGCAACCATTGATGGTGATGGCTTCTTTGACTTATCAAAACACACAGATGTGTCTGAGGTTTCACTACTGTTAGGGGAGATGGCAATGGATTTCTTAGTGGGTGGACTCGATGCTTTATTCCCAAGTTCTTTCATGCTCTTGGTCTCAATCTTCTTGGCATCCACAACCACTTGTAACTGATGTTGTTTTCATTGTTCTCTCCTCTTGTTCTTGGGAAATGAAGGTGTATCCCTTAAAGACTCGAGATCCTGAACTAGGTCAGTCGTTGATGTGCTTGGTTGGGCCTTAGCTCTCTCCTCCTTTGGTATGTTCTCATGGGATGTAGCTGTGACCTATTGAAGAACCTTGCTAGGTTGATTTGTCAGATGCACCATCTCCTTGGCCACATCTTCGAGAGGTTTCTACTTAAGCCTAGGCTTTAGGTTCTTTGGCAGTGCTGGAGGTGTCAAGGATGTTGGTTGCAACACCTCTTCCACCGATGAATGGCTAAGGACACATTCCGCAAGGGACATCGTCACGGCCAAAGGCTGTGACTACTGTGATTCCTGATCAGAAGTAGTAGCAGCTAGCTCAATGGACCAGCTACTATTAGTCGATTGTGGTGTCATGTCCTTAGGAAGATTAGAAGTGGTTGTGTTTTTTTTTTCCCTTTGAGCATTCACTTGTGCAAATCAAGCATCATTTGAGGTAGTCACAATGGATTGGAAAGGCATATTCTTAGGCTGAGAGCTAAGGGTGGTGTCATGTCCCACCTCTTGGACATTTGGAAGCTTAGATGGAGATGGAGATTGGGATTGAGTAGTTGCACTTGATGACTGTTGTTGTGCTTTTGGTGTCTGTTTAGGAAAAGAGGGTGTAGGAGATTTGGGACTCCCAGGTGGACTTGGCACTAGCTGGAAGATTTGCTCATGGCTGTTAGATGATTCTATTATTTGATTTTTTGAGCAACCAACCTTATTATGAGAAATGTTGCACCTATGATGTTTGCTATCCTCTCGGGAAATCAAAGAGCTCCTTGGGTACTAGTGGCTTTTGTGTACACTCGACGGGTACATATGATATTTGCTTATTAAGCACGATAGGCTAAGAATCTACCCTTCAAATAGTCTCATTTGGTTTCTTGATTTTAATTGTGAGGGGCTCGGTCACTCCAATGTTTTTGACTTGAGACGTGTTTTTTCATTTAGATTTCCTCTTGCGCTTCTTTGCTCTTGATAAGTCATGGCCTGACAGAGGTGGTTTAGCAAGGGGTTTTTGGTATCCAAATCCATCGATTACCTGTGTAATACCCTTGAGCACGTAGCAATGCTTTGGATATCCATCGCGGTGTTGTGCTAGCTCTTCATTAATACCTTCGTCCATAAGGTGTGGACTTCTTTTAGGGTCTTCTATGATATTTGTAAGTCCAAAGCCTATCCTTGGCATTGTCTCCTGCCCTTCTTGTTTCGAGCATGGCCTCGCTCACCGGTTCTCTCTATTCAACATGCGCTTGTACCAACTCTTTCAACAACTCCTTGCTCTCATCACTAGACTTACCTGGTATTTCAGAACATTCCTTGTCTTTCCCTCGAGGTTTGATGAGGTCGCCCTTACTAAAGGTTGTGATTATCCTCACATCGGGTATGTCAAGTGTATCCTCTGTGCTATGTAATCAGCCTCGCACTTTGTGCCCTTTTGAAGGGTTGTCCTAGGAGGGTTTCCTTTCCACAACTAGCACTATTTGGAGGAACATGGAATAGGATAGGAAAACTTTCAGTTTCAATAGTTACAAGGATTTTGTACTTTCCCATGAGTGCTTGTAGGTGTCCCCCATAAGGACTAAGAGTTGCATTAGTCGATGTGTGCTCTAGTTAGCCTAGTAAAGTCCATGCTTCACAGGTCAATATATTAAAATTTGCTCCATCATCAACGAGAGCATCGACACTATGCTCTCTTTTTGCAGTGAGTTTGAACCTAAGATAAGCAAGCGATACTATGTCTTCATCTTCCGAGTCTTGGCTTGTAAATTTAAGCCTTCTCATGCATGCCCTTGAGCCCCCAAATCCACAGCTAGATTTGGATTCTCTACTGATGTCATGGGTGGTCTGTGTAGTGCCATTCAAGGTGCATCTATTGTCAAGACTGTCATGTCTAGCCATCCTCACAGTAGCTTGATGCTGTTGCATTCTGTTTTGACTAGATGCAATCCGAATGCAACCTACACATGTTTTTGTGGTATGGCCTTTTTGCCCTTGCTGGATGGATTGGCCCATTGAGGTTCTAGGGTTTCTTGCTGTATCATCTTACTCACTTTAGGTTCGTTTCGGGGTCTATGACTCAATTGGCTACCGCTACGGCGTTGAGTCTCTCAGCAACCTACTCAGGCTGCTAAGTAGCTACGTATTGCAAATTTACCTCTTCCTTATGCCAGAATCAGACTCTGGGAATCGGGATGGCTCACAAGGTTTGCGCGGTTGAACTCTGGCTAGGTCTAGTGCAATTCTTCAAAATATTTGCAAAAATCTGACTCGGTTCAACTCATCTGGATTGCAGGGGTTGAGTGGTGGACTCGGACGAGCCGAGGGCTGAATAGGAACAGTGGCCAAATTTGCAGCTCGGACAACCGAATGGACATGGCCGAGGGCCAAGTCAGGTTAGTGGGCCGAGTCGATCGTTTGAGTTGGTTTGGGCCGAATTGAGTTGACTGAGGGTCGAATATTAAGTTGGTCCGAATGGTTGACTTGGACAGGCCGAGGATGAGTGTTCGAATCAAGAGGGCTGAGTGGGGGGCATTCGACAGTCAGGTGGGCCAAGGGCCGATTCTGGGACTTGGCCCAGAATCGCCATCACTCGGACTCAGGCCAAGCATGATGCATTTTTTGCCAGACTTCATAGAATTCATTGCATCGAGCTATCAAGGCCTTCCTACTAGTTGAGCACCTCCAAATCCTAGCTACTCATGCAGGGGAAGGTGTGGAATTACCTGTGGTGGGCAAAGAACTCCTCAATGGCAAGATTGAAGCAGGTCCACACAATGAAGCTCTCTCTCGCTCTCTCTAGCTCTCTTGAAACCTTGCAATGCAAAATGTGGTCTTCCTTGCTACTCCTAGCCCCTTATCACCCTGCCCAGGCCTATATTCACCTTAGTCTTGCTCCCCTCACCAATATTTAACCCAAATTTTCATTTTTTGCCCTTATTTTCCATGTTTCAGCCTATTATACAGCAACAAGAAACCTTACTGCATGCTCCAATGTTTTGCTCCTATCCTACCTAAATGCAAGAAAAAATCATAAGGGAAATACCTACACTAATCCAACATGCTTTTCCAAGTCCAAAAACCAAAAACCTACTTGCTAAGGATATCGAATACCTCTTCAAACTCCCTCGCTTCCTATCTATCTAGCTCAAGCACCGGTTCAAGGAAAACCCTACTTCAATGCTCGATTCTAAGTGCGCAAGAGCTCAAGGCTTGAATCTGTTGGTTCCGACAACGGAATCAAAATGTGGAGGCATTCAATCGCCAAGACCCATGGGCCGCTTATTGCTTCAAGCATTCCAAGCCGAGCACTAATGGCTACCTCTCACGTAGCCAATGCGTCGTCCATCTCTATGGGTGTAGTGAGCTTACCTCCATGCCCGATCGAGTTACCTCCTCTCATGAGCACTCCGATAGCTCCACAATCCAAGTGCAAGAGTCAAGCAAGCTCCATCCTCAAGCTCTGCACTCCAAGCTCCATTGCCGCGAGAAAGACAAGAGAAGAGAAGAAGAGAGAAGAATATGGAGAGCTTCTCCACCCCGGTCCCTCACCCTCACACACTCACTCCCTCACACTCTCACACACTCTCTCTCAAGCACAAGCTCAAGCAAGCAAGAAGAAGGAGAAGAGGAGAGCCACTTTTGGCCACACACAAGAATGAGCTTCTCATTCAATTTTCAACTTTATATACAAAACCCTAAATCCCTTTTGGACAATCATCCCCTTATCCCCTTTTTTACATGGCCCTAGGCCCTTTTTCCCATTGTCCTCCTATCTTCCTAGCTTCCTTCCTACCACCTATCTACCTTTACAAATTGCACGGGTGAGGGCCCGACACTCTTAAAATAAATCATAGTACGCCTTGTGCTTTTTTACAAAAATATTGACTTGCACTTTTTCTCTGCATCTTTCTCCTTGATTTAGGACTTTTCTGCACTTCTTTTGTTTTCAAAATCTTCTTGGCATGCCTTCGTCTTCGGTTTCACTTTTGCCTTGGCCTTGTTTTCTGCTCTAGATTTTCTAGCTTTTCCACCTTGTTTGTTTGAGGGTTAAGATATGTGGGAAGGTAAGTTGGTGAGTTCACTACAAGTCGAGGCTAGGCTTGTGTCCTTGTTTTTTGGGGATAGAGAAGCATATGCTTGGTTAGTTAGAGTGGAGTGTTAAAAGACAAGGTGAGAGCTCCGGGAAGTTACTATATGTATATCCTCTACATCATGTGCATTCAAGGTCTATTTATAAATATCCTTATCGATGAATTTTTTTTGAATAAAACATAACCCTTTTTTATTCAATCTATAAATAACCCCTTTATATTGCACCCTTCTATATGTAAAAAATGGTATTTTAAAAATACCTTATTTTGAACCCACGTGATGTACACATATATTCATGACTAACTTACCCGAGGGTGAGAGATTGTCACCAAGGTGAGTTACAACTTCTAAAAGAATAGAAGTCCATCCAAAGTCCCACTTGTATGTGGCTTTTGGCTCAACAACATGGCCTATATAATTTCCCCAAGGTTCCCAATGTACGGGCCTCAGTGTTATTTGAGAAGACATATCATTTTCAGCCAAGGGACTCGATTCCCTCATTCAGGGTGTTTGTAAGGGCATTCAACAAAACTATCCTAACGAGGCTTTCATCACCACTTGTAATTATTTGAAGATTCTTCTTATACTACTACAATAGTCACCCACCTTGTACAAAGCCATGTTGCCACTCCTTTTCTTTGATGTGTATGTGAGAATAGATACAAGTGCCATGGTGTGGCTACATCTCCATGCCTTACTCCTACCCACATATTTCATGAGTATCCTAGAAGATATGTTAGACACAAAGGAGTACCTCTTGAGTAGAGGCTACTTGACTAGAATGCTCTAGCCACTACCTGAGGAGTGCATGTTTTTTTTTTCTTTTTTTAAAGAAAATAAAAGAAACGAGAAGGAAAGGGAAAAAATAGGAGAGTTCTCACAAGCATACTACACCTAGGGGTTCTCGAGTCTCAAAGCAAAGCCAAAACCCCCAAGTTTTCCCCTACAACATAGATTCAAGACTCATCAAGGATAGAACATCCTAGATCACTTGACAAACCTATCTCCCTAAACATCACACTACACCCCCCACCATGCACTAACTAGGTCCTCAAGTGTGGGATAACATTTTGAGCTTACTTAGAATTTGACCCAACTCCCAATTGCACCAACACGTGCACCATCCACAACACAAGGAAGGATAGTACATCCCTTAAGGAGAGAACCAATAGATGTGTAAGCATAGTGGACATGGCATGAGACCCATCAACATCGGTGGCCTATCATCATCCACACCCAACCATGTGCCACACGGCCTATGTGCCACCCCAAAGGCAAGCCATCTCACCTTTCTAGCATTAGTCACTATTCTCCCACTGCCAATAGCATAGCAATCATACCTAAATGTCCTCTTCCAATGCAGTACGCTCCACCAAACATTTCCCGTAGCAGTGCCATGGGACTGGTACTCATGTAGGAGGGGGATAATATTAACTCCATCATGTGACAAGTGACGAGAAAGAAAGCAAAGGCCTAAATTTTTTATAATAGTATGCATTTTGGTAACGTCAAGAAGTAACCAATGTAATTCGAGTGATGGGCTCACTCCTATGCAAGTTGTAATAATCTTTGCAGAGTTGAGTCCCACTTACCTTTAACATATACTTGCAAATGCAAGCTCAAGTTTGATGGATAATAGGATGGCCTAGGTGCCCAAGGGGCAAACAGGGCTAGAGCCCTCCAAACCTATGTATAAAAATCAAAAATTTTGAGAAAGAGATCATTCGAGTGTGTGCCAACTTTTGAGTGAGTTCCCTTCTACCTATGTTCTATTGCCTAAAGCTCTTGTGTGTCCCATTGAGAGAGTGAGTGAGAGCAAGAGAGAGGGAGTGTGAGGGACAAGTCATGAAGCACTTGGTGATTCTCCACCTTCTTTACCTTAGCATGCTTCACTCAACAATCACAAGAGGCAAGTGGTGGATTTCACATTCAATTCAAGAGGTTGTAGAAGAAGGCGGTGCCACTCAGATCACGAGACCACTTTTGCTTGCTAAGACTACAACGATGAGTGAGCTCTAGGTGTGCCTACTACAAACTTAGTCCCATTGGTTGCTTTTGTTGCCTATGAGAGTAGCCATTGAATAAGAGAGGTGAGAGACTAGGTGAGAGCTGGTCTACCTCAGATGGTTGGACTCTTGAAACAATAGGAGCCTTGCAGGTGTCCCAAGCATGGTTGTAGCCTAATAGAGAGAATCATCTTCTCAAAAGTTCCAAGGTTTAGCTCACTTAAAATGTCATGAGAATTTGTAGCTTTCATAAATTTATTTTTCTTCTATGGATCTTCTTTGTTATTCTTGTTCTTTGCTATTTACTATTTTAGGATCTTAATTTTCTTTGTTGAATGACAATGTAAATACATGTTTTTACGAGTTTGTAAATGTTTTAGTAAATGTCAGTCTTAATTATGTTTGTAATACTAGGATAAATGGGTCCATAAATGAGTATTTACACCTGTGTATAAGCATGCTAGGACCCTTACATAAACAATATTTAAGGTCTCTTGATGCTTGCTTAAATGCATTTTCTAATGTTACAATAACAATGTCTAAAAACCATGTTTAATGTTCTATTTAACAACCTATTAAATGCACAAGAAATGGTGCACTTTAAAGTTGCTAAGATTTACAGTTTGTGCTAAATGTTTGCATTTTGTAAGGGAGTGTTACTAGGAATTCTAGAAGACAAAGTTAAGAAATGTCAAAGACTATTAAAATGCAAGTGTTGAGGTCAAAGACAATCAAAGCATACGTGCTAGAATTATTTTTTGTGGATCATTATTTTTTGAAATATTTTAGTGTGTTATTGGATAGTTGTATTATTTGTGAACTTCTTTGGATATATTATTATCATTGCTACATTATTGTTTGAGAGTTGGACTCATTACTCTTGTGCCCATTGTCTTACCACTCACATTTCTATTTGTCCCACATCTGCAACTATTGTCTGGGGATATGTGCACGTAAAGTTGTAATCATAATAGAGGGTTAGGTCTAATTAGGCTAAGGTACAAACATACATTGAACAATGACCAACCTAGAGACCACAAAGTGGGTAGAATGCCCAAGAGAGGGTGCAAACCATAATTCACAAATGTGAAATCCTAAAATGCAAAGGGAGTACAAACTCTAACTAGAGTGCCATCTTAGAGAAGGGGGCTAGTTGTAACCCTAATTTTACTTTATCTTAGGGTGGAAGGCCTCAATTGCATTTACCCTTTTGGTGCATCCATGTTGCAAAAGCTCTATCAATGTAACTTTTGAGCAACCATTCACTTCTATTCTATCAACTTGTCTCCATTTTTTAAAGTGAGATAGGGAGGTTCACTATATACTCTATATCACATATGTTCAAGCCCTATTTAAAAATACCCTTATCCATAAAATTTTACTAAATAAAACATACCTCTTTGCTTATTTAATATCTGAATAGCTCCTTTACATTGCACCAATTTGTATATGAAAAAATTATAAAATTTTTATTTTAAAAATCTCTTCTTTTGAACCCACATGATATATCTACATGTTTATGAGTGATATCCCGCTCCCCCAACTCCTCCCCCTTCGAGTGTATCCCTAGGTTACTGCAAAGTCTACAATAAATGTAAATCTCAAAGGATAAAATCTATGAATAAAATTAAATTATTTAAACCATGAAATTTTTAAAACATAGAAAGTGATGCAACCTTGGATTTTTTGAGAAGATGCTTCTTCTACTTCCTTGTAATTAGTAAGGCTTGAATGTCAATTATATTAAGTTATCATTACATTTTGGAACTCTACTTAAATTTTTATTGGACAAGTCTATATTAATCATGATAATGAAACATAAACCACATTCAAGCCTTTACTTCAAGACTCTGATCGCCATATTTGGAGAACATCATGTTCCTTCCTTACATATAATTTAGGCCTTACTTCAAGACTTTACATGCCCACCGAATGGACATTTCATATCTTTGTGGACAATGATGAAAGAGACTCTTTTCTTTGTCCAAATGAAGCATTTGGAAAAGGAGGCTCATAGATCTTTCGAAAGAAGCTACTCTTTGTTGGCCTAAACATATAACGATTGAGACTTTTGACAAACTTCTATCCTTTCAAAAGCTGAAACTTGCTTTGGCAGTAATCTCTCACCCTATCTTCTAGACACTTTGCTCTAACTAACCAACAAATTTCTTCCCTACATAGCGTTTGGGCCTTATTTCAAGATTTTACATGCTCACCACAAGTGGACATTTCATATGTTTGCATACAATGATGAAAGATGGCCTTTTCTTTATCTAAATAAAGCACTTGGAAACTAAGGCTCACACATGTTTGGAAAGCTACTCCCTATTTCCCTACAATAGTCGCGAGACTTTTTCTTGACACTCTACTCTAATTATTAATGTATCTCTCTCTCCAATCCACAAAGCAAGAATACATGACTAGCTTCGAGGTATGGTGAACTCACATATCTTACCTTCTTGCATTTTAGCTATAGTTTGATTGCTCAAAGTCTTAAAGATGCTTCCACGATTTAAGCAACACAATCCAATACCATCACTCCCTTTCGTCCAACACCAAGTGTACCCACAATGAGAGAAGAAGAAAGAGAGAAATAGCCAGATCCCTTACTCTCTTGCAATCTCACAACCTCACACACAACCATAAAATCAACCCTCTTACCATGGAAGGGAAGAAGAATATACACACCATTTTGTGAGAGCCATGAGAGGCTATTTGGATAGGCACTTCGATGGCTATGCAAGAATCTCCAAGGAAGTGAGGTTTATTCAATCCTACTCAAGTTATCAAAGTTGGTGATGATGATTCAAACAATCCCAATAGCAATGCTTTGGTAGATGTGATTGCCATCCAAAGGAGCCTACATACTCATAACATTACATGTGTGGCATCATTTCCTTTTGGGAGCACCTCTCTCATTGGTTTTGAGTTATACATGGCTAAACAAGTTAGTAGAGTTTGCTAATTTTAAGGTCAATGCAAGGGCCTTCTTGGACACCTTCTATTGACTCCCTTATTGTGGGTTTTCTGTAGAAAATGCAAGATTAATTGTAATATTTTTCTAGTATGTCCATCAAATAACAATTAGGAAGTTAATTGGAAGATATTTAGGAAGGGTCTTACATTTTGATTGACCTTTGTAAAGAGTATTATCTTCTTCTACTAGATACAACTTAAGAGTACATATTTATCACTTTGATCATTTAGGGTTCACTTGGATAATAATCCCATGTTCTAGAACATTGTTATTGTGACTATAGTAACCATCACCAAGTTCTAATCCTTGAAACATGAGTGACTAATCTCTCTTCGCTAGAGATTCTTTCTCAAGCTGTTAGAGTGTGCTTTGAATTGCACACTATAGTATCTTTCCTACGGCTACTTCTTTTCTAGATCCCAAGGTGACACTTGGCATGAACAACCTCAATACCCTACAAAAGGTGACAGTATCTTCCTCATGGTTATTGTCTTATCCTAAAACCCCATCTCTATTTGGCATAGGTTGGTATATTCTTTATATAGAGGCAACTTTTAATTAGAGTTAGATTTTTTTTTGCACGATATAACTTTAAATATTTGGATTGGGATGAAATAACTTTAAATCTTGTTTTAAAATTGTAGTGTGAAGTGTACAAAGCTGACTCTCATCCACGCGATCTCCATCCCATTAAAGGATTGCAACATGAAGTGCATAAAGTTCCAGAAGAGCTACATCCCAAGGCCATAGCTTTTGTAGCACTTGAAGGTATATTAAAATACTCTCGGTTCTATTGTAATTTGGTTCTTAATTGTAGTGTTGGAATATTTGAGCTTTTGTGATTTTAATGTGTTGTTATATTTTCCTTATTGCTAATATACAAGATGTCTCATTCATATGGAAAGAAGGCATTGAAGAGAAGACTTGGAATCAAGAATAAGTCAATCTAATAGTTTTGACGAGGTTAGTGGATGATATACGCTATCTAAGGTTGCATAAAATGTTTTTTGAAATCCAAGCCAAGATTTAGTAGCTTTGCATTTTGATATATTGTATGCCATCCAAACTTTGGCTTCTGAAGCTTTATGTAAACTCATGTACATATTGTAATGCAAATAACAATTTTACTTCATCATTCTTGTTCTTTCTTTATATTTTTATTCAATATTTTGTTGTGTCAAGCTATTTTTCTTTATATAAACAATAATGAGCTACGAGTACACAAGAAAGGGAAAAAAAACTAGGAAGCTACTGATTGCAAAACTGTGACTCCAACCATAGGTCTGCCAACCAACATCCCTCTAGTTTTTTTGTTTGCTATGAGAGTGGTTATTTTTAGTGTAAAATAGTTCATGAAAGTTGCATAAGGATCATGTTAAAGTGACCTTACATCAGGTCCACAAAATTTGTAGTCTTGTTCTATTTAAAATTGTGCTAAATGTCACACTTATTCTTTGTGGAAAATACACGACTTTGGATGCAAGCCTTCTAACTTGTTGTTACGCACTTGTAAGTTTTTTAAAAAAGTTTCAGAAAATGCATCAATGTGGTCATCTACTACTTGTGTGCAATAGGCCATCAGAAAAAAAAAGTACGAAAACTTGACAAACTTATATTTACACTTAATTGCATTTCCAATTGGATGCATTAATATCCTATTATATTCATGAACATGAATGTGGCTAACTGTGAGTCATTTTAGTTTGAATGGTTTTTTCCTTCAAATCTCTTTCTAAAAGAGATAATGAAAATGGTCACTCTCTTTTTCTATACCTATGTGGAATGTAGGGTTGAAACCAAAGACTTTGTAGTCACCATGCATTCGACTTAACCAACAAATATTTTTCTTAACTTTCAATTATTAATTGAATGGTGATTTGACACATTCCTACAACCACATGACTTCATAATAATAAAGGATATTTTATTCCCTTTCATTATACAAATATGACACTGTATACTTCCAAGAATCACATGGTTGGATTTGACACTAAATTTCTAGAATCACATGGTTGGATTTGACACTAAATTTCTAGAATCATGCGAGTGTTCCATAGTACATTACTTTCATGTTGTAATTTGCCAATTTAACCTTGATTATACATGTATTCTCATTTTGCAAAATAATTTTCATAACACTTTTAGATTATTTAGGAATTATTATAATTCGAATATTATCCCTCTAACTCATTTACCATATTGCTCACATTACATAGCCTACTTGAAGAGCCACCTACTCTATGAAACACCAATCCCCACTTTATCTATAACTATACAACTGAATAGCATTAGAATTGTTATCATAGTTTTGAGTAAATGCAATCAAAAAAGGATAAAAGTTTGTAGCTAAGACAGCCTTAGTTTTGATGAGGCTATGTTTACCAATAAGCAAAACAAAAGCTATTTAGAAATTTATGTGTCATTGCAGTTGCATTTAAAGAGACAACTAGACAAATAAACAATTATGAAGGGAGATTTCCAAAGGTTGGAAACTAATGTTGGATTCAACTTTCATGATCAAAACATGTACGAATTGTAATGACTAGCTTTGTATACATTAAAAATAAAATAAAATATCAGAGTATAAAAAAGAAAAACCAATACCTAATATTCAACTAAGTTTTTAAGTCATGAAAAATTGTAGGAAATTTCTGAGATTTATTGATTTTTATGAGTTTTCATTATGAGATACGTTAGCAAATCATGGGTTGGGAGTTTGATGGCAACTAGCTAGTTGCAGTCAAACTTGACTACCCGAAAAAGCCCTTGACTGCGAGTGTCAATGCTAATGACAAACGGGGCAGAAACATGCATCCTAAGAGTAAGAAAATATGGATGGTTTGCTATAGCTAAGTTGAATTTTTTGAATTGAGAGCTTGGCAGGGGGAACTTTTAGAAGCGGTCATGCTTGTTACAATTAGATGCATTATTGTTGTGAATTAAATTTTGACATTCATGGGAAAGATTGAAGCACATGATTAATGCAAAAAATTGACTGAGTTTCTATTATTCATTGCAGAAATTCATGTGGATTAAGGGTGAGAGAAAGAATTCATGACAGAGGGTAGTATAACACCACAAAACAATCTAGTTATGGGTGTTGCGGGTAGTTTGAGGAGACTAGGACATGCATACATAACAAGAGAATGATGGGGCTAAACATTGACTTTAGTTGATTTAGTAGAAATTTTAGTTTTTGAATGTCAGTTCATCATGAACAATAAAAAATCTATGACTAGCTGCTCGGTGTTTTATTGAACACTTATTAGTGCTTGATTGTTGTGGAAATATTGTGATTATCAAGCTTATGATTGAAAGTGTTTTGCCCAAGCAACTAGATGAGTTGATTAGTGAAAATTCCTATTTGAACTCTTGGAAAGCTTTGAAAAATTTTCAAAATTCGTTGGTTAAATGAAGTTATATAAGCACAGGAGCTAGATAGGGTTTGCCTCTAGCTAGTTTATGGGGCCTGTAGGGAACCTATTCTTAGTCATGTTGTTGATTGAATGATCAAATAGGGAATTGCTATAATTTACTATGTGAAAGCAACAAAAAAATCATTGAAATTTGATTGGAACTTGAGGTATAGGTTGGGCAAACCACTTGACCCAATAGGGGAGCAAACTAGATGCAGTGGTGCCACCGTTGGCTAGTCAGCGGGGACTAGTGAAAGTCTAAGCCAAATTGTGCGAGCCATCAAAACTCTAGTGGTATTTAGCCAAACTAGGCCACAAACCTAAAATTTCTTTGATAGTCATTGAGCATTGACTATCATGGGTATCATAGACATGTATAGTTTGGAGAGGTATGAACCAATGTAAGAAATGATTTCACACCCATGTTTAGTTTAGAGAAATTACTATTATTACCAACCCAAGAGGTCCATTGAGTTAATTGTAGCAGAAAAGGCTATTGCTAGAGCTTAGTAGGCTGTTTGGGTGGTCCGTAAAGCTAGTTTGGGGACTCTTGGAGACATAGTTTCAAGCAAATTGTAATCATGGGCACTTGTACCATTCCCCATCATGGAATTATAGGTTTTACAAGTTGAATTGTAGGTTTTTCACTAGCAAGAACCTTACACACTTAGTATTCATCGTGGATAGGTTGATTGATGGAAAGTGATCAATTAGTCATTACCTAGTAGTAAGCTTGCCTTTTTAATGTCAAAGGACACCTTGCCTTTGTTTCAAAGGTTAAGTGGAGTTAGAACACCAAGTTAGATTATTGTTTTATGTGATACATGTTGGTAGAGTGAGTGATGCCACATGTGCAATAGTAATTTCTACACACACACGCACACGCACATGCATGCACGTAAATGCTCTAGCCTTAATAGGCATGCTACGTTAGAGAGAGAGAGAGAGAGAGAGAGAGAGAGAGAGAGAGAGAGAGAGAGAGAGAGAGAGAGAGAGAGAGAGAGAGAGAGAGAGAGAGAGAGAGAGAGAGAGAGAGAGAACAAAGTGAAATTTTATTAAAAATTGGAGATTTGTTTCTACTTGTTTTTTTCTTCTTCAAATGCACTACATTTTTCACGTGCAAACCTAGTCTTTCTATTTGTAGGCTAGATACTTAAGGGTGGTGTCATCTTTCTATTTGTAGGCTAGATACTCAAGTGGTGCCACAAGTATAGTCTCTACTTGCATGTCAAAGTAAATGTGATTATAAATTTAATAAGCAAGGAAGAAAAAGCATGTCATATGACCTAAACTTGACTTATTGGAAGACTCTACTTGCATTTCAAACTAAAGGTGACTATGAATTTAATAAGAAAGAAAGCAGCTTTACATGCTTAGACTCTAATAATTGGATTCTTTTCAATAGTAAGATTGCTCTTCAAGATAGTATGCGCAGATTTGTGGTGTTTCAATTATCTTCTACTAGAGTGTTTAGCCTCAGATTTTTTCAATAATCTATACTATTAGTTAACGAGAGGTGGGGGGCGGGTGCCATGTGGCAGCCCCCTACCTCCCCCACAAGAAAAAAAAAGAGAACGCAAGGGCGGGTGCCACGCATCCTGCCCCTGCCCCTACCTCTACCCCTGCCCCCAAAAATCGCACAGAGTCGAGGCGCGAAGCACCTAGTAAAGTAGTATAGATCCCATATGATGGTACAACTATGTTAAAATGTCATAGAAATTTTTGTAAAGTTATGGGAACACTAAATTGTAGTTGAGAGAGAGAGATGGAGATTTTATGACCAAAGGGACGTAATTTCGTTAGGGAAGTTGAATACGTGGAGAGACGTGACCAAAAGGTCTTGAGTTCAGCCCTATTCTACTTTCTAGAAAAACGGAGATTTGAACACGAGTCAATTTGACGACGACCCTGGATGTCCGCCATTACTCCAGCCACGAAGATACGTTTAAAATCAGAATTTTAAATCTATTTAAATATATCCATTGTCAATTCTACAGATTTCTCCTACATGCGAGAGATTAGGAGAGCTGTCCAACAGCATCGACCAACTCTCGTACGTATTTTGTAGCGCGCCAGACTCCAGAGAGAGAGAGAGAGAGAGAGAGAGATGCTCACGGGTTCTGCCTCCCTTACCCGTAGCCTGCAAACCTACGGCTTGCTGGTGCTTTTGGTATCATGTGGCGGTGATCTTCATGGACTGGAGGCTGCGAACATCACCCTCGGCTCGACGCTCACTCCCACCCTCACCACCGGCTGGGCCTCATCCCATGGCTCATTCCGGCTCGCCTTCTACCCAGCAGCAGAAGAGGGCTCCTCCTCAGCGACCTACTCTGTGGGGGTCCTGTATGCTGCTGTACCTCAACAAACAGTGGCATGGACAGCAGGGGGGAGAGATCTACAGGTTGGCGCAGGTGCGTCTCTCGAGCTCGCATCAGACGGGAACCTCGTCCTGCTCTCAAACCATGGTTCTGCTGCAGCTCCAGTCTGGAATAGCTCGACCGCGCATCGGAATGTCACAGGCGCTGAGATGCGAGAGGATGGGAATTTTGTGCTTTACGATGAGACCGGAGCCGTCGTCTGGCAGAGCTTCGACACCCCCACCGATACGCTCGTCCTCGACCAGCCCCTCACAGCAGGCCAATCTCTGCAAAATGGCCCTTACATGGCCATGATGAATGAGAGTGGGAACTTCTCCCTTGTCTGGATGAATGGGAGTAGCCCTGTTTCCTACTGGTCAAGCTATACCTCAGGCAATTCGTCAGAGGGCAGCTCTGCCGCCCCGCCATATGCAGCCTTGCAGAGTGCCACTTTTGCTATCATTGACGGGCAAGGTACACGTCTCAAGTCATGGACCAGCAAGGACGTGAATGATTCACCGGGTCCGAGCGTTAGAAGGTTAACCTTGGACGCAGACGGGGTCCTTCGGCTCTATGCCTACTTCACAGGAGCCACAGATTGGAGCGTCGGATGGGAAGCCTTGCAAGCATGCGGAGTCATTGGTTATTGCGGTGATAAGGGTTTGTGCACTTACAACAGCAGTGGACCTACCTGCCTTTGTGTGGAGCAAGCTGGATTCACATACATTGATCCGAGCAATCTAAGGAGGGGATGTAAGGCAAGCATGCCGGGTACAGAAGGGAGTAGTTGCACCACAGGCACGGGTATGGTGCAGCTTGATAACACACTGCTCTTTAACATGAATGGTGTCATGGTTGATTATGGTGAGATCATGTGCAACAGTACATGCCTACAGAATCCTCTGTGTGTAGCAGCCACTGCTTACAACGATGGGTCAGTGTCATGCTTTCTGAGTACTGGTGGCCTGACCTTCAGTGGCTATCAAGAACCAGGCATACCTAGCACTTCATTTTTCAAGTTCTGCGGTTCCCTCCCTCCATCTTCCTCTACGACTGCCCCCTCTGTAGCCTCTTCTAACATGTCAAGATTTCGCCTACCCCTCGCTGTCATCATCTCAGCCGTTGCAACCCTCGCAATTGTTCTGCTGGTTCAGAAAAGCCTATCGCTTCGTGGTTACCGTAAAGAACCCCAAATCTCTTCCCATTCTGCTCTCTTAGAGTATGCATCTGGTGCACCGATCCAATTCACATACAATGAGCTGCGGTCTGCTACGCAAAACTTCGGTGAGAAGCTGGGGGAAGGTGGGTTTGGAACGGTATATAAGGGCTTGCTGCCCTCAGGTGTGACCAGCATAGAAGTGGCAGTAAAACAGTTGAAACGTGTAGACCAAGGGGAGAAGCAGTTCCAGATGGAGGTTGCCATTTTAGGCGGGACACATCATATTAATCTGGTGCGCCTCTGTGGATTCTGTGCAGAGCAGAACTATAGGCTGCTGGTGTATGAGTATATGAAGAACGGATCCTTGGACAGGTATTTGCTAGTCAATCCAGCCTATTGGTTTATTCTAGTTTGTTTTGATCCTGGTTATCCAATTCATTACATATGCATCATCTGTGCTAGATCCCGTGCAGCTATTGTTTACATTTGCTGATTGACCATTGATGTCTTGGCAATCCATTGAGTCTATTCAATACACACACCACAGTACTTCACTGATGTACTTGGGACTAATAAGCTTTCAAGTTTAAACCCAAACAGGTACTTATTTGGTGATACCAGCAGTGGTTTACCCAATCTCAACTGGCCGACTCGCTTCAATGTGCTAGTCGGAACAGCGCGTGCCATCAGATATCTACAACAAGAATGTAGAGATTGCATCATTCACTGTGACATAAAGCCAGAAAATATCCTGCTGGACGAGAGTTTCTGTGCAAAGGTCTCAGATTTTGGTCTGGCTAAGCTCACAAACCCAAAAGACCGTGGTAAACAGCATTTGAGCATGCTTGTGAGGGGGAGCAGAGGCTACCTTGCACCAGAATGGAGATCCAATTTACCCATCACAGTCAAGTCTGATGTTTATAGCTTTGGCATGGTTGTGCTAGAGACTGTCAGTGGGAGGAAGGGCTTTGACACCTCCTTGACTTCATCAACTAGGCAAAGTTTCTCTGAGTGGGCTTTCCACCAGTATCTTCAGCACAAGCAAGTGCAAAATCTTGTGGATGCAAGGCTGCTGACAGAGGAGCTGAACATGGAGGAGGTGGACAGAGCATTGAAGGTGGCCTTCTGCTGTATGCAAGTGCAGCCATCATCCAGGCCTTCAATCAGTACAGTAATTCACATGCTGGAGGGGACACTGCCTGTCATCACACCCCAGGTGCCTCAGTTGTCCAGAGGCTTGGCCACCAGTGACAATGAGAAGACTTTTGTCAAGTCCGTAGCACATGAACAGGTTACCACATCCTCCTGAAGAACATAGGGGCATATTGCCCAGAGTCTTTCACATAGCCTGATACTTGAAGAACTTCCTTGGGAGCGATTGCAAATCTTGTGACAAGCAGCTTGCAGTCAAGAGGTAATCCTTGAGTGACTCCAGTTTCAAGTAACTCTTCTGCCACAAGTTACCATTGTATGCACATCCTGGAGTCTATATTCACAAACTTGAGGACAATGCTTAGGTAATTCCTTCCATTTGGATGAGTGATGCCTTGTTGGCCGTTTGAGCATATGGTAAGTCTCCAAATTTGAAGGTTAATCCTGTTGAAAGGAGCTCTTCTCCAACATCTTTTTCCTTTTGGCTTTGAATTTCAAACTATATCCTTTCTCTCATAGGATTGACAAGCACCCTTTCTTTCCTCTACTAATGGACTGGTTGTAGTAAGAAATAAAGAAACAAATAATATATCTTAATCCCAATCTTGATAGCATTTTTTTCTCTCTCCTTAATTGAAGCTTTGGAACTAGTTCTTCTTGAGTTGAAGTGGAACTTCTTTTATGCATTTGAGACAAATTTTTTTCTTTTTTTATGGTTAAAAATTACACACCATAGATTTTTTGGATGTCTTTGTTGCATGAGGATTGCCCCAATTGCATCCTCCCCCACTCAAGGATTTACATAAAATTCCTTCTCCCAATATGGTGCTTTTATAGTGGTCACATGAGCAACCATTTCCTTTACCTATTAAAACACCTCCTCGGCTTCCATAGACCAAGTGAGTGGATCTCATTTTGTAACTATTTGTAAAGGATAAAGCAATTAAGAAACTAAAGGCATAAAACAAGATAAATACCTTACCTTGTGTATAAATGTTATCAACTCCTTGGTATCAATTGGTGATGCCAAGGCAATCAATGCTTTCACTTTGTTAGGATTGGGTTCAATTCCATTCTTAGAAATAACATGTCCAAGCAGCTTCACTTTGGGTTGGGCTAATTTACTTTTTTTTTTGGATTTAACTAGCAAACTTGTTTATCCATTGCAAAAACTTTGTCCCAGTTTTCACAATGCTCTAAAGTGAACTATGTATACACACATCATCAATAAAATCATGCATAAACTTTTTGAGGAAAGAACAACAACTCTATTTACTCTTCTTTGGTATTGGTAAGTCCAAATGGTAGAACCTTGTAACAAAAATAACCCCAAGGTGTTATGAAAGTGGCTTTTTGTTAGTCTTTGGGAGTGATTGGTAATTGGAAATAGCCTAAATAGCCATCAAATACACTATATCTTTTATAACCTACAAAATGAATCAAGAATTTCATCAATAAATGGAAAAGGGTAATGATCACGTTTTGTCATGACATTCAAAGGTTTATCAATCACACAATTTTTCTATCCTCCCATCTTCTTTGGGGTTACAACAATACTTGCTTACCCATTTTGAATGCTCCCACTGAATATATAAATCCAGCTCACAACAGCCTTTCCACTTCTTTTAGTATGGCACTTTGTTCTTGAGAGCTAATGGCTTAAGTTTTTGGCATATAGGTTTCACATTTTTAAAAAAATCTATTCCAAGCCCTTCCCCTTGCATGCTCCTCATTTCTTGATAAGAGGTTATGAAAAGATTCGATTACTTCCTTATGATGCCATAGAATTGTCTTTTTTCTTGAAAAGTTAAATGCAAACTTAACATTTTTTCAAACAAGTCCATCTTCTTCATGGGTGTTTGGTTTATAAGTTCTTCAAGTTCTTAGAGTTTCCCTCTTCATCCTCTCCAATCTCAACACGATCTTCATGTTCCTTTATTAGTTGCAAAAGTTTCTCCTTCATTCTCATTGCTTTCACTCTCTCCCATTGAGCCTTTCCCTTTGGATGTACCCTCATTTTAAAGCAAAAATAGTAAACTCTTTTCTTTTTCTGATGGTATTCCCTTACCCAAATTTGCATCCCCATTCTTGATCTTTGTTCCATTTGTTTCCCACATTGTACCCCCTTACTTGATCCCTCCGTCCTTTGCCTACGTTCTAATTCATTATCCATTTCATCTTTCAAAGTTTCAAAAATGGTAGAATTTACATGGCATTCAAAATATGTATCAAAAGCATCCTCTTAGTCACTCTCTTCTTGTGAATCTCTTGATTCCTCCTTCTCTTCTTCTTCTTCATCCTCATCTTCCACTTGTCTTCTTGGTGCCATATCAAAATTTCTAGGTACTCCTCATCCATCATAGATCATAATGGTTCCTTTGACTCAATTTTCTAGGTACTCCTCATCGATCATAGATCATAATGGTTCCTTTGACTCAATTTTCTAGGTACTCCTCATTGATCATAGATCATAATGGTTCCTTTGACTCAATTTTGAATTGCCTTACACAACGAAGGTCACCCAAGGATTAGTAGAAAAACTCCTAACCCTACATGCATAACATGACAATGAATTTCACTTTAGCATGATTGGCTAACTTGATATGAAAGTTGGATCTTGCAACTAGCCAAAGACTAAACTGTTCAACACATGCTTGAGTGATAACACTTACTTGAGCACAACCATTGATGTGTGCTTCTCCAATGTTTTGATTATTGTGCCACGTTTTGACCATTTTTTATCATTCCAAGACTTGCTAGGCTAACAACGAGCTGTCCAACAACCCAATTGGAACCCAGACTTGTAGAAAAGACCATAGAGATATTTGTACTTAGAACTCTGACCTAATAGTCTAGGAGTGACTGAAATTACCGATGACTAGCTGCTTACCCCTGATAGAGACTCAAGTTGACTGTCTAGGCCGATACCACCTATCACAACCCATGCAGGACCCAAAATCGGCTATTATGAGTAATCACAATCCAGGCGAAAGAGCTGAGACTACATGAAACTGATTGGATGTGATTGACTTCATCGAAGGTTACACTTTGTACTATAGACACTTAAGCGCATATGAAAATTGGAAAGCCTGATTTTGCATTGCTCACATCGAGTCGCATTGTTTGAGCATGTAAGTGTGTGTGCTTTGGCAAATTGATTGGATTAGCAAGGAACACACTAAAGGGGATTAAGCTAAGAACAAACCACCAATAGGGGTGCAACCCCGAAAACCAGATGAGTGACCCAAGACACTAGAAACAAAGACCTAGGAAAGGCAAAACATTAGACCACTCAGGGAATGAAGGACTAGCCAAGATTGGAGACACATCTCTAGCCGACCTAGTTGACCTCATAGAAATACTAGTGGGTAAGGAGACAACCACCATAGGTACTTGTTCAAATGAGAATGTCCTCGATCTTGACCTTGACCTTAACGTGGCAGGGTACTCAGATGACATCCAGTGACTTGTCGCATAGTATGGCCAACAAACAAGGATAGCACACCATGGAAGACATGCAATCAAAATCTTAGCTGATCTTGAGGAGGAGAGGAGGCTAGGAAGGATAACATTGCACCACATAGCAAGCTATAGATAGGAGCAAAGGGCTGAGAGGTTGCACTAAGAGAGAGAGCTCAATGAGGTTCACAAGATTCTAACCATCTGAGGTAGAAATAGAACGGGAGAAAATTCCGATAGGGAGAGATCCTTAAAGTAGTCCAAGTAGAGATGGACACTTGGAAAACCTCACCAGTGGATCTAGATGCTATCTCTGCCATATAGAAGGGTGAGTCAAAGGCTAGAAGCGAGTATGGACCCATAACTAAGTACATTCCTTGTCCTGAGGATGAGTGAGACTGGATGCATGTGTTGGCAACTATTGATATGCCATTCTTGGATGATGAGAATGAAAATAGGAAAGCTATAGACTCAGCTAACAAACCCAAAAAATTCATAACTTCTAACCTACCCATAGTGCCCCTATGCATGATGGCCAGGAGTTCCATCAAATAGCCAACCAACACCAATCACCTATCATGTCCTAACTAACAGGTTGGAACTCCATAAGATCCTCAAGTACCTATCAAGTGAGCAAGATGGCAAACCAAAATCCCCTCAAGGATCTCATGGAGAGTAAGGAGTGGCGATGGACTAAGGTGCATGACCTATACATGTCATAGAACTGGACTCTCATGACAAGTGAGAAAAAATTTGAGGATAGGAACCCCGAAAACAATGCACAATTTGAGTGTGAGGCTTCCAATGATGAGTACAAAGACTACTATTCCATCACAGTGAGAAAAGCAAAGAGAAAGTGTAGACCATAAAACATGGCATGGATGGAAGAGTGATTGAGCAGATCATAGTAGACTCTAAACCCCAAGAGGTCGACACATTTAGAGTGAACAAAGAAGTTGCCAAGGTAGATTGAGATTATACTTGGTTGGAATGCCTAGAGGTAGTGGATTATGAGCAAGCACAATTAGTCCAACTTGCCACCACATCAGTATTTGGAGTGGAGTGAGCCTTAGAGCTATGATCACCATGGGAGACAACCTTGTTTGGTGAGGATTGTGAGTACAACTCCGAGTCAGAGGTGAGCTTTGATAGTGACTTTGAAATGCCTTGACTACCTAGGACCAAACACACCAAGGGGGACCTCCTAGTCCACCTAAGGCACAAGAGGCTAGAGGAAGAGAGAAGGAAAGAGTCAAAGCCAAAATGGTTAGAAGTATTCCTCGATGATGTGTGTCCAAACCAATTGGGAAGAGCACTTAGAAAAGCTACGAATAGTCTTTGAACGATGTTGGCAATATGATCTCTCATCATTGTGCCAGATTTGGGTAAAGCATGGTTCTATTTTAGGGTATGTTATGTCAAGGAATGGAATAGTAGCCACAAACTCCTTGAAACTTAGGGTAATTGTAAACCTTCCTCCCTCAACCAAGTTCAAGGGACTTCAATGCTTCTTAGGCCACACAGGGTACTATCGGCAATTTGTGCTGAACTATGTGTTGATTGCAAGACCTTTATACAAGCTGTTGATAGTATTTGAGTGGATCGAAGAATGTCAGCAAGCCTATGAATAACTTAAATAGGCTCTAACTTTAGCCCCTATCTTAAGAGCCCCAGATTGGTCCATTACCTTCCATGTGCACATTGATGCATCAAAGTTTGCCATGAGGGCAGTGTTGTGGCAACCTGGTGAGCATAACCTTTATTATCTAGTGAACTTTGCTAGCAGACAACTCACTAATATAGAAATAAACTATTTCATAGTAGAGAGGGAAGGGTTAGCCATGGTGTTTGCTATAAAAAAGTTTAGACATTATCTTCTAGTGACACCCTTTACCTTCTTTGTGGACCATTAATCATTACTTTAGCTTATGAACAAACCCCATGCAACAAGATGCATTGCTCGATGGTTACTTCTGCTTTTGGAATTCAACTTCTCTATGGTAGTACATAAAGACAAACAACACTATATGACAGATCATATGTCACATACCCACAACACGTGAAGCAACTGGACAAGGAATGATTGATGACCTACTGGATGCACATATTTTTAGAATATCTAGCAGTTGAACCCAATGATTGCACACCAACCATTTGAGAAGTGGAAAATTGATTTCATTGGTCCAATCAGCCATGCACATAGTACTCCAAGCCAAGTACATCATTTTTGCCACAAACTATCTCACCAAGTGGACGAAAGCTCGAGAAACTTGCAAAAATGATGCTAGGACCACAAACAAGTTCCTTTCAAGGCAAGTAATCTCACAGTTCAGTTGCCCCATAGAGTTAATCAGTGAGATCAAGGCACACACTTCATCAATGAAGCAATTGCTCACTTGTTATCCACCTTCCTGATAATATATAGGAAATGCTCATCGTATGATCCTCAAGCTATTGGTAAAGCTAAATCCATGAATAAGATCTTGGTGAATGTCTTAACAAAGGTAGTATTTGCTTCGTGTAGTGACTCTAGGACAATAAGCTCATGGTAGCTTTATGGACGTATAAAATGGCCTACAAAATGGCCATAGGAGAGATCCCGTTCAAATTGACCTACAGAACTGAAACGATTCTACCAGTGGAATTCTTTGTTCCAAGCTTGAGAATAGCAGCCCAAGACAGATGGGAGGGCAAAGAAGCATGGAAAAATTGGTTGATAGAGCTAGATTGGCTATCCGAGACTCGTCCATTATAGCCCATGCCCTAATTTGTGAGAAGGTGCAATGCATGACTTGGTTTGACCAGCATATCAAACAATGAGACTTCAAGCAAGGAGACCTAATGTTGCTGTAATCTGTTAAGGGACACAAGCAGAAGATGAAATTCAGGAGTTTGGAACCTTTCAAGGTTCGCAATATCAGTAGAATGGGCAAAGTGGAACTTAAAACCCTAGAGCAGGAGGATGTAAGCTTATTCAATAGAAGTTGCATTAAAAAGTATTACCCTCCATTATATCCACTTTATGAACCTCCAATGATAGAACCACTAATGAATGTGAGAGTTGCAACCATCACTGAACTAGAGGAGGAGGATGAGGAAGCAGTAACACTAGCCTACCTGCAAATAATTGTGACCGCTCAAAAGGCATAAACCTTTGATGTGCTAGTTGATGAGGGAGCTGACTCAAACATCTTAATATATGATCATTGGACCGCCATGGGTCAAGCCCAATTGTAACCAACCTATGCAAACTCAGCCCATTTGGGGGTTAGTCCTATCCACTCTTGGGAAAATGCAAACTAATAGTTTCTATCAAGAATGAGAGCCTACCCATGATCTTTTATGTGTTACCTAACAAACAAAGTATTGGTAAGGAATCACTCTTCTGCCACATGTTCAAACAACAAGCTCACTATAATGCTAACTACGACTCACAATGCATCCACCTTGCCATGGGTAATGTTAGAATAGTAATGGCTTTCAGCAAGGGCACCACAGCCATCCAAAATCCTGTATTGCCACCACGATAGCTGTAGTTAAATCTAGTGTCAACCTTAAGGAGGGGGTAGTTCACCACGATGTACACCCATGGTGAAGTCTCACTAGCATCTAGCGACCACAACCAAAGCTATGAACCAAACACTCAAGTGGGTCCCCACGCATAGACCATAGTCTCACAAAAGCTAATCATCAGGAACTCATAGTTTCCATGTCTCACACTCTAGATCTAAACGGAGGAGTCGGCACTCCTATAGTTCACAAGTGATTAGGCTACTTTGAGTTTCGAAAGCCTTGTTGTGTGCCCAAGGCTACTATGAAAGTAGCATCTTGGTGTGGCTGCCTAAACTCTCAAGTGGCATGTATGATTCTCCATCTCATGCTCCAAAATCTAAGGCCCAGAAATGTAAATCAAAATAAAGGAGGAGAAAAACCAAGAGTAAGGGTGCTCAATCCATGCATGTCCCAATGGTCTATTGACTAAAAGCTCAACCAAGCATCAATGAGTGACCACTCATTAATGAGCTCCCACCTAATAATTTTGATGTGATCACCACTGCAAAATCCAACGACAAAGCGTCAACCAAACTCCAAACCTAATCAACTTCTTGAACCATGCTCACTAGACCCAATGGAAATCCTAAAGTAGGAACACCAATCCTGTCCAATTAAACCAAAGCCACCACTAGGCCTTAAGCCATCGCAACAATGACGATCCATCCTTGAATTGGCTTCCAACATGGCCATGGATACAAGAGATGACTTAGTAACATGCATTCGACGATTGAAATCAACTTTCACATTGTTTGCTAGAAGTTATGAATGCTTGGACCTAGGGCTACTAGGCGAGTAGATAGAAAATGAGGTATGTTCCTTGCCGTGCTCTTGGGAAGAATACAAATTCATCTTCACTAAGGCCTTCACCATTGTGCAGAAGAGATGATTGCCAATGAAATATCATGAGAACATGCCTTAAGCCAACGATTAATCACATCCTTCAAAAAATGAAAAGTTTCCATGCCACCACAAAAACTTGCTGAGTTCCAACAATTAGTTGAATCTGAGTCTAATTTCTTATACAAGTGGTATACTCTGTGCATTCAATGGGTACAAGAGGGTTATTAGATCATGACCAATGCAGAGCAATGACGTGCCATCAAGAACTTTGAGTATAACCAGACATATGTGGCCCCAACTTCATTTTGGATATTAGCAATGACAAGAAATTGATCATTAGATGATAATATCATGCTACATCCTTACTTGGATAGGATCCTAACCATGGTGGAACTCCACATTGCAAGTCAAATCAACTTGGGTGACCTCTTGACCAACGTATTGACTTATATCACACAAGTGGGCATTCGTCCACTTGTGTGATATAAGTCCATAGGACATGGACAATCATGCAACACTAGAGTATAATCCAACATTTTATGATCGGCTCTTGAAAAAGTAAGGCCACAACCACACGGATGCATTGAAGGCCCTTACACCTTTACTTCTATAATCCTAGGAAGGTTTTCATCATTTCCAAGGGGAAAGTGCAAGGTGAATGGAAAATTGAAATAGGAGTTGAACTTCAAAGAATATCCAACTAATGTCGGTCACCACGTAAAGATAGACTGACTGAAGAGTAACAGGAGCTTGATATTCTAATACTCCCCCTCAAGCTCAAACCATCTGATAAACTCCAAGCGGTTGTCTAAAATATATGAACTTTTCTTTACCAAGAGACTTGGTAAATATATATGCTACCTTGTCTTCAGTCTTCACATGAATCAAGTCAATCTGTTCTATAAGAACCATTTCTCTGATGAAATGGTAGTGAACTTCAATATGTTTGGACCTAGCATGGTAGACACGATTGCTAGCCAACATAGCACTATTGAGGTTATCGCAATGCAATCTCACTCTAATTTCTAACTGTATTCCTAAGTCTTTCAACAGTTTCATCAACCAAAGTGCTTCGCAAGCTGCTAAGGCAACTTCTCTGTACTCAACTTTTGTACTCGACAATGCAACAGTAGGTTGTTTCTTACTCTGCCAACTAATCATACTACTGTCCAATCCAAATGCATAGCCACTAGTTGACCTCCTGTCATAGGCACAACCAACCCAATCAACATCAGTAAACCCTATCAAGTCAAGGGATTTTCCATATGCATAAAAAAACCCATAACCTGTAGTACCCTTTACATATCTCATGATCCTCCTAATTGCATCTAAATGTGGTTTGTGAGGCGTCTGTATGAACTGACTAATCAGCCCACTACATTGTCAAGATTGTGGGAGAGAAGGAAGGAGTCTCACTTGAAGATTTCTTGCTTGCACAATGGGGGAATACACACAGAGGTGGAGGCTGAAAACAGTTTTCCTCTTCTTAGTTGTGTAAGCCAAAAGAACTCTCATACAAAGAAATAGAAGAACTCTATATATGGGTCTCAAACCAAACTCAACTAACTAAGGTGGCATACTAATTGAGCCACGAACTAGAGTAGATAAGGATAGCTATCATGTAGCTATTATTCATGGGCGGTGTACCAACCGCGTTTGCAACTGACAAGTCGGTGACATAAATACACAAAGGTCACCCTGGCATATCACGAGTGGAGCTCGATATATCAACATACATAACATAAGTCAGGATGGGTAATAGTCAAGTATATCAAGCTGCCCACCATCTATCAATACATGGTCACATTCTCTATGTCATTCCCAACATCAATTTGTAGCTTGGTATTCTGATCAAGAGGTGTCTCCATAGGCTTGCATTCAGCCATACCATACTTCTATAACATGTCATGAGCATACTGAATCTGTAGTAGCAGCCATATACCTTGAGGCGTAGATACTACCTCAACCCCAAGAAAATACTTTAGTTCACCAAGGTCTTTGACTCTGAATTCAGCCTCCTGTAAACATGATTTAATTTCAGCAATGCCCTCTTCATCATCTCCAGTGATGATAAGATCATCTGCATAAACCACTAGAAACACATATCCATGATTTGTCTTCTTTGTGAACAGACTGTGATTTGCATCACCCAATCTAAATCCATGTTGCTATAAATAACTACTGATCCGAGCATTCCATTCTCTAGGTGCCTGTTTCAGTCCATACAAAACCTTTTTCAGCGTGTGAAATTTTTGGCTTATGACCATACAACCTCTCATATGGAGTTACATCATGAATCCCTGCTATAGGGATTCTCTTCAGCACATAGACAACAGTCACTACTACTTCAGTCCAATAACCATTTGGCAAAATCTTCTCATTCATCATAGCTCTTTCCGATTCCATCAATACCCTATTTTTTCTTTCTACTACACCATTTTGCTGTGGTGTATAGTTGCAAGTTAACTGTCTTCTGATCCCATGTTTAGCAAGGTACGTGTCAAAGTGATTAGAGACATATTCTCCACCTCCATTTGATCTAAGACATGAAATTTTATAACTCAACTCATTTTTAGCATGCTTCTTGAAATCCTTAAATGCATCAAACACATCATCCTTATGTTTCAATATGTAAAGCCAAGTATACTTGCTGAAATCATCAATGAAGGATACATAGTAACGAGCACCACCAAACAAAGCATTATGAGACGGACCCCATACATCTGAATGTAGCAATTTCAAGGGTTGTGAGCTATTCCATACATGTCTCATAAATGGAAATCGTGTTTACTTTCCAAACTGACATGCATCACATACATGTCCAAAGTCACGATACTTGAACTTAGGCAATCCAAGCACAATCTCCTTCTGCTGCATAGATTTTAGCTTTTATACATTCACATATCCAATCCGCTTATGCCATATCTCACCATCTCGTATAGCACCACCATCATGTGCAAACATGGCTGCTTTCAATTCTGGAATTGACGCATCAAGAGTAAACATTTTGCCATCTCTTCGGCCTCTAGCAATCAATTTGTAGCCATTACCATATTCTTTAACAAAGCATCCATCTCTATTAAATCTCACCTGCAGATTCTGTTCTGCCATCTGTCCAACTGAAAAAAGATTCTTGGTTATTGTAGGTACATGTAGTACATCATGCATGCTCTTTTTCTTGCCATCAGGCATCAACAATAGAACAATTCCTGTGTGCTAAATGTCATGTTGGGTGTCATCCCCAGTACACACATAACCATGTGAACCTGCAACCATGTCATCAAACCATTCTCCATGGGGTGTCATATGATTTGAAGCCCATGAATCAGTGTGCCATCTCTCATCTTTGTTCTACCTAGATGTATTCTTAGACACATGCTGCATGGCAAACAATCTGTCAATCTACTCATCATGAGCACTGCTAGAAGATGCATAGTGACCATGCCGTTTGTCATTTGCCTTCATATCTCCCTGCTTCTTGAAACAATCCTTTGCAATGTGTCCATATCTGCCGTAGTAATGACAGTCCTTATCTCTATTTGATTGATCATTTGACTACCATGAACCAAATCCACCACCTCTACCATGGGGTGATCTCCCCCTGCCTCTAAAGCTACCAGATCCACACTGGCCGTGTCTATTTGTGCCATGCCAGGCATTCCGTTGATGCTGTCCATAAGTGTTTTGAGTGTCTCCTAGACCTCAAAAAGAGCCACGGCCTCTTCTCCCACAATTTGAGTGATATTGTCAGTGCCTTGAGCATTTTCCATAGTTGTAGCTTAAGTATTCAGTGATGTATACAAGCTATAAGTATTTGACTCCTTTTCCTATAGTTCAGGACCAGTTTCATGCTATTCAGGATAGTTTCCTGCAATTCAGGATAGTTATCCTGACAACCAACTTGCTATAAACTGTATTCCAACAATGGAAAAACACAGTCAACTAAGCATAAACCAAGCTCAAATCAGCTCAAAACATTCTATGGTAGTGGCAAAACATCCCAGCAACAAATTATACCCATATAGGTATCAATGTTTGTATTGTATGCAAGTAGCATTACCAAATATAGCCATCCCACTGCTATAACCAACATCATTTTCTTTGTTAAAACAAGAGTATTTAGACCTCAAAACAACCCCAAAACATCTCATTCAGTTGCCACTCTTTGCAGGAGTTGATACATGTCCAACCGGTCACAATATATTGCATGTATGTCAAGTGAAGATGATAGGTATCCTTCCTGCAGACAATAACCAGTCAATACCTTGGTATAACCAGCAACAAATGAGTCCAAAGTTTGGACTTTCAGTACTCACAATATCCCAAAAAGCATCTACCACTCAAGTGGTATGATCCAAGCATTTGTCAGTAGCAAATAAGCATCACATTTACTTCAACCCTGTAGGTATATTGTTTCCAAATTTAGGACAACAACCAATTCACTATTTCCAGCCTGCAAATAAGCTCCAAAATTGAGCATTCAACACTCCAATATCATGCTCAAGTGCATGATAATAAGGGCATATACATTGTTAGGATGAAAGCCACCAGTGCCCTGGAATCACCTGTTGTTTATTGCAGTAAACAACTAGTCTGCACATGTGTGTGCTGAATATCTCAAAATCTGTGAGGAATATGAAAAAAATTTATTCTGGAAAGTTGTAGACCACGTCGAAATGGTCATGATATGAGGGCCATTTCTCCAAAAACCATTTCTGTAGTAAGGTATAGCTTCTGCAAAAAAGCAAGCTGCAGGCACAGTCTCTTTTGATGACATTTTCTTCAGATCTGATGGCTTGATGTCAAATGGCCATTGCCAAGCCTTCAAGCTTCAGGCGTTCATGCTATGATACCACGTTGGAAGAGAGGGAGAGAGACAGAGTGGAGCGGAAGATGAGCGTCACCTCATTGTTGTTCTTCTTCCAATATTCTTCCATCATACTAACTGAAAGAGACTTACATACATAGGTATGACTAACCAATACTAACTATGGTTAAGTCACTGACTACACCGAAAGAGACTTACATACATAGGTATGACTAACCAAGACTAACTATGGTTAAGTCACTGACTACACCGAAAGAGACTTACATACATAGGTATGACTAACTGAAAGAGACTTACATACATAGGTATGACTAACCAAGACTAACTATGGTTAAGTCACTAACTGAAAGAGACTTACATACATAGGTATGACTAACCAAGACTAACTATGGTTAAGTCACTGACTACATCGACTTATTGAATGTCACACATGTGTACAGCTGTATCTAGCTCACACACATAAAGATAGACTGAGTGAAGAGTAACGGGAGCTTGATATTCTAACAAATGACGTAGTCCAAGTGCTTGAACATGGACTCCCTGAACGACCAATAGAGAAAGCCCATCGACTTAGGCGGCCATTCTCAAAGTCCAACCTTATCAATTGATAGCATGCCAACTTTATCGGCTATGGCAAGACAGATTGTTGCGTAAGTGTGTGTGAAAGCATGAAATGTACGATGCACTTGCAGAAGCACATGACAAAATAGCAAGAGGGCATTTCAGTAGAGACACAATAGCTTGCGAGGTACTGCAGTCTCAGTTATGGTGGCCTACTCTTTTTCAAGGTGCAGCACGATTCGTAAAGCACTGTGATGAGTGCTAAAGAACCAAGGTACGAGTTCGCAAGGACAAAATGGAGTTAAGTCTAATCATTGCAAGGCAACTATTCGAGAAATGGGGAATTGACTTCATTGGGCCAATCACTCCTATAGCACAATACTCACAAGCGAAATACATCATTGTTGCCACAGACTATCTCACAAAGTGGGTGGAAGCACAAGCTACAAGAAAAAATGACACTAGGACCATTGCCAAGTTCCTTTGGGAGCAGGTGATCTCACGATTCGGCTGCCCCATCAAACTCATTAGTGACCAAGGCATACACTTCATCAATGAAGTGATTGCTCATATCCTATCCACCTTTCTAATCATTCATCAAAAATCCTCACCATACTATCCTTAGGCTAATCTACCAGGTTGAGACTACAAATAAAATTCTAGTAAACATCTTGACCAAGGTAGTCTTTGCTTCACGTAGCCACTAGGATAACAAGCTCATGGCAACTTTATGGGCCTACCACATAGCTTATAAAATGACTGTGGGACAAACTCCCTTTAGGTTGACCTATGGAACTGAAGCAATTCTACCCGTAGAGTTCTTTGTTCCTAGCATGAGAATTGCTCATCATGAGAGATGGGATGGAAAGGATGCATGGACAGAGTGCCTAGTTGAGCTAGAACACCTATCAAAAATTCGACTTCTAGCCACCCACGTGCTAATATGTGAGAATGCAAGACACAAAAGTTGGTTTAACAAGCATGTCAAACATTGAGATTTCAAACATGGAGACTTAGTACTCTTGTATTCTGTCAAGGGTCATAAACAAAAGATGAAGTTTAGAGGGCTAGGGCCTTTCATGGTCTGTGCCATTAGCAAAACGAGTAATGTGGAACTAGAAACCTTGGAAGGAGAGGGCATAGGCTTCTTCAATGGTAGTCACATCAAGAAGTATTATATCCCACGTACCCATTTCATGAGCCTCCAATGCTGGAGCCCCCTGTCAACATACCAGTGGCCACAATTATAGAGATTAAAGATGAGGATGAGGAAACGGTAGAACTAGCTTACCTAAGCATGATGGTCACTGCCAAAAGCACACGACCACCCTCAATGCACTGATTGATGAGGGAGTTGAATTTAATGTCCTATCTCATGCGCATTGGATCCAAATTGGAAAACCATAGTTACAGCCCACTAATGCCAAACTCACCCCATTTGGGGGCCGATCATATGCCATCTTGGAAAAATGCAAAATTGCAATCTCTTTTGAGTTTGAGAGCATATCAATGATATTTTATGTGCTACTAAACACTAAAGATGCAGGTATGGACTCGTTGTTAGGACACTCATTTAAAAAGAAAGCTCATTGTAATGTCGATTATGAGTCCCAGCGCATTCACCTCACCATAGGCGACGTGTGTATAGTCATCACTTTCAGCAAAGGGTTGCACAACTCCTTCAAAGTCTACAAAGCTAGCGGTAGAGAATCCCACCATCAAGTTTAGGGAGGGGGGTCGTGACTTGTCACCACCTGCCGCCAAACCCCAAGACGAGCGAACCACTAGAGCCAAAACTGAGGCCCGCAAATTAATGCTTCAATGGATGCCTAAACATCAAAACCCACCACCTAGAAGTAGATATCCATGGCCTCACAAGGCTAAGGACCCACACTCAAAACCTAGGAAGCCAATACAAGACTTGGATCATTCAAGCGTAAGGCTACTATGGTCTCGTCTTCAGTGGCTTTCTCACGGATGTTCTCACTTACATCATTCAAGCAGGCATCCGCCCTTTTGACATGGACCACTATGCTAATTTAGAATACAATCCGAATTTCTATACTTGGCTCATGTAAAAGTAAAGCCCTAAGAACATGCGCTAAATGCCCTTAATCTCTCAACCTCTAATCCTAGGAAGGATGCTTCTCATTCCCAAGGGGGGAGGGGGTAAGTTGAAATAAGGTGAAATCAAGGAAAAGTGTCATAAAATTCTAGAAATGAATAGAACTGCTCGAAGGAAAATTCTCTTTTTATGCTTAAAGCATGTTCTTCTTTCCATAAAAATATGATCAACTCCTATTTATCTTCCAGCAAGAAAATGTCTTAAGAATGCTAATCATGGTGAACCATGATATATGACAAGAACCTAAAATGTCACGGCAAGATAAAGGTAGAGAGCTTCCATTCATAGAGGAAGAGCAAGCTAAGTATGGCTTGACAATAGAAACAAGGGGCTACAGCCAGTTCACATTCAAGTACCCCATGAACCTAGAAGACACCATCATGGAAGAGTTTCCCATAAAACAACTCGTGGACTAGTGCAGCCTGCAGAAGTACATAGAGAAGGTTGGGACTACGGCAAGTGCCCAGAATTTCTAAGGAGCTTCAATGCTGAAAGGAACTATGGCACGGTGACAATTAGGAAAGGGGAAGAAGCCCACCTAGAGGTAAAATTCAGCCTTGCAGTGGTGGAGAAGGCCTAGGTTTTGACCAGTGGGACAAAGCGACACCCAAAGAGGGACGTGTATAGCATGCTAGGGATGAACAAGGCCGCCATATGCATAGTGGTTGGGATAAGCTTAGCGGACATCCCAAATCTTGAGATCAAGCTGTAGGAAAATATGGTCTATGCTCTCTTTTCTAGTCAAAGGTACAATGCCCTTATGAACAGAATCGGGGTGTCGTTGTTGGAGAGCATCGTAGTTGGATCCCTAGATGAAATATATTAGAACGCCTTTGTGCAAAAAACTATTGAAAGCTTAGAGAAAGCTTTGACCACTGACACAAGAGTGACAAGAGGGGAATCCTCGGTCTCCATAGCAAGATTAGCTTGAAAGGAGTCATCCTGCAAGGCATCCACCATTAGGTTCAGTGGAATCCTAATGGCCATCATCAAGAGGCCTTGAAGGACACATAGGGAGGTGAAGAGGGAGTAAGGGAAACCCCTGACCGATTGCCTCACCATGAACACTTGCAGTCCAGTGAAATGACTATAAGTGATAGGGAAGAGCAAGAGACACAGTCCAACCAAGGAGAGCCAAAGGCACAAAGAAGAGAACCCCATGAAAGCTATAGAAGGAGACAAAAGAAAAAATGACAAGGGAGGAACGGGCCAAGATGAGGAGGGCCTAAAAAGAGTCCAAGAGAGCCGAAGATGAGAGAAAGAGAAAAGTAGTGCAAGAGGCAGAAGAGTTGAGAAGAAAGGAAGATGATGAGGACATGGCCAAGGCCATACACAGGTCAGTGGAGGAGATGTCGAGCATGGAAGGACCAACCACCATGAGCCCCCAAGGGGAAGGAGAGACAAGTGGTAGTGCCAAGGCCTAAAAAATCAAAGTATCCCAATAGTAACGGGGAAGGGTAAGGCCCCAATGCACCCCCTCCCCCCAATCTTCATGTCCAATGCTCTGACTGCCTCGACCGCCCAAGAAACTGCAAAGACGTCATGGACACGAGCAAGTTGATGTCCATGATGCAATTTTTGGTGACAAGGATGCAGGAGATAGCTCTAGATTTGGAAGTAGGTCCCCCCTTGCAAGAGCCAAAAGATTGGCTATGGTCGATGCTAAATCAAGGAAAGTTCCCAAGAGGAAAAAACTAGAGGCCTCCACAACTACAACATCCCCTACAATAACTACGGCCAAGAGGTCCCCCCCTTGCAAGAGCCAAAAGACTGGTTATGGTCGATATGCTGAATTAAGGCAAGTTCCCAAGAGGCAAAAACTAGAGGCCTCCACAACTACAACATCCCCTACAATAATTACTGCCACAACATATGATGACTATGTCAAAGAGCTCCTACTGTAGCTAGAGAAGGCCAAGAAGGAGAGGAGAGCGACAACAGAGCTGAGCTAGAGATTAAAGGAGAAGCCTTAGCTTCACTCAAGTTGGAAGCAACCTGCCAGGCAACAAAGCATCAACAAGAAATCCAAGAACTAAAAGAGTAGCTCGAAGCCAAGAAAGGAAAAGAAGGACAGTGGGAAACAAAGTGGGCCCTGAGGAGAAACGGAGCAACATAAGCCTACAATAGCTCAATGAGGAACTAGAAAAGTTGGGTGAGGAGCTGCAAGGGAATATGAACAACATCTTAGAGGCTACGGAAGAGCTAGAGGCCACAATAGAGGAGAGGGCACATAGATACCAAAAGGAAATAGAAGACTTGAAAAAGAAGACTACCCTACATTTGGTGGAGCAAGGCAGATTGGAAAGGAAGATCAAACACTTGGGAAAAGTGAGGGAAGAAGCCATTGAGTGAGCAACCCAAAGGCTGTAGGAGGAGCTAGAAGTTCTGAAACAAGAGGTGGAGGAGATAAAAGCCATGGCTGCATCCAAAAGTCAGTGGCAGGAAGGAAACCAAGACACCCACACATGGAGGAACAAAGATCTATCCAAGAGGCTATCGAAAACTTCCATGCAACTCTCCGTGGCACAACAAGCCTAAAGGATAGCTGAGGAGCAATTGAACCACCGGAACAAGGAGAGAATACACATGCTAGATGTGTGGAATGAACAACAGCAGGTGGTGATAATGCTATCTCAAAGCATGGAGAAGGGCAAGGAGGATTTGGAAGAGAGGGCCAAAAAGTGGAAAGAGCACAACTTTGAACGAGTGCAAGAACTTGCTGAGCGCTTGGCCATAGCTAAATGCAAGTGGGTGTTGGCAGAGGACAGGGCCAAAGTCATAGAAGTAAGTTCATAAGTGCAATGGAAAGCCTTTTTGGGCATAGTGCTCCATGTAATACAAGTAGAGGGCAAGGATTCCATGGAGAGGAGGAAAAGAAAGCTAGAATTGACCAGCAGACCCTTAAAGTAGGGCCTGTATGAGCGAGCTCTCCCCACTGACATCGTCTAACAAGAAAACAACAATGCTAGTATTTGAGGCAAGTCGGTCTCTCCACGGATGAGTTGAAGGAGCTAGGCTTTGAAGAGCATGAGCCACCGCATCCACCCCCAGCTTAGACCCCACAGGAGCAATATCAAAGGAAGGGCCAGATTTTGAGCAAGAGCTAGGAGAAGAGCAATAGGCCCCGGAGATAAGTCCACCACTACCAGATGAACCCCAAGAATATCTGGGTAGCCAAGTACCAGAGCACATCATTGCTGCTAGGAGAAGAAGATGGGAATTGGTGGAGCAAGCACATCAGAGAACTAGATCACAGCCCCGATAGCTTTGGGAGAGCAAGGAGAACTCCAAACTCAGCCCTTCGAACTATCATTCCTCTACCCACGGGCCCTAGACCGAGTCCTACTAGTGGAAGTAGTGGATAGAATAATTTAAATGCCAACAACTTGGAAAATTGATGGGTTGCAGAGCAGAGCATAGTGATCATGTGATGGAGGCGGGAAGCTCCAGACTAGTGGTAGGACAAGGTGGTGTACCAGATCCCCAAGGCGGTCAAAGGCTTTGAAGCATAACCTAAGTGGTGGAGGAGGATTTGGGACACAAACCTTGATGTATGGATGGCATTCTGTGGCACACTCCCTAAAGAGAGGAACAATCCTATCTACATTCCCTATCCTCATAGGCATGGAGTAGACTAGAATAGGGAGGAGCATGGTAGGTACAACTTTCCCAAAGTCTACAATGCCAATGTAGAGAATCTTGAGGAGTGCCTAACCTTCAAGGAAAGAGACCTCTATCCTTCAATCACGTGCTTCCTTGAAGATTTCTCATCTTGTCCAGACCCTACTTTTATCACAACTTGTAATTATCTTAGGACCATTAGGTTTCTACTAAAGCAACCGCCAGTTGTCGAGGAGGCCCACCTACCTCCACTCTTTTTTTATCTCAACCTAGGAATAGATAGTTGTGCCATGGCCCATGATGATGAGGCTACGTTGTTACTCTCTTTTTGTATGAACGTGCTTGAAGACATGAACGATAGCTGGTTTACTAGGTGTGGATACCCCTTTTTGTCAATCACACCTCTAAATGTTAGGGCTAATCTCAAGAGCTACATACAAAGCCTGTCTTTTTGAGCAAATCCCTTAGACCAACCCATGATGCATCATTAGAAGAGGACCGATGTACAATCTAGGAGTGCCACCATAGCTATTTATAAATATATTTAAAAAAAAGAGACGAAGAAGAAAGAAAGAAAATATGATAAATGATGACATCACAACAAACAACAATTTACACCACATAGTGCACAGTCACACTGCACCTAGGGATTCTCAGGTTAGGTGCGTCTAATGGCTTTGGTCAGCTGGCTGCATCCCTAATCCCCTAGCCTCATTTTGATACCCCACTTCATGCTTAGGGCACATGAGGGGGGCAAGACATACCTAGGGAGGTAACACTTGCCTATGGTGAGACCTGTCACCCTAAGCTACATGCAGCGGACCTTCCTTATTCACAAATTGGGTCCTCAAATGAGGGACAACACCCAAGCTTGCGACCCAACTCCCAGTCCCACTAGCACAAGCACAATGCATCATACAACAATTTAGGCACACCCCTAGGTACTGCACCTTCCTTTCTTTTCAGGTATACTAATCCTCCATCTTCGGAGGCCCCATCATCCATGCAATGCACTCCCGGCCTCCACCACCTTCCCAAGACCAATTCCATTGAGACCCCATCATCATCAACTCATACGTCCACCCTTTCTCATCAAACCTTCATCACCTCAAAATGCAAGTATCCTGGAACTAGCACCCATCTAAGAGAGGGGTCATCCTATATGCAACAATGTTACCATGTAGGCAAAACAAGGTAGAGGCAACAGACCAAGGCAGCCCTAGTCAAAAAGTGAATGAAGAAGCTTATTTGGAATAGTGCAAGAGAAGGCAACCGCAGAGGGCCAAAAGATGGATCTGTCCAAAACCATTGTGAATTTCAAATATAGATCCGTCCACCCACCATTCTCCAAGCAGGGATTCGTCTAACACCATCGTCAATTTCAAATATAGATCCATCCACCCGCCATTCTCCAAGCAGGGATTCGTCTAACACCATCATCAATTTCAAAGATAGATTGGTCCACCCGCCATTCTCCAAGCAAGGATTTGCTCGTCTAACACCATTGTCAATTTCGAAGACAAATCCGTCCACCTACTATTCTCGAAGCAGGGATCTGTGTAACACCATTGTCAATTTCAAAGACAGATCTATCCACCCGCCATTTTTCAAGCAGGGATCCATCCAACGAGATATTAAACTTCAAGGATAAATCCACCCCACACCATCCCCCGTAAACAAGGGCTTGCATATAAACTCAAAAAAGCCATCTAGCTATATCCATCCCACCTTCCAACCACTACACATAAGTGCCATGGGACTGAGAGGGGGTAATGTTAACCTTAGCACAAGAAGAAAGTATAAAAAGTGGAAAAGCGCAAGTTGGGTTGATTAAAAGAGGTGGAGCAAGAAGGAAAACAACCAAAAGTGCAAGGGCGGCCTCAAAAGCTAAGTCAAAGGTAGAAGCACATTTTAAAAATGCAAAGGCATCACCAAAATTTTGTAAAAGAGCGCAAGACTCTCTCCTATGTAAATTGTAAAAGGTAGAAGGGCATGGGTAAAGAGAAAGAGAAACTAGAAGGGAATGGGAAAAGAGGACCTTGCCATGATGGTCGGTCATGTAAAAAAGGGGATGGGTGCCCAAAGGGATGAGGGCTTTGTATATAAACTCAAAAAGAGAATGAGAAGCTCATTCTTTGGTGTGGGGCAAAGTGGACTCTTCTTCTTCTCTCCTTCTCTTCTCTTGCTTGTTTGCTTGTGAGTGCTTGAGGGAGGGATTGTGAGTGAGTGAGGGAGTGAGTGTGTGAGGGTGAGGGATCTTGGAGGTGAAGCCCTCCACCATCTCCTCTCTTCTTCTTATCTTATATTCTCTTCTCTCCTCTTGCACATGGCTATGGAGGATGGATCTTGGAGGAAGAGGCTTGAGGATACTTGAGCTTGCATCACGAATCATGGAGCTATTGGAGTGCTTGAAAGAGGAAGCAACTCAATCGGGCATCAAGGTAAGCTCAGTACACTTGTAGAGAGGGATAGTGCGTTGGCTATGTGAGAGGTAGCCATTAGTGCTTGCTTGAAACACTTGAAGGAATAAGCATTTCGTGGAGCTATTGGAGTGCTTGAAAGAGGAAGCAACTCAATCGGGCATCAAGGTAAGCTCAGTACACTTGTAGAGAGGGATAGTGCGTTGGCTATGTGAGAGGTAGCCATTAGTGCTTGCTTGAAACACTTGAAGGAATAAGCATTTCGTGGGTCTAAACGGTTGATAAAAATCTCCCTTTACAAATTACTTCAGTGCCCTCAGCCATGCGCAATACATAAGAGTACAACGAGCTGGTAAAATAACTTCAGAGTCAACTTGACAAGATGACTGAAGAAAAAAGTTGCCCTTGTAGAGTTGGAAGAAGAAAATAATGCCTTTGAAACCCATATGCTAGAAAAAAGGAGGGTGATGATCATAATAAACAAGGAAATGAGTGCATTGAAGGAGGCCTTAAAGGCAAGGCAAGGTGAAGAAAGCCCAAAAGACCTGTATGATAAAGAAAGGGAGAACCATATGGATCTAGAGGAAATGTGTACCTTCAACTCCAGGGAAAATAGATGCTGGAGCTGGAAAATGAGGAGTTGAAGAGGCAAAGAGAGGAAGCAAGAAAAGAGCTACATGTGGCAAAAACACAAAAAGATGAAGAGGCCACAAAGAAGTTGATGGAGTTGCATAACCAACTTCAAGTAGGTCTCCACAACAAGCAGACAATCCTAACGAAACAAGTAGAGCATCATAGCCAAGAAAAAAAAACAAATGAATATATTATGGCGAGAGCAGGAGGAGTATTTAATTGCTTCTCTAGCCCAATACCAAAATCAAGGTTTGGAGTAGAAGAAAGAGAAGGCGGAAGAATGGGTAGCCAAGAATGAGGATAGAATTAAAAACTTAGCTTAATGACTGGCCCATATTCAAAGAGTGAATGGATCATCGTGGAAATAAAAGTTGTAGAGGTAGAGACATGGATGCTAGAGTAGCAAAATGTATTCTTAGACATAGTACTAAACGTTACACAATAAAGGGAGGAAGAGACCATTGAGGAAGTCAAAAGAAAGTTAGAGCTGGCAAGGAGAGCAATTGAACATGTACTCCATGCCAAGGCATCCAAACCTAGCACTAGCTTAGAAGTGGAGGAGCAAAGAGCCCATTTGATCACAATTGGATTAACCATGCAAGAACCCAAATTGCTAGGGTTTGGGGAGCTGGAGCAATGAGCACAGTCTCTCCTTGAAGAGCCGAGAGAGCCTATCCATGAAGAGGGGCCATATTTTGAGCATGACTGCATTGAAGAAGAGAAGCTGCATGAACCAAGCCTCCCTCTGCAACAACCACAAGCACAACCAGAAGAGCAAGTAGAGGAAGCCATACCACTTGAAAGAATGGTGAAAATGAGGCACAACTGGAGAGAGTAGGTAGAACTAACATGCAGAAAACTCCAAGCCAAGCTGCTACAAGTTCCACATGTGGCCATTCCTCAAGGAGAGGAGTGTGATCCTATAAATTAGAGCCAAGAACTTGCAGTATAGGAGTAGTGGAAAAATTGAAGCCGCCCTTTGAATTCGCCTTTACCTTTCCTCAAACATTGGACATGGTATTATCTCCAAGGGTGGTGGAGGACATAATAAACTCTCGGTGGCAAGGCTAAGGAAGAGATAGTTGGAGAAGAGAATGAGACACCCCATGAGGTGGCGATAAGAGCCTACAGATTATTGGGAAGACAAGGTAGTGGAGGTGCCCAAGAAAGTGGAAGGGTATGAGGCACAACCTAGTGGCACAAAAACATTTGGGACTCTAACTTAGATTCCTGGATGGATTTCCGTAGCACTCTACCATACAAGAGGAATGATCCTAACCTACATGCCCTACCTGCGGAGGATTGGAGTTGATTTCAACTAGGAGGTGCATGGTAGGTATGACTTTCCTATGATCTACAATGTGAATGTTGCATCTCTAGAAGAATGCTTAACCTTTACTAAAAGGGACTCCACCCATCAATAGCAGGCTTCTTCAGAGAATTCTACACTTTCTTAGATCCTGCTTTCATTACCACTTGTAATTATTTCCGCCTTTTGCAAATACTAATAAAACAAAAGTCCACTATAGAGGAAGAGTGGTTATCACCCCTCTTTTTTGACATTAATGTAGGGATAGATAGCTGTGCAATGGCCTGCCTCATGATGAGAGCAACCCTCTTGCGCATTTTGTATGAGCCTATTATAAGATATGAGTTATAGTAGGTTCACTAGATGCAACCACCCATTTTTTTCATCTACGCCCCTCAATGTAAGAGTCAATTTGAAGGGTTATATGTAAAGAAAATCCTTCCCAAGAAAATCCCTCAAGCCTTCCTATAGCTTGGCCCTTGTCTATGTATGAACACGATGCCACTTAATGTGCTCCCTTGTAATTTAAAAAAATTAAAAAAGGGAAAACAAAAGAAAAGAAGAGAAATAAGTGAAAAAAAAAGGAAAGAAAAATGAAACCCATCGATTTGTACTCTATGAGCATCACAATCATTGCACATAGGGACCACCCTAGCCTCTCCCCCACTTCACAACTTAGGGTACATCAAGGGCAAGACATTGTGATAGACCTCTCTCCCTAAGTCACTCAATACCTTCCTTTACATGAACTCAGTCCTCAAGTATGTGACAACATCTTAGGCTTACCTTGACCCTTGACGCATCTCCCAATTCCACCATCACTTGCACAATGCACTGCATGGTAAAATAGACACCCCCCTAGGAAGTGCACTCTTCTTATTTTTAGGTACATTATGTGGTGTCGTGGAAAGCCAAAAACTATGGAGATCTTCTTCCACCAACCATCTATCTTTGACATCGACAACCTCCAAAACCTGCTTCAAGAGCATCCTCAACATGACCTACCTCTTCAAAGGCCCCAAGAACCATTCCACACTGACCCAAAACATTTTCAGCTTGTACCATCATGTGCCATGGGATTGGCACTCAACTAAGAGGGGGTAATGTTGACCCTCAGAAGACCAAGATGAGAAATCCAATAAATAGAAAGCAAAAGAAAGTCCCAAGGAAAAAGGAAGACAGAGGACAAAGCCACAATAAGGAAAATTTGAAGACACAAAATGCAGGAAGAGTCTAAATATAAGAGGAAGGTGCACAAGAATAAGCACACTTTAATATTTTTGCAAAAGGGGTACCAGGCACTTTGTAATTCATATTGTAAAAGAGCATTGGGCTCTCTCCTGTGCAAGTTGTAAAGAATGAGAGGCATAGGTTAAGGCCAATGCTAATAGGAAGGAGGAGGAAAGAAAGTAGAGGAATGGACAAAGGCCAGCAGAAAGGGAATGGCTACCCAAGGAGGGGATAGGGCATGTGTAAAAGTCAAAAAGTGAGTGAAGAATCTCATTCTTGGTGTGTGGCCAAACTTGCTAACTTCTTGCTTCTTGCTCTTACTTCATCCTTGTGTATGAGAGAGAACGAGTGAGAAGAAGAGAGAGAGTGTGCATGTGCTTGTATGTGTGTGTGTGTGTGTGTGTGAGGGACCATAGAGAAGCTCTTCTTCTCCTCTCTTCATCATCATCTTGTTCTCTTCTCCTTTTTCCCACATATGGCTATGGAGGTCAAAGCTTAGAGCTTGGAGATAGAGCTTGTTTGAAAGTGCATCTTGGATTGTGGGGCTATCAGTAGTTTTGTGGGAGGAGGCAACTCTATCGGATTCAAAGGCATGTCACTACAATTTTTGTATGGGAGAGTGTGCACCCTTGGGGTTATGGTGTACACTAACTCAAATTATGCAAGATATGCAGATAGTAGGAAGTCCATCTCTGGCTATGTCTTCACCTTTATTGAAGGTGCTATTTCTTGGATGTCTAGGGTATAGAAATGCACTACCTTGTGTACTACTAATATTGAGTATATTGCTTCCACTCAGGCTTTAAAGGAGACCCTATGGTTAGGCTATCTGGTTGTTGTAGATCACCTTAGTATTTCTTCTATAATTCCTACCTTGCATTTGAATTCTATGAGTGTTATCTAGTTGGCATGAAATCTAGTCTTTCATGTGAAGAACAAGCACATTGAGGTGTGTTATCACTTCATCAAAGAGACAATTGAGGAAAAGCACATAGAGCTTATCTTGAGGGGATCACTCAAAAATATGTAAGCATATCATAGAGCTTGTCTCAGGGGGGTTACTCAAAAATATGTAAGTACATCATGTGAGTTTAAAATATTGATTTGCTCATTGAAAGTCTCCAAGTGGAACATTATGCCTTCCTTACAAAGATGATGGGTGTAGGATGAGATGGTGTCTTTCCTCATCCAATCGTACTCATATACAAATATTATACTTTTCTCCTCACTCTAGGAACTTTCATCTTTAAGTGGGAGGTTGCTGGGGGTTAAAAGACGTCATTGCCTAGCCACCTATATTCACCTTGTATTCAGTGCTTGCACATTTGCACACTATAGGTGGCATCCTCCCATTGCTAATCAAAGAAAAAGAAGGTATGCACAAATCAAAAGAGAGTTTTGGGGAGTGGTTACTTCTTTGAAATGTGAAAAGGAGTACTTTATTAGAGCTCAAGTGATGTGGAAGCTAATTGCTTACCTTTTCTCAGATGCTTACTAGTTCTTCCACTCCTAATATTGCTATATCATGGTGGATTGCTTGCATTAAATCCATGAATAATAAATTTCGATATATAGTAGATACCTTAGTAATTGATATGATGTCTAGAGCAAGGCATGAAGATGAACATGATATGATGGCTGATGATGAAGAGGCTAAAATCGTAGGTGTAACACTTGATCATGAATGTTCTATCTCTTCATTACAGACATTTTCAATGGAGTTATATGATGGAGAATGATTTCAGATTGGAAAACATTTAAGTATCTTGACAATAAGGGAAGGATGGTTAGATGAGTTTCTTTGGAAGCACCTAAACCATAAAAGAGGTACCCCACTATGAGGAGTATGTGATAGAAATACTTAGTTGTAGATTATGAAGAAGTTTCATGAGAGCTTATGGGCTAGTCATAGAGGATTTTGGGATACATTCAAAAAGATCAAAGAGACATATTGGTGGGAAGACATGTACATGGATGCCTTACAAATTTTTGTGACTTGTAGTACATGTTAGAGGTATTCCCTTTTGAGACATTGTGATGGTTTGCATCCTACTTACCCTCTCTCTCTCTCTATGCATTATAAGTGGGTTGTGGATTTAGTGACCATACCTATGGAATTATGGTAGATGAGATATATTGTGCTTGCATGGGAGAATCTCACAAATAAACTTGAGGATTGATCCTTCAGAACAAAAGCTACTAATTCCATTGAAAGCGTGAGCAGAGTGAGAGAGAAGAAGAGTACAAGCGGAAGCAAGAGTAAGAGCTATGGAGGTTTGAACTCAAGAGAGAAAGAACACACAATCTAACCAATACCTATAGGGCTCGTATCAATAGTGATAATAATGAGTCTATCACCTGCACAATTAGCTTTCTCAAGGTAGTTCAACAATCTCTTTAGTTTTCTCATAGACTTCATGTGCATCCTATCCCATTGAAATTTGTATCATTTTCTCAATAACTAATAAAAAGAGCATTTGCAATATGCAAAAAGTGAGGAATCAAGATAAGATAAAACCTATAGGCTCCCAAAAATCTCATTGCCCTCTGAAATTCATGAGCAAGTCTCTTCCATCCTATTAATTACATCCGCTTTTGTTGGAGATAGTCTTCTACTATATGGACCATATGTGTGTCCCACAATGAAAACCTCATTCACCCTAAATATTTGAATTTCACCCTAAAATAATAAGATTCACATCTTCCAATCTATCTAAGATCTTACAGTTGGTAACGTACTTTGCAATGATTTCTTACATACTTTTTCATCCAATTCTTCATCTTTATCCTCTTTTGCATACACTTTTATTGGTATGTCATCTAGAAAAGGTATAGAAAGGTGTGGTTCGTAATCCAAAAATACTTTGTTCTTTGCATTCTTCATGTTAGTTGCCCCTTGTGGCAAAGTGCACATCTACACTAATCCCAATGGTATCTTCATAGTAGGAGGGTTCCTTCTTTCTATTGCCAAATGAAATTGGTCTCAAACAAAATATAATTCACCTAAAGAATATTTAGCTCTCCTAACAAAAGCCTCTACAAATTCATCCACATTAGGATCTGCCCCAACAAATTTTTATGGTCACTTTATTAACATTGCATATCCTAAATGATCTTAATGTTCCATTTTTCTTAGGTATTGTAACACACCTATTTAAATAATGATATGGAAAAGGTACCAAAATTCCCATCTTAATCTTTTCATTCAATAAGTTAGTCTTCTTAGGTAGATAAGCCTTTGGCATATAGGAATTCATTGCAAGTTTCAAGGTATACATGGAATATTAAAAATGACCATAGGTGCAACAATTTCTAGATCCATACATCCAATCTCACATGATTGAAATTGAAAAGATTTTCCATGTTTAGACAACAAATCCACAAAACATTGCTTCTTTGTAGGTGAAAGAAGGTCATCACATCCAATTTTTAGCTCCTTGAGAGACTGTGTAGTAAATCAATGTTCAATTCCTTTTAGATCTCTCAAATTCAGTTACTGAGAAGAAGCCAATTCAATCATTTTCTCACTATTTGGAGGCAATGGTAGTACAACTAGTTAAATCTTTTATCTTTTTATCCATAGTCTTATGTGTCATCTCAACCTTTACTTCAGCCTTTGTATCTGACAATATACATTTCTACTTCACAAACTTTGTTACCACTTGGTAAATATCCAAATAACATGTCTATACCATGTTATATTTAGATTTTATCATAGCTAAAAGTTTAGCCATTGTATTGGTATAAGATAGCCCATCATACATCCCAACTGTGCATTCTCTAGCTTCCAATAATCCATGCCCCTTCATGTCTTTCTATGCCTTGAAAACATACTATATTTGCCTAATTTTTTAGAGAGAATTTTTTTTTAAAAAATATTTTCAAAAGAAACATTTTCTAGGAGCCTTCACGATTCTAACTAGATGTTGAATAAAAATATATTCATTATTATGATTTATGTCACATAAAGATGGGGGGTTATTTAAAAATATTTTATCGATATTAGTATTTTCATAACTTTATTTATTTTCTAAGAAAAATAAATAATATAGAAATAATTATGCTTACAAATTAAATGTAACATTTTATAAACAAAATCTGATTGCACCTTTAACTAGTGTGGTGGCATGAGGATAAGCCTCAACATCAATTATGTTGAAATTTTATAATTGATTTATTTATATAAGCATCACTTGGTTGTTTGAGTAAGGTGAAGAGAGGAGGGCCAATAGATACAGCTTGTAATTTAGGGGAAAATTTGGATTTTAAGAATCGACATTGTTTATACAAGCATGAGTGCAAGGAAGGATATTGTCTTATGATGTTTGCTATCTAGTTACATGAAGGGAGAGAAAGAATGTTTCTATTGAACCTTGAAATAAATTAACTATTTAAATATTTAAAGTCTAATGATGAATTATCATTTACAAAACAAGATAACACTTTAAAGGGGGGGATAAAAAATTTGGATTTTATGGATGTTAGCTTGATCTCATTTTTGGATGCTTGTTTTTAATTAAATGAAAGGAATTAATGTATGAGAGTAGATCAAATAGATTTATACTTTGAAACAATATTTCCAAAAGTAAAACAAACAAAATTCTTAGATAAAACATTGCAAAGGGATAAGAGGAAAATAATGAGGAGCCGCCTTTGCAAGGTGGGGGAAAAGCCATAATTAGCTTAGGATTAGAATCCTAGTGCCTATCTATAGACCCAATTGTGAGTTATTGTGGAAAGTGACATAAATGGAAGTTTCGAAAACATAATGTGGTGCTGGTTGGACTACTATAGCAATTGATAGCAAAAGCTTGAAAGGTTTGTTAGATTGAGTGTTAAATCCCACCTATCCAGTGAAACAACTCTTAGGAGTTGGCTTGAAAACTCGACTAAAAGTGGCTTAGTCAATTGCATTTGACCATTCATGTTAAGATATATTTTCTTAAGGTGATACTTCATTGTTTCAAAATCCTACTTTCGAATGTTGCGAGTGATTGTCAATTTAATGCAAGCATTGTAGACCTATTTCAATGAGGGCGATAGTCAATTTCAAACAGTCAAAAGTTGCACATTAATTTTCACTAAAAATTAATTTTTGAGTTTTTACAAGTTTTAAGACATCCATTTTTTCCCTCCACCTAGCTCAAATGTCCATCAAGCAATCTATGAACTCAATGGGGCCCACAAAGTCCACTAAAGAGTCATTTGCATGAGGCCAGTTTTAAGTGGAAATATGTTAGCCTCTTTATCCTACTTGAATATAATTATAATTTTTTTTGAATGAAAGCATGCCAATATTCATGGGGTGAGTGATGTTGAGGTAAAACAATCACATGGATCAAATGAAAAACCATTTTAATTGTCATCATATACATCAGTGTGTCATTCATAAATGCATGCAGCACCTTATTTTCACTCGTATCAAAAGGGAAATATATCAAAACCTCCATAAAACTTCTCATGAGTTTCCTCCATCGACACTTGTATGTCCTCATTAGGTGAGGCTGCCACAATTTGGTGTAGATTACCATCATTGGATTCATCCTTCAGTTCATCCATAATGATCATGTTGATGATTGCATTCTTCAATTGGCATTTCTCCTTATGGTCGGATAACCACTTTTCACCGCATTTAAAACATAATCCTTTGGATGCATCTCTCATAGGTATTCATCAGAAATATATTTATTCTGAGAAATATATCAATAAGTCTATCTAATGTCTTCAACTAGTTTGAAATCCTTCTTTACTTAAGCTTTGGGGAGCCTTTGGCCAATCTTATAACCATATATCTCTAGCAAACACAGGCATAACCCTCAAGATGTAGGATTGTATAGCATATTTAGGCTCATCCGTCCTGGGTAAAGATTGAAGTACATTTCCAACTTGCTTATCCATTCTTCTAATTTGTTGGTGAATTATTATTTGCTTAAAAGTTTGTGATTTTTATGTTCTCCTTGTACTCCTTGGCATGATAATGTTGCAATCCACTGTTATAAAACTACCTATGTAAAAGAGGGCTATGAAAATCATTGCCCATAGATTCCTATCCAAAAGATTGGTGACCAAACGAATGATGATTGTGTGCATGCCAGCCAAAATGTGACTTGTCTTCATGACTTCTTTCTTGATGATTTCTCCTATTATGTTGAAATTTCTCAAAGTCAAAAGCTATTTACGTATAGACTATTCATGATTCACTAGTCCATGTGGAACTTGAAATGGTTGATGCTAAAATTGTTTGTAAAATGGGTCACAACCATGTGGCTCTTCCTCTCTAGTACAAAGGTAAGAAGATTCATGATGGCCATGATTTACTGGAGTGAATTGTGTTCTTTCTCACCTGCTATTCCTCCAATGAGAAGGACATGTAGTTGGGTTCTACATCCCTTTGGGATCTTTGGTAGTGTGGGAGGGTCATCTCCCTCTTGTCGCACTACCTCTTTTGGCATCCATCTTTTTAATCAATGGAAATATGAACATGACAAATACCTAAACTAAGCAAAAAAGTGTACAAGGGATTGGAAAAGTCTTTTCGAAATTGGAAAATAAATTAGATGGAGAAAGAAATATTTAAAATGAGATTATTGAAATAGGATGAAAGGATAGGGTTTACGTCAATGTATTCCAATGAGACATAGACCATACAATTTAGTTTACCCTCTATGGATCTATTTATCCAATCAAGGAAACATCAAGGGTCAAGGAGACTCAATCTATTAGGAATGAATGGGAACAAGCAAAGATTAATGTAATGAAGGGAATTGAGAGGAGAGAGAAACAAGAGAGATAATACTGTAGAAGAGAGAGAAAGAGTGTAGAGGAGAGAGAAAGATAGGAAAGAAAGACATAGATGGTTGGTAGCCATGAAAATATGGGAGAGAAAGGTGAAAAAATAGAGTTGTATTATTCCCAAAGAAATTATAGTTGTACATGTGTCCTTCACACCTTTTATATGCCCCTTGAGTCTTGAGCACCCTATGCTACTAATATAATCCTTCAACTAAGTGCTATAGATAAATGAGCTTCATTAAAAATATTGAAGCATTAGAGTATGAATGTCACTACAAGATGCTTTATGGGCTAGAATAACCAAGGAAAGTATGGGACTAATTATTGTGACAATTTTGATATTTGATCTAATGTTAAATTTTCAAAATTGAAGTCCTCCATCCAAAGATGATGTCCATACATGATTAATTATAAACCTTAAAGCTCCATCTGGAAGTAACAGATGCAACAAAAGTTTCAACAAGTGTTTTTTAGGAAGTGAGATGTAATGAAGAACTGTTGGACCAAGATGCTTAAGCAATCACAGAGATCCAATACATTTTGTAGACAATATAGGAAGGTCTATAGTAGTAGAAAATAGAAATATTCAAAAGAATGTTTGGGTCTATAGATATGTAGCAAATATCTCATCCACTACAATAGCATGCATGTACAATATATTTATGTGATTAGAATTTTGAATGCATCCAGAAGTGGTCTATAGTTCCATTGCACATAAATTCAAATCTAAAGCTACAAGAGAAATACAATTATTTGCAAATTGATCTCATAGGTTTTGAGTGATAAATTTTCTCATCCAAAGGTGATCACATAGTTTCCAAAGGCCATTAAGAAAAGGACTAGTAGTTTGGATGGAATGACCAGTAGTTTTAGTAATAGCTATGGTACACTACCAAAAAATTGTTGCATATGGTCACTTTGGTCACAATGAGCTCGATTTTACCTAGGAGATAGTGAAGTTTTGTTGATTCACTACCCATCTTCAAATAGATTTTGATTGGAATAACCTTGTTGTAGAGGGCTTATGCTTGCCCATGTGCAAAATTGGCAAATACTTGGTTGATGTAATCCAGAGGTGAATGCTACTTGAGAATCCAAATAGAAGCAATTGGCAATGCAATTGGTGTAACTGCTAAATTACTATTTGGTAATGGGCAGAGATCTAAGTTAAAGAAGTGATGTATATTCAAAGCCTCCTATGGCCATGCATCCATATGCTAGTTCTCAAAACCAAGAGGGAGTAGGTTTTCTTCTTCATATATTGTGCATGAACAACTTGCATGTAATATGCAACAACAACCTGCATAGCAACAACCATAAATGAGTTTCGTAGTGAGCCAAGGTTTCTAGGGTCTTGCATATCCTGATGCATTGACTAGTGTTGTACTTGGGGGTAGACTAAGAGATCAAGAAAAGAGCAGTAGCAATATTATGAGCATCATAAGGGAAATCAAATTTAGCAAGTCAATTGGTCACATGGCTAACATGATTGATATTTTAGCACATGCACTTATGGCTTTTGATGAAGTCATTATGGCAACAAAAGTGGTGGATGCAGTTTGGATAGAATAAGCACATTTCCCAATACTTAATATCTCATATTGATCTGTCGGTACATCCATGTATTCTGGAAGCTCTCATAAATATTTATGGTAATGATTGCAAGAATGCCTAGCTCATGTATAAGACAAGAATATGTTGATTGCATCAATTTCTATGGCTAATGTAGTAGTCCAACAAGATCTAATGCAATCATTGCTAAATTTGTACAATAGTGAGTATAGACATCCACTCTCATATTGGTACCATTATATGTACATGGAAAAAAGTATGGGTAGAATTATGACTATGAGTAACTATAATTTTATTCTCGTCCATATGATCATCATTGAGCATTATGGATATCAATATGATAGGTCTCATGCAAAACTTTAGAGTGATGATACGGGAAAAATCTTGTCTAAATCAATTAGAGCTAGACAATTAAATCGTGACCATATTAGAGAATTGCATGCTCAAGGGTTATGTTTCAAGTGTGGTAAACCAATGTTCTCCAATCACAAAGCTATATACAAGGCAAAAAATGCAAAAATATTCTTGGTAATTGAATATTCAAATGAGGAGGATGAAGATGGTCATGTTGAGGATAACCTTGATACAGGTTAAGAGGGAGATAAAGGGCCAAAGTAGTAGCCTATGATGCTCTCGAAGATTATGTTGGGAAACTACTTGAAGATCAACATGAGGCACATTATGAAAATCATGACTATGAGTTTTTATTTGACTTAGCTACTTATGATTTTATGGGTCTGAATGTACATGCATATGATTCCATGGATGGTGATATGTACGGCTTGGTGGCCAAGAATTCAATGCATGGATGAGAAGACACTTTTCCTTTTGATCCTAGATGTTAGAGGATCACTTTTGCAAAGGAAAATTTATGTTTAGACAAGTTCTTTCAAGCTGGTTATGTCAGTTGAGTTCCATTTTCTTGGCACTATTCTAGCTCAATCAAGTTGCAAAAAGCTCTCTATTTTAAACTAGATTTTACTCTACACTATGGACAACAAAAGACAACATACATGGATTGAAAGCATTTGAAAAGAGCTCCATTTTGATGTATAGAACACCCCAATGGGAGTCTGCTACTAAAAGTTATCTCAGATTTACTACAATAGGATCCTATAGTAGACATCATGATTTCCATGCCTTCAACTCTTATTTGGCCAAATTTTCATAATCAAGTATAGGATTTTCTCATTTTCCATTGATGTACATATAATATAGTTGATCATAGCTCATTTACACATGATTCTTGGATTCCCCATCGATTCATACTTTGTAATGTCAAAATAGAGTAGTTTTATGCTCTATTCCTATCCCATATATTGTAATAAGTCTTAATCTTGTTTTTGAGGACAATACATTTGGGTAGGGATAGAATGTAAGAGAGTGGATAGAAACATATAAAACGTGTGAAGGACACATGTACAACTAACATTTTTTTAAGAATAACATAACTCTTTCCTTTCACCTTCCAATCTTCTTTTCTATCCTTTCATGGCTATCAACCATCTCTCTTTTTCTTTCTTATCTTCCTCTGTCCTAATTTAGTCTTTCTCTCTCCTTCACACTCTCTTTCTCTCTCTTCTATAGTCTATTCTCTCTTCTTTCTCTCTCCTCTCAAGTCCCTTCATTACACATGTTTAGAAGAAAAAAATGTTGATGCAATGCAGTTATGTATCAACATCATGCTTGTGCAAAATGCAATGCAATGGTGCCACTTGGATAGTGCCCTTGTTGTAGGGAAATTGTTCAATTGTCCAAAGTTCCCTTTTACAATCATGGTTATCTTGATGATGCAAAAAATGATGCGAAGGACAAAATAAATACATAATGTTTGAATCAAGTTGTAAGCAACACCTTGTCACCATCAAGTTGTACAAAATAAATACATAATGTTTGAATCAAGTTGTAAGCAACACCTTGTCACCATCAAGAGAAGAAAAGCCACCCCTCTCAAAGTGAAAGGCAAAGTTGGAGAGAGAGAGCCAACCTTTTCCGATTAGCACAAAGTAGTAGGGGAGGGTGTATCCAGGAAAATCCTAGGTATTAGGTACTAAGAACTAGCCAATTGACCACCTTGGTAAAAATATTTGCAAATTATCACATGATGCTACAAACTCTAGGCCAATAGTACTTAGCTCAACCTACTCTTTGGTGAAGTCATGGGAATGTACTCTTTGGTAAAGTGGGAGTCTACTCCAATGTGCCTCGGCCACCAAGTGATGATAGAGATGCCAATTAGAGCAATAACACTTCAATTGTTGCAATAGATAATAGTCATAGCAACACAAGGGAACTAAAGTACTATGAGTAAGCTCCTCAGGTAGGTGGTCTTGGAGGTGCCACCGTAAAGAGCCCTATATTCAGCCTCGGTCATGGAAGTCACCACCTTCTCTTGCTTATTGCTTGAACAAGAGATGGAAGCACCCAAGGAAAAGAGGAAGCCACCATGGGAACATCAATTATTACAACATCCTATCTAGTTAGAATCAGTGTAACCCTACAAGCATAAACCATGTCCAAAAGTCAATTCATAAGAATAGGTACACTGAAGACATCTCAAAACATGTAAACAAGCACTCTCGTGTGACATCCTAAGTGCAGTGAAATACTGACTAAGAAAACTAATTGAGTATGTTGAATTTGGCTTAGTGTGTATTGACCAAAGAAGCTTCCCTAAAATAGACTTATAAGTATGCTCATTGAAGGGATTATCAAGAGTATCCTTAGATAAGTCGATAGTGGGATGGAGAGACATGGCCATAGGTAATATATGATCTTTGCAATACTGTTACTTCTGTTGTGACACAAAACTACCACCCTCACAATATGTATAATAGGATGCAACTAACACCCTTTAAAATGATAGAGACATATAATTTTTGTTTATAAGGGGTATAATTGTATCTATGAGTCTTAAGGGACTCACCCATCCTCTGAAACTAAGACAATGGTGCTTACTTCAGTCTCCATAAAAGGCTTTTTGCAAATGAAAGACCTTCTCTTTCTAGTTAGTGGAAGAAAATCTAGGTGGCTATTCCACATAGACTTCCTCCTCTAGATAACCATTCAGAAAGGCATTTTTGACATCCATGTGGTAGATTGGCCAACTATGGTGAGTGGCTAGCACAACCAATAGGAAAAATGATGTCAACCATGTAATAAGGGAAAATGTATTGTTATAGTCAATACCTTGCTTCTATCAAAAACCTTGTACCATAAGAAGAGCCTTATACTTGTCTAAAGTTCCATAAGCTTTTAGCTTTTTTTTTAGAAATCCACTTGTTCCCGCGATGACTTTCTTATGAGTTTTGATGAAATTCCAAGTTTCATTTTGATCAATATGATATAGCTCATTTTCCATTGTCTCTTTCCATTAGGGGTGTTGAAGACCCTTCTATGAACTTTTTAGCTTAAAATGTGCTATGTAGTTTGCTGTAAACAAAAATGTGAATGAAGCCTAAGAGGCAAGCCATGTAGATCTTCTGGGGCCCTGTAGAGTAGAATCTAGTGGAAGGATCCCCGAATTGTACATGGTCTCACACGGAGGTGTAATATCTCCACACAATAAAAGTTAGTTGGTTAGTTTGAAAGTTAGTCAATAAATAAGTTAGTAAGATTACTAACTAAAGACTAACTTTAAAAAAAAAGGAAAAAAAACTAACTAATGTTAATAATTAAAGATTTTTATTAATTAAAAATATATGTTTAAAAAATCGAGAGTCATAAATCTGATATTTTTCTCAGATTGACAAGGACCGTAGCCACCCTTCACATAAGTTACAACATGAACGAGGCTTATGAGCTATATTAATCACTAGTATTAATGTGTATAGTTTGGATGGTCCAAAAATACTACATTTTGGGCAAAACTAGTATATTTTAGATATTATCTTAAAAAAAGATATGGAGATTTCTAGAATTGGATGTCATTTAAAAGAAAAGACAAGTGATGTTTTAGTTAGTTTTGGAGATTTTATAAAAAGAAAAAAATAAACAGAGGGATTTGCAAAACCGCTCGTGTCGCACGCAGTTTATAGACAGAAAATAACACTTCGAACAGAGAAAAGGAGTGAACTAAGAGCTTTCTAAACAAGTGTCTTGGGGTTTTACCCCCCTTTCGAAGCCAGTGGAACCATTGGATTTATGATCTGAGCATCAGATCACTGATCTTTCCAAGATCCCCCTCCACAAAGAGCTCCACTTCTTAGCCACAAGCCCTCTTCTCTAATTCACTATAAATATGAGGCATGGGAGGCACAAGGGAGCATAAGGAGACCCCGAGAGGTTGCGAGAGACAGGTAGGGAGAAGGATACCCCAAGAGGTTACGAGAGAGAGGTAGGGAGAAGGATACCCCTCCAAGAGATTGTGAGAGAGAGCTTGAGAGAGAGAGAGAGAGAGAGAGAGAGAGAGAGAGAGAGAGAGAGAGAGAGAGAGAGAGAGAGAGAGAGAGAGAGAGAGAGAGAGAGAGAGAGAGAGAGAGAGAGAGAGAAGAGTTACCCCGAGAGGTTGCACAATTCCCTCTATCTCGATCCTCAACTTAGCCATCTTCTCCTACACTCTCCCATCTCAAATCTATTCCTCCTTCTTAATCTCTTGAGTCTACTTGCGGATGATGGCTCCCAAGTGAAGACTGTCACGTGCGGATGGCAATCCCATAACCAACAATGAAGCTTCGGGCAAAGGCATCACTGTCAATCCAATTGCGGTTCCGGTTGTAAGTAATGTATTTCCAAATTGATAGATGCTTGTTTTGATTCTCGTATGAGATATGTTAAGCCCATACTATGATGCACGAGTATGGATAATTTCATCTCACATATTTGTAAGATGGAGCTTGCGAAGTGCATATGTCAAGGAAAGTTAATTGCACCTAGTTGCATATGGCTTATTCATTGATAGAGCAATTACAAGGAATAATTAGTCAAGGGTTATGTAGGATATAGTCATTAAAAGAATGACATTAAAAGATTGTGCATACAAATGCTAGGTTAAATCATAGTCAAGGGTTATAAATAGCATAATTGCTAAAATAATATGATATTAAGAATCATGAATAGAAAGTACTAGTTTAGATACTTCAAAAGTACTTAGCCTAAGAGCCGAAATATTAGGAAGAACTAGATTCTAGCTCAAGACAAGGCGTATTGGAGTCTAATTACTTGAGATAATCTCGCACTTATCTTATCAAGTATTTACACGTTATCCCTATAACATATTTTGATGTATGAGGATAATTTCCTATTTGCCTAATGACTTGACTAAGAGCTAGTACAAGAAATTAATCATAAGGGTCAAAACTAAGATGTCTTGAGATCCGTCGGATAAGAATGACTTTTCCCAATCCAAATTCAGGGTTGGGCTATCAATCAAGGTAAGTGACCTACAGAACTTACATCATGAATAGTGTTTGAACCCTTAACATATGCCCTAGCCGAAGGAAGGAAGTGTTACGAAACATTTTTGCATAGTATTGCTCTTAGATCCCAAGGGGGAGAGAAAATATATGATGGAAATGTTATATCGTCTATTCTTGCATTGTTTGGGAAGAATACAATTGGTTGATCGAACAACATTCTAAATGCTTTTACATTCAACTAGTTGTTAGTTTGTTGTTTGGATGATTGTTTCAAGTGCTTGTGATTTATGCTAAATGCATGGCAAGGATATATAATGACAAGTTGCCATGGGGATAAAGGAATATTTTCCTAGAAAATGATATTAGGGCCAAATGCCTTGTTGTTCTAGATTCTTAAAGGATTTAATTAAGGAAGGATATATTGCACGGGTGGATCACCTCCATGATCGCATCATGGATTAACCCGAGAGGGCATTGCTCGATTCATGGGCCGAAGGTTGAGTGGTGAAAAGACCAACCATGGGAATGATGTTTCTCTCCTAGATAGCTTGCGGGTCAGTTGGAGCTTTGGACACCCCTTGCTAGGTCTAGAATGGAGTTGAAGACCTCCATGGCCCCCAACATCTGGGCATGTTGGGAGATCCTATTCTAGATAAAGGATTGAATTTGTGGTGCCATAAGATTTGGACCAGTTACGTCTGCAGGGCAGAATGGATACTTCTATTGGATAGAAGGGATACCTAATTTCTCTTATATGGGCGGGAGACAAAGATTAACTTGAAGATAAGTTAAGGAACTTGTTTGTCAATAGATTGCTTTACTCTGTTTTTGTGTCTGTGCTATAAGTTATGTGAACGAACCATGTTCCCTAAAAGTATTAATTAATGAAGCTGACTTTAAGTGTCACACATAAATGAGGTAGAACCTAATTAGAAAACTAAAGCTATTAAGGGAAGCAGGTGGGCGAAACCCCCGATGGGTCCGTCCTATGGCAGGGTGGTCCCAAAGAATTGGGAGGCTTCTCACAAGGTCTACCGTCTTCGACCTTAGGAATTGTTAGGATAGAACCCTGATTCATGCCGTTTTAGGGGACCGAAATGGGACTATGCCCTACGGGCAGAGAGGTTGAGTGCACATCCCTCTCGTTTCCCATTCTCTTTGAACCAAGTGCGGTATGGATCTGCTTCGGATTGGGTATCTCTGCGTAAAGTAGGATGTCTAAAGCTCGACGATAGAATGCTGTCAGGAGACCTTGTTCGTGAACATTCCGTTGAGAGGCGGATTCAGGAAACCCTAGACGACAAAACTCGGAACATTACATGGGAGTGCCGGGTAGCGACACTTAGATTCGTTTCTCGATAAACCGCTAAAAGCATGCTTGGATAGCCGATGGGGGGGCACCTTGGGACTTAAAAATCTATTGGAAGGTTAGGAGTTGATAGTAGAACTGGCTTAGAAGACACTATCTCATATCCTATATGTTGAAAGATTGGCTTGATATCTGGTGAAAAAGATTGCATAATGTTCCTCTCATAAAAAATAACCTCTCCATATGATCACCTTGTTTGCCAAGGATTAAACAAACGACAGGCTTTCACTTGGGAGAAGTACCCTGCAAAAATAAGGAGATCAACTTAGGGAGTAAGCTTTCCTATCTTGTAACTAAGAATGTGTGTGTATGCACAACATTCAATGACTCTAAAGTGGAAAATGTCAAGTCGAGAGTCAAATAATGCTTGATATGGAATCATTTGAGAGACCAGTGCACTGGGGCACCGATTGAGGATGTGCATTGAAGTGTTAATAGCCTTGACCCAAAGGCACTCAGGGAGATTTGGTGCAAACAAGATAGAGCATGCCATGTTCATGACTATCTAGTTTCTACACTCTACGACTCCATTCTAAGAAGGAAAGTTGGTAGAGATGAGCTTGTGTGAGAAATGTCATGCTCTTATAGAAACTCAGTGAAAGACTAGACGAGAGCTAAATTTAAGGGATGGGCATTTTATTTTGGTAGAGTCTCCTTCAATTCTTAAACAATGTAAAAGATAAATTGAAGGAGAAGAAAGTGAATGGATACATTCATTCTTATGATGTATAGGCAATAAGTAAAAGGTGAAAATGTAGCCAAAAACAAGTCATCAATAGTAGGCAACTCCTCTAGGTAGCAGGTGTAGTAGTAGATGGGCCACTAAAAGCAATAAACACAACCTCCTAGGGATTGGTAGATAGTAGTAGGTGGTAATAGATTTAGGGAAGCAAATTGTTAGAAAAGGCTAAGAATAGGCACTAGATGGCATATGATAATGATGGAAAGCTTTGTTGGCCAAGATATCCTCTATGAATAGGGTGTGGACAATGAAGCTTTGGCACTTGCAAATTATAGAAATGAGATCGGGTTGAATGGAGGTCTATCTATTTATAGAAACTGGGCCTTCCAAATTAGAGTTTGCATGTGGGATACAAAAACTCTCTAGGACAATGTTTCTTCTAATAAACTTTGGTAAAATTCATTAATTAAGCATGTTTTAGGGTTGTTTTTAAAAGCTAATAAAATTTTACTCAATATATATATATCTTTCTCCCCCAGCTCTCTCTCATGTCAAACACCCTTTTTCTCCTTGAATAAGTGGGATCCTTGAATAGATAATGTGTGGGTGGCCTCGATCCTTTCACTTTCACTTTTACTTGTTTAAGTTTATCAAATAATGTGTGGGTGGCCTTGGTCATTTCACTTTTACTTTTATTTTTTACTTTTATTTTTCCATGTGATCTTGGAGAGATGATTCCTTTTATTGAGCCCAGAGATACTAATCAAATCTTGAAATAGGTAAAATTTTATGCATGCTTGATGCTAATCATAGAAAAGACTATCTATGGTATGAGATGTGGCCTCAAGAAGCATAGTGTAATCCTAATCTCAATAAAAATAAGATCATGGTCACAATTTGTTATACCCTCAGAAGACCAATACGAAAAAGTCAAAAAATCAAAAATGGAAGAGAGCCCCAAGGCAAGAGGAAGACGGAGGACAAAGGCGCACAAAAAAAAATATGAAGACATGAAGTGCAGAAAAAAGTCTCAAATGTAAAAGGAAGCACACAATATTAAGCACACCCTAATATGTTAGCAAGAAAAGTGCTAGGCACATTGCAATTCATTTTGTAAAAGAGAGTCGGCAGGCCCTCCCATGCAAGTTGTAAGGAATGAGAGGCACGGGTTGAGGCCTATGCTAATAGGAAGGAGAAGGAAAGAGAGTAGAGAAATGGACAAAGTCTAGACTAAAAAGGGGATCACTGCCCAAGGAGGGGATAGGGCATGTATAAAATTCAAGAAATGAATGAAGAATCTCATTCTTGTGTGTGGCCAGACTTGTTCTCTTCTTGGTTCTTGCTCTTGCTTCCTTCTTGTGCATGAGAGAGGGAAAGGGGAGTGTGAGAGAGGGAGAGAGTGTGTATGAGAGAGTAAGGGACCGTAGCGAAGTTGTTCTTCTCCTCTCTTCATCATCATCTTCTTCTCTTCTCCTTATTGCACATATGGCTATGGAGGTTGAAGCTCATAGCTTGGAGATGGAGGTTGTATGAAGGTGCATCTTGAATTGTGGAGCTATTGACAGATTCGTGGGAGGAGGCATTCCATCAGATTCAAAGGTAAGCTCACTACGTTTGTGTAAATAAGGGTGCACATGGCTATGTGAGAGGTAGCCATAGCTCTCAACTTGAAACACTTGAAGCGATAAGTGGTCCATGGGTCTTTGTGGTTTGCTCACAAGAGCGACAACATTTTGGTTTCGTTGTAGCAGGACCAATATATTCAAGCTTGAGTGCTTGTGCGCTCCGAATTGAGTGGTGAAGTAGGAGTTTGTCTTCAAAAGGGCACTTGGTTTTAGGTAGGAAGAAAGGGATTCAGAGGCCATTCAATCTCTCTTGTGGATTAGTTTGAGTTTAGAAAGCCTTCTATGCATTGGTTGGAGTGAAAGAAGTGTATATTGATTAGATTTGAGATATTAAGATTTGGGAAAAAAGGAAAAAGAAGGAAAAGATAACTCTTTGTGTAACTAGGAAATAGGGGAATATGGGAAGAAAGGAAAAAGATTTTTTATATCTAGGAAGGAAAACAGAGTGTGAGGGAAGAAAGAGAGAACACAAAAGGTAAAAAAGGGGAAGAGAGAGCTCATTTACACACTGTGAGATTGAGAGAGAGATATTGAGAAAGAGGTAGGATAGGTCTAGAGGCAGTAGCACCAGTAATCTTTGGTATTGACACATTTAGGCATTCCAAGTATGCCTTGAGTCCTCATTGATGAATGTTTCATTGATTCAGAACCCTGGGTGCATTGGATATTGATCATTAAATCATTGAAGTGACTATTCATGCCATTCGACATGTTTTCATGTGCTATTTGGATGGTGACCATAGGTTTCAAATGATCAAATTCTTACTGGGCTGCTCAGATGTCCAAGCCTCTTAAGTCCACTTGGATGTCCACGACTTGGGACAAGAGTTTGACAACTCAGACTTAGATCAAATTCAAGCCTTGGATAGCTGAACCTTAGGCCTCGGATGGCCAACTCAGATGCTTAGACAAGCACCCCTTATCCTTTGAGTCTGACCACTCGCACAACCACTTACTTGAACACCCATAAACCAAAACCAACTAGTAGGAATAATCACGATCCACACAAAAAATTGCAAGGCACAAAACTGATTAGGCATGATTGACTTCATCAAAGGTTATATTTTGCATTGTAAATATTTAAGTGCATGTGAAAGTTGGAAAGCTTGATTTCGCACAACTCACATCAAGTCACATTGCTGTGGTGCATAAGTGTTTGGATTAATAAGAAACACATTAAGGGGGATTAAGCTAAAAACAAACCCACAAGTAGGATTGAAACCTTGAGAATCAAACAAGTGACCCAAGACACTACAAACAAAGACCTAGGGAAGATAGAACCATCAGATTGCTGAGGGAAGGAAGGATTGGTAATGATTAGAGGCACATCTTTAGCTGGCCTAGTTGAACTCATAGAAGCACTAGTGGGTTAGGAGACAACCACCATGGCAGGCACTAGCTTGAATGAGAATGACCTCAAACTTAATGTGGCAGGGTACCCGGATGACATTCAACAACTTATCACACAATATGACTAGTAGACAAGGATGGCGCATCATGGAAGACCAACAGTCAATATCATAGCCACCAACCTTGAGGAGGAGAGGAGATTGGCAAGGATAGCATTGAAACACATTGTGAGTTATAGCTAGGAGCAAAGGGCTTAGAGGTTGCACCAAGAGAGAGAGCTCAATGAGCTTCAGAGAATCCTAGGCATATCAGCTAGGAATAGAATAGGAGGCAATACCAATAGAGAGAGAGCCTTAGAAGACAACCTTACAGTAAGCGAGCTACTCACAAAAAGATTGCTAGAAAATACCAGTGTTGAGCAAAGTGGAGCATCCTTGGTGGCAGCATCATTGCTAGTTGAGCTGGAAATCACCCCAAATACCATGAGCCAAACAAAAATACCCATATTTGTAAAGCATATCGATAGATGCCAAGCATGCAATGACTTCTACAACTTCTCCTTGCAATTTGAGTAGGTGTGCAAAGCTAACAACCTCATGGACCTTGCTCAATGAGCACATTTCTTGGGAGTGGATTATGATATCTTGCTAGGCAGACCTTGGATGAGGAATGCTATAATGATAGAGGATTGGAGTAATGGCATGATATTCTTAGGAAATAGATCAAAGGTAGTCCGAGTAGAGATGGATATGTGGAGAACCTCACCAGTGGACCTAGATGCCATCTCTACCATACTAAAGGGTGATTCAAGGGCTAGAAGTGATTATGGGCTTATAACAAGGTACACTCATTGCCCTAAGGGGAGGATGAGCATGACTGGATGCATGCATTGGCAACCATTGATCTCCCATTCATACCAAGGATAAGGATGAATATAGGCAAGCTGTAGACATAACTAGCAAACCTAACAATGCCACCACTTCTAACCTACCCATAGAGCCCTTGTGCATGATGGCCAAGAGTTCCATTAGGTGACCAGTGCTAATCACCTATCATATCCAAACTAACAAATGGGAACTCCATGAGATCTTCAAGTACCTATTAGTTGAGTTGGTTGGCAACCTAAATACCAATTTAAAGACCCTTAATGATCTTATGGAAAGAAAAGAGTGGTAATGGACTAAGGTGCATGACTTTAACTTGTCTCTCATGACAAGTGAGAAAAAAATTGAAAACAAGAATCTTGAAAATGACGCACAGTCCAAGTATGAGGATTCCGAGGGGATGAGTACAAAGACTACATGTCCATTAGTGAGGAAAACAAAGAGTAAGTAGAAACCATAGAATATGACATGGATGATAGAGTGATTGAGAAAATCAGAGTAGATACTAAACCTTGAGATATCAACATGTTTAGAGTGAACAAAGGAGTGGCCAAGGTAGATTACAATCAAGCTTGGTTGGAATGCCTAAAGGTGGTTGATTATGAGCAAGTAGGATTAGTTCAACCCTACACCACACCACTATACAAGGTGGAGCTTTCCTCAGAGTTGTGACCACCAAGGGAGACAACCTCTTCTAGTGAGGAGGGAAAGTACAACTCCACATCAGAGGTGAGCTCTGATAGTGACCCCAAAATGTCTTGACCACCTGGGATCAAATGCACTAAGGGGGAGCTTCTAGTCCACCTAAGGTGCAAGAGACTAAAGAAGGGGAGAAAGAAACAATCAAAATCTTTAGAAGCTGAGAGATAGAAGAAACCCTAGGACTTGCCCAAGTGTTTTATGAAGTTCAAGAAGGGTGATCGAATAGTGGTGCTAGTAGGAGCCAAGTGGAAAGGGCAAGCAAGTGAACCCATTGAAGGACTAGACAAAGTTAAGAAAGTCAACTTGGCAAGGATTCCTTGACACAAGATACCCTAAAATACAACCATACTTCATCCAAAACTAGCACTTTAAGGGGTTCAATGAGAAACTGTATTTGCTGACACCATTCAAATACTATTTGCAGCTTTTCCAAGTGCTCTTTCCAATTGGTGTGGATGTACGTCATTGAAAAAGACTTATAATCATTTTCTAAGTATGTCCTTGAAGATGGCACACATTAGTTGCTGGAAATTAGAAGGGGTATTGGTCAGCCCAAATGACATGACCATGTAGGAAAACACCCCCCATTTCGTAGCGAATGCCGTATTCTTGTGCCTATCGTCTGGATGGACTTCCACTTGGTTATAGCCTGTGAAGCTATCTAGAAAACTATAGGCTTCCTTTATTGCCACTCTCTCTAGCATGTGCTCAATGTATGGTAACGGGTTGTTGTATCTCTTTGTAGCTATGTTGACCTTCTTATAGTTTATGCACACTCAAATCTTCCCATTGTTTTTCATGACTATGACTATGGGTGACACCCAGTCCATGTGGTCTATCTTATAAATGAATCATGCCTTCAATAGCTAATCAATCTCTTCCTTCACTATGTGTGCATGCTTTGGATTCATCATGTATGGTCATTGCTTGACTGGTACTGCATCAAGGGTCATGGGAATATTATGAGTCATGATACTTGGATCTATTTCCTTCATCTAAGGACCATGCAAACACATTAGTGAACTTCCTTGGGAGATATGTGAGATCATTCTCTTCCTCTGTACATATGGTGTACCCATGATGGTAGTATCTCTCGGAGTAGCACCCATAGGGGTGCAACTTGCACACATCTAAGCAAAAGTTGGAGTCACTGGAGTAGATGCCCCTATAGGTGTGACAAATCCTGCAAGTGACACGCCTTCACCAGAATGACAACACGGAGACACTACATTGATACCTCCACAACACCCACCTAAGCCACCCTCTCTAGAGCATGTATGAGAGCAAGGAGTAGCACCCCTATCCTCTGCATTAGAACAAAAAAGAAACTATTAGAAAGCATCAAAACCTATTAGAACATCATAAAGCCTCCTATCTTTAATTGAAAATCTTCATGAGCTTCCAAAAAATAATCAACCTCATCCAAAATACTCTCAACAATTTTAAAATAATTAAACATCATTCAAAATCCATCAAAAATCAACCATTCAGGCATCAAAAACAACAAAAATCAACCAAAAAAACCAAGTCATTTCAACATTTACACTTAATAAGGGAGCATCCTTGCAACCTAAGAAAAAGGGAATACAAGTTCATTAAAGAGCTCAACTCGATCATCTTTAGCATCTTCAATAAACCACCCAACCACAACCCCAACTTATAGCCTATTTCTAATAAAGAATACAACAAAATGAAAACACCATTATCCATTAACATCTCTTATAAACAACAATAAATCATTACAAATTCGTAAAGGATATATGAGGTTCTTCAGCTTTGCATCTTAGCTTTCGATCCACCATCACCATCACTGCAAATAGTCGACTTAGTTAGGTCATCCTCTATGTACATGGGTCAAGGCTTGTCCTCTTAGATAGCCACAGACTCCTCAAAAATTAGGGTAATTGTAGATCTTTCCCCTTCGCCCAACTTCATGGGAGTTCAATGCTTCTTAGGCTAGATAGGTACTACTAATGGTTTGTGCTAAACTATGCATTGATTGCTAGACCTTTGTACAAGCTATTAATAGTATTTGAGGGGACCATAAAATGTCAAAAAACCTATGAAAGGCTTAAACAGACTCTAACTTCAGCTCCTATCATAAGAGCTCTAGATTGGTCCATTATCTTTCATGTGCACATTGATGCATCAAAGTTTTCCATGGGGGGAGTGTTGTGCCAATCTAGTAAGCACTATCTAGTGACTTTGCTAGCAAACAACTCACTTATACAAAATGAACTAATCCAGAACAAAGAGGGAAGGTTTAGTCATGGTGTTCACTGTTGTAAAGAAGTTTAGACACTATCTTCTAGGCAACACATTTTATCTTCTTTGTGAATTATCAAGCATTGCTTTATCTTATGGACAAACCCTTCGTAACAAGAAACATTCCTCGATGGTTACTTTTGCTTTTGGAATTTGACTTCTCTATGGTCATATGCAAAGGCAAATAGCACTACATAGCAGATCATATGTCTCGCATACCCACAGGAGAAGTTGCTAGATAAGGCATCATTGATTATCTACTAGATGCACATCTTTTTAGAATGTCCAGTGAAGGAGATTTGTTTAGAGTAGACCTCACACCATATTGGGCAGATGATAAAGTCCACATCCTAGAGAATGGATTGCTTAAATGACCCATAGAAAAAGCTAGGTTAAGGAGACTAATCTTGAAGATCTAACCTTATCAATTGATTATAGGTTGTATTGGTTAGGACATGATGAGCTCTTAAGGATATGTGTTTGCGAATGCAAAATGTATGATGTGCTAAAGAAAGCACATGACAGGAAGAAGGGGATGCAATGGTAGTGGAGAAGGAGAAGAGGAAGATGCGAGAGAGAAGAGCACACACAATGTAGGTGATGTCCAACTGAACTGACAGCCTTATTGCACTATCATATTATATATGAATAAAGAATGGGTGGTCGCAATATACACAGGTAGGCCCAGAGGCCTTTTACCCCAACAACCTCCCACTAAAAGGCCAATGTGGCTAGGGAGTGAAAACAAAGAAAAGAAAAAAAAAGACAAGGTGAGGAATCGTAACATCTCACCCAATGCCCAATCGAAAAGCGAGCTATGCAAGAAGTGTCGTGAACCTCTGTAGAAGAAGATTCAAGCATCCCCGAGTCCATGACATCCAGGAGATAAGTGATCCCACAGCTTCATACGACGGAGCAATCCAAGAATGCTTCTCATGAAGCAAGCACAACTCATCAATGCACGGCTGTAAAGCATCAGAGTTGTGCATAGCATCAGCATGGTGCATATAAGACAGTGGAGAGCAGTCAAACTCTCCAGAGTCAATCATTGAAAGAGGGCCAACATCCTGGACACTCGTCCAACGGGGTCTCAAGGCTACATGTGGCCTCAGCGAAGCGGAAGACTGACATATGGCTGGCTGTCTAGCCTACAAAACTACAAGAAAATGGCTCTCATGAGCCTGTAAGGGGTCAACAGCCACCAACATCATGACCCTGATTGCTATGCATAACTATATCATCTGGGCCAATAAGTGCCTCATTTTCAGCATAAACAGCTTGTTGTAATGGCACTGTAGCTGCTGTAAAATCAGCCATAAAGCGTAGTGAATGCTCATCAAGAGGGCTAAGAGGTGTGTGCGTCTCATAGAAGACAACATGACAATTGCGTATGACCTGTTGGGCATCCAAATCCCATAATCTGTAGGCCTTAAAGTCACCATCTCCATAACCAAGGAGGATACATCTACGTGACATAGGCTCATATGGCATACGTACAGATGCTTGGCAGCCAAACATCCTCAACTAATCATAGGAGGGCTGCATGCCACTCCATGCCTCATGGGGTGTAATACCATCCAAGGTCAAGCACGACGTCCTATTAACCAAATAGACTGTTGTCATAAGGGCCTCAACCTAAAAGCCATAAGACAACCCAGCTGTGGTAAGAATAGAAGCAACCTTTGCCTGTAAGGTTAGACCATGCCATGAGCAATCCCATAATACCGTGGGCACAAGAAATCAATGCCATACTGCTGACAAGAGGTCCGAAAGCTGGGAGAGAGAGCATGACTCTCATAATCCATCAGCAAGCACCTAGGCTTGCTACCAGTAGAATCCATAAACCTGTCAAGCATAACTGTAGCATCCTCAATCTGCACCAAGGGAAAAGCCCAAATATGATGGGTATCATGATCAACAAAGGTCACAAAGTACAACACTCCACCAAGTGGCTGGGAACGCATAGGTCCATATACTGCACAATCGACAAGATCTAGAGCAGCATGCCTCATATGATCGCCATAAGCCAAGGGGGCTCTGCAAGGACCAAGAGTACAATCAGGGCAAGCATCAAGATTTCTAAGTGACATAGGAGGCAAGATCTCCATCTCTTTGTGGTGCATATGGCATAGGTGATAATGCCATAACAATGCATGTGGTATCCAGATAACTGCAACCATAGAATCTCCCACATGAGAGTCATGCATTCGGTAATGAGAACCAACTCGAGAACCTCTGGCCAAAACCAAGAAACCATGACAGATCTTCCATGACCTATCCTGAAGAGAAACAGAGTAACCTGCATCATGCAATTGACTAACAAAAATCAGGCTCTTACTAAGCATGGGAACATGTAGAACATCCCTGAGCATAAGAGAAGTCCCATTAGGCAAATCTAGGTGCATGTTCCCTATACCAATGATAGCATAAGTCTGCTCAAGGCCCAGATCAATACATCCATCAACCTCCCTATAAGAAGAGAACCATGCTCTATGAGGGGTAACATGACAAGATGCCATAGAGTCAAAAAGCCAAACAAAGGCATGGGCCTGATCATTGAGCAAGTAAGCTGTAGGGAAACTAGATGACAGGAGGACATGCTCAACTGCATCATCATGGGTAACTGTATGTACCTTACCACTAGAAAGAGTGGTAATACCTACTGCATCGCTGACTCTCTGCTCATGTCGAGTCCGTTTTTGTCTCTGCTGCTCTCTAATCTGTCTAAAGCATTTTCTTTGAACATGCCCAAGCTTCCCACAATGGAAGCAAACAACATCTGAAGTAGAAGAACATGTAGAAGATGACAAGGAATCCAAGTCATCATGAATAGGGCTATCCATAGCATCCACGGAGCTCAAGCAGTCGAGGGTTGTCCCAACATAGGGAACCTGCTCATAAAGACAATCATCTGCTAGTACATTAGTGGTAGAAGCATGCTGCAAATGCTCATGAAACCTCAATGGATGGGAGGATATAAAGGCATCAATCAAGGATGCAAAAGCTCCCACATGAAGAAGAGTCGTAGCCAACTGCATGACATAACCAACCACGGTACAGTAAAGCATAAGACATCTATCATAAGAGCATATGATATTCAGTCATGAAATCAGCCCATAACCATATGCATATGCATAGCTCTGCAGTACATCATGCCACCAAGGAACATCCAAGTCAAGTAAAGACTGTGGCAAACCATCCTGCAAGAGTCAAGCTCCAGGTGAAGCCCAAACATCTATACAACAACATCCAAATAAGTGGCTCTGTAAGGTATACAACAGTAGACCATGTGCATAGACGGGTAAGCATACATAGCATCTGCTCTCTAACATGGATGGGCAATAGGAGCCCAAACTAGAATATTTTGGGCCTGCATTGATTTAAGTCGCTGTACATTAACATGACCAATGCGTTTATGCCAGATATCAATATCTGCAACTACACCGGTCCCATGTGCAAACATTGCTGCACTCAATTCAGGCATGTTTGCATCCAACGTAAACATTCTGCCCTTCTTCTTTCCTTTTGCTATCAAGCGACCTTTATTTTTCATATCCTCAACAAAGCATCCATGAGGATTAAATCTGACCTGCAAGCCCTGCTCAACCATTTGACCAATAGAAACCAGATTCTTGGTGATATTCGAGACATGAAATACATCGGACAGGTATTTCTTTTGCCCATCCTGCATAGACAAAGGAATTTTTCCAATCTGCACAATAGGATGTGCAGTATCATCACCAGTCTCCACAAATCCTAGTTTTTCCATTTTCCTTGCATCCTCCATCCATTCTGCATGACCTGTCATGTGGTTTGATGCACCTGAGTCAACATACCATACATCATTGCTTTCTTCTGCACTTGTCACAAAATTGTTCATGTGCTGCACCATAAACAAATGCTCATTTTTGTCATCACCTTGTCTACTAGAAGATGCATAATTCCCTTGTTGTAGTTTTCCATTCATGATGTCATTCTGCTTTTTATAGCAGTCTTTAGCCATATGACCCATTTTACCACAGTAGTAGCATTCAACATTACTGTTTGCATTTTGGCCTCTTTGCCATCCACCACGACCTCTTTGGCTCCCCCTGCCTCTAGAGTTACCACGTCCTCCTCCATAGGACTGGTTTTCTTGAGTTTGCTACATATTCTGATTTCTACCACGGCCTCCAAATCGGGCTCCTCTACCTCTGCCTCTACCTCTTCTAGCATTTGAGTAGAAGACACCTTCTTTTGAAGTTCCTCCTGAAGAAGATGCACCACCATTTATCTGCTCCTCAGAAATTAGAAGAGCAATCAACTCCTCAAAATCAGAAAATCTTTCACGGACTGAAATGGATGTCCGAAACTGTGCATAATCCTTTCCTAGACCATTCAAGGTCACAGAAACTAAATCATCATCTTCCACTGGCGTCCCAATGGAAGCAAGTGCATCTACAATCTTCTTCACCTTCATATGGTAGTCATTGATGCTCATATTTTCTCTTTGCACATTATGCAACTCTTGCTTGAGCTGCATTTTCCTGGCTTGAGTATTTGTGCTATACATTTTTGACAAAGTATCTCATGCCTCCTTTGGCGTACTTGCATCTTGAATATGCACAATCATAGAGTCTGAAATACTGATAGACAGCCAGTACATAACTTTCCTGGCTCTCTCATGCCATGCTTTGAATGCCTGCATTTGCTGTTGATTGGGAACATCAAGAAGAACTGGTTCTTCTTCATTTCCTGCAACAAATTCCCAATATCCTTTTCCCATAAGGAAATTCGTCATTCTAAACTTCCATGCTTGGAAGTTGTTCTTGTCAAGCTTTTCAGTTACAATCTGTGAAAGAGAATCAGACGCCATTACAGAATACTGCAAAAAATTCTGTCACTGCAAAAAACACAACTTCATCCTCACAAGGGCAAATCTGCAAAACTGGCGAAAGTGGTATTTGACCACACAGTCACTTCCTAGTGACGATTTTGCATAAACAGGAACCAAGGATGATTCTGTAACTCCCAATGTCTCTGCACACAAGCATACGATGCAATTTCTGTGGTAACTTTTCACCGACCTGTAGAATAGTGGTCGCACAGCATAAAACAGGGCCTTTTCCTGAGTGCGTGCAGAAAACTTCCCCCTCCAAAACAGGCCCCGAAATGGCCTCAAATAAAAAAAACAGGGTCGCCAAGGGCTAAAGCCCTTTCCCGCAACATATACTTCCCTCTTGCTTCACCGCGAAGGGCGTCTCAACCTGAGACAATGCACTCTTGCACTTTCCGGTTGTGCTACCTGCAGAGTTCTGCTCCTGTAATATTTCCGCGTACTGCGTACCGTAAATATTAACTTCCCGCACGTCGTGTAAATCTCGTGTAAAGATTATCACTAGTGCCAGCAGCTAATCTATAACCACACGCGAGAAATGGAGACACTCCACCTTAGCAAAATAAGGCCGGGGAAAAAGGAGAGTTAGGTATTTGGCTGAAAGCAAATGACCAATCAATAAATTGAAGCGACATGGTCGCCAGGATTTGCTATTACCTAAGGTATTGATTAAGTTGGGTTAACAGGGTATGGCCCTAACCCAAGGATAAAAGGGTGAACAAACAAACCCTTGGGGATCTTGCCAAGTCGCAGTTTGATCCCAGGTCGAATGCTGGATGCATTCGGAGAGAATGATTCACTTTTTAACAGCTGGCCAAATAAAACGACCACTGGAATTGATTGTGCTTGTAATAGTTTAGAAAGCACTGTTTGCATTGTTTGCTCAAGGAACTAAAGGATGAAAAGATATCTAAAGCTTCAGGTTGAAGCCTGAAGGGAGAGGCAGCTTCAGTTACCCCCGACTGCCTGCCTGACCCTAACCAAGGGGGTTGTTAGCCGCGCCGGGAACGTGGACCGAACCCCCCGCGAGAGGTCTCTCCGTTGAGTTCTACTTGGAGCAGGAGGACGCTTGGGTGCCAGGGGGGGCTCTGGCCGTAAATCCCTCGCCTTCCGGGCCCTGCACAAGAGGCTAATGTGACTCGGGATTGGATCTCGAGGCCCGCATACTAGTCTACGGGCGGAAGCTTGGAATAGTGATCCCTGGTGGATTACTGGATAGCCTTCGGGCGGATTATGAATACGCCTACGGGCGGGAACTCCTTGTATTTCAAAGATAAAGGATAAAATGATAACAAAGAAGTTGTTTGGCATTGTTTTCTTTATGTCCTGTGATAAGATTACGTGAAGGAACCAGTGCATAACAGGGTTAATCAAAGAAGCTGTTTGTATATGTCAAACTAATGTGGTAGGTAATTACATAACTAAAACAAATCGAGGAAAGTGCGGAGGATGGACCATGGGTCCGTCCTATGGATGGGTGGTCCCGGTTAGCCGGGAACTTTTCTCAAAGTCTTCAACGAACAGAGGATGATCGTCATCACCGAAACAAGTAACGAGAACAATGACTTAGAATTAACCATTACCCGATTCACGTTGTTTTTGGGGAACGGAATGGGACTATGCCTTATGGCAGAGAGGTCGAGCCTTGCATCCCTCTCGTTTCCCATTCTCCTTGAACCAAGTGTAGCGTGAATCCGCTTCGGACCTGGCGTTTCTGCGTAAAGTAGTTCGCTCGGGTCTGACGCTAGTTGTTGCTAGCTAATGACCAAACAGGAAAACCCAAATTCAGGTCGATCCTAAGTGGGAACGGCCAGGATACTTCCGCTACGTGGCAGACGCGGGAAGACCTAGATCGCAAGTCCCGTAACATTCCATGGGAGTGCCGGGCGGAGCTTTCTAGACATCCTTCCCGATGGACTGCTAAGACGTGTCCGGAATGATTCTAGTGGACACGTTACAGCTCCCAAAACAGAAAATGAAAGCAACACTGCTCCTCTTACCAGAACACCGCGAGATTGGCTTGCTTTCTTGAGCTCCTTACCACGAACAAGGCTCTGATACCATGTCAAGATTGTGGGAGAGAAGGAAGGAGTCTCACTTGAAGCTTTCTTGCTTGCACAATGGGGGAATACACACAGAGGTGGAGGCTGAAAATAGTTTTTCTCTTCTTAGTTGTGTAAGCCAAAAGAACTCAAATACAAAGAAATAGAAGAACCCTATATATGGGTCTCAAACCAAACTCAACTAACTAAGGTGGCATACTAACTGAGCCACGAACTAGAGTAGATAAGGATAGCTATCATGTAGCTATTATTCATGGGCGGTGTATCAACCGCATCTACAACTGACAAGTCGGTGACATAAATGCACAACGGTCACCCTGGCATATCACGAGTGGAGCTCGATATCTCAACAACTAGAAGCTCGGGTACCAGGTGCTCGAAAGAAGAGAAGGCAGCTAGAAACAAGAGGGAATTTGATGAATTATTTAAAAGCATTCTTGAAAACAATGGTGGCTAGGGACTACACCATTCGGGTCCCAACCGATATCTTCCCTGCACCGGCCTGATAGGAGCCCCTCAATGGCATAGCCCCAGTCATCGACCACTCGAACACATCCCACCTCTCATACAAATAGAATAGCCCTTATGTTGTATAAGTTGCTTAACAAAGGCCATCTTGCCATAATTTTTTGTCCTTAAATGGTTAAAGGGGCAAGCTCCCCCAACTGTACCAACCTCTACTAATACATGGCACATCTTTAACAAGCATCGATGAGATGCATCGTAGTCAACACTATAGCATTTAGATGAAGTAATATCTTTTTGTGTTGCATCTATTCATCATAATTAACGCATGTGACTTGCATATACTCTCACAAAGCATCAAGTGGATGCAGGACGACATAGGTCTTTGTGCGAAAGTGTTTAGGGCCCAAGTCACCGCAAGACCACCAACCTCACAAAGAGCCATGATGAAAGCCTCACTGTCGAAAGCGAAAATCAACCTTGCCAATTGCCCACATCGCATGGCCCAAAGCATGATCAATGGTGGCCACTCTCTCTTTTTGGGTCAAACTCTACACCTGGCACTCACGACAATTGTTACCTCAATTGTACTAACATCGCATGTTACAAAGAGGTTTTGCAAAATCTCCAGTGTATCTCCCCATTTCAATAGTTGTTTCTCTAGCAACGAGGCTAGGACACAATCATTGCTCTAATATCCATTTCCATAGCCTTCGAATCTCGATATTTCCCAATCCAAGTGAAAGGGTGATAGCCTCAGCGTATTGCAATGGTTATACTTAGGTTATTCATTAAAAAAAAAAGCACTCACAATCACAGCACGAACCTAGGGGTAGGACATACCTAGGGAGCTTGTCTCACCTATGGTTAAACTTGTCGCCCTGACCCATTTGCACAATTCCTTTTTGCACTCTGCCTTAGTACCATTGCAATCGATCGTGGTAAGCAATGCACGAATGGCCATGGAAAGTACACCGTAATCATTGAGAAATCCTAGTAGCTACGAGCTACCAAAAGTTAGGTGTCATTGTATTCAAGTATGCTACATCATGTTGTCAAAACACAAAGGATGTCTCATACACCTTGATGTGTACTTCTCCTTAACATTAACAACTTTTCTTCATCCACATGTTATTATGCGAAACCAGACCATCAGTCTTCTAACTACATAATATCTAAGTATATACACTCACGTAATATCTGCACCGCAATATATACACAGTTTGGGTCCTTAAGTGCAAGACAATACTCTAAGCTTACTTAGAGTTTGACCTATCTCCCAAACTAATCAAACTACATCTTGTGCATGATAAGAAGACTAGCACAACCCCTAAGGAGAGACCACATATAAAGGTTTTCAATTGCAGGTATTACAGACTCCAACAAAGGTACTGTCGCCTCTTCATTAACACTCATATCTGAATTCTTATCCTTCATCATCCTGCAAGCCCACCAAAGTATCGTCGCTCGCCCCAGAATCCTCTGAACTTCAACACCTATTCCCAACAAAAACTGGCCCTATCCCCAACTTCAACAACCCTATCACCAACCAACCAAGCCAACAAGGTGCCACCAACCACCTTCATCTGCATCACCACTAAAACTTCTCTAAGGCCAACCACATCAGACCCTTCCATCCACGTCTTCGAGAGAGGGAGTGTGAGAGTGTGAGGGAGTGAGTGTGTGAGGGTGAGGGACTGGGGAGGAGAAGCTCTCCATCTTCTCCTCTCTTCTCTTGCTCGTGGCAATGGAGCTTGAAGCGTGGAGCTTGAGGATGGAGCTTGCTTGATGCTTGCACTTGGATTGTGGAGCTACCGGAGTGCTCAGGAGAGGAGGTAAACCGATCAGACATGGAGGTAAGCTCACTACACCTGTAGAGATGGACGATGTGTCGGCTATGTGAGAGGTAGCCATTAGTGCTCGGCTTGGAACAGTTGAAGCAATAAGCTATCCGTGGGTCTTGGCAGTTGAACGCCTCCATAACATTGTATTCCAAAAGCTTGAAGCACAAAGATTGTTCCACGACCCAAGAAACACGATTCAATGTTGTTGCTCCTTTTCATCCATCACTTAGCACACCAACAAGTCGAGAAGCTAGTAGAGAAGAAGAAGAAGAAGAGAAGAAAGATGACAAAGAGCTTCACCTTCTCTCAGTTCCTCACTTGATCTTTCTCATTCACTCTCAACTATGGAGGCAAGGTGATAGAATAGAAGAAGAAAATAGAAAGCTTCAATAGTTGCACCAATAGAGCTTTTGTAGCATATATGACCAAAAGGGTTAATATCATTGAGACCTCCTACCCTTATATAGAGACAAATTAGGGCAAGGGTTAGGTCACCTCTCTAGAGTGACACACCGTTTTAGGATTAGGGTTTGCATCCCTTTTGTGTTTTAGGATTTCCACCATTATAATTTAAGGTTTGAGCCCTCTTTTGGGCATCCTACCCCTTCATGAGATCTAGGTTGGTCATTCCTTGAAGCATGCTTGATCCTTAGCCTAAATAAATCTAGCCTACACTATACAATGATAAGTACATATGCACAACCCATGCAATAGTTGCAGGTGTGACAAATATAATGTGGGAGATAGATGCAATGTGCACGAAGTGAGCTGGACTCTCACAATACATTACATCCATGAAATCATGTGTCCTTGAAGTATAACAAGTAATACAAGTATCCAAAAATAAGCATTGAAGCACTCCAAATATAATAAGCCTTCCAAAAAATAGTCTTTCTACTTGTGCATTGACCTTTCAATTTAGCATTTTGCCAAATACTATTGACATATGCTCTTCTTTGTGGTCTTGAAGGTGCTTGCGAGGAGAGGGGTTGTATTTAGGGTCAACTTTCTTGACTATACTTGCATAAAATTATGCATGCCAAGAAATTCCATCATTTTCAAGAATGGGATAGCACCATTTTGGCTGCTCTGGGAATGCCTCTCACAGTCAACTTTGATTAACACAATGGCTGCTCCTTTATGTACTTATGAGTCTATAACTTCTGTAAAGAACTCCTACATCTTGCTGATCTGACCCTTATTTAGTGATTCTCTTTCCTACTCTAATGAGTAGGTGCAATATCCTCAAGGATAGGGGATCTCTATACCTAGCATCTTCATATACCTAGAAATCATATGTGACTATCTCACTCTATTCCTACCTCTCTTCATACCTACATACAAGTTATTTTAGGATCTTTCTTTGCTCTTCAGTCACTTTGATGTTTAGGGAGACATCCTACACCCTTTGTGGTTGTGCTTTCTATACTCTCTTCATTGTTTCATGGGCTACCCTACTGTTCTAGGGTGGCTGTTGTGTCTTGCTATTGGTTGGAGGCTTCACCACTCATCCCTTTTGGTGGAGCATCATAGTCTAGAATCTTAGGCCAATCCTTCGCAAGTGTCATCACATTGAGGGTGGGTCCCATGCTACCTCTATAGGTAGTGAGTGGTCTTCACCAAAGGAGGAAAGGGCAAGCACCCAAAATTCCATGTCCTTCAATTTTTCATCACTAGAGCTTGCATACGGTGAATTTGGGCCACTAGTTTCTCCCTTATCGGCTCATAATTCATCAACTTGAATTCGGCCCCAAAGTCAATATTTTTGAGAGACACCATGGCAACTCCCAATTGGGCCTTGATCTCTTCCACTTGATCTATATGGACCCTCACTAATGCTTCCATTGCCTCATGGTGCATTCTTTGTTGGAGTAGTTGATGACATGTTTGCATACAACCACGTGCTCCTTATTAATACTTTCTCATAGGAGTGTATGACCCAAATTAGTTGCCATGCTTTCTAGTGTGGCCAATTGTGATTGTTCTACTTCGCATGGCATCTTTGATAAGAGTGGTCTCCAATGTGGTTTGTAGTCTTGTGAAAGTGCTTTTGTTTACCGCAACACAGAGGAGCGGGAAAATGGATCAGAGGAGTGGGAAAATGGAAGAAGGAGATAACCAAAAGGGCACAGGACAAAGGAAGGAAAAGGCGCCCTAGATGGAAGTCAGACCCTGAAAAATTTGAATGGCGCCCTCTCCAGAAAGCCTCAATGTCAAAAGAAAAGAGTAAAAGTGCACCATTAATCGTGAAAGCGCTCCCGAATCCTTGTAAAAGAGTGCCAGGCTCACTCCTGTGCAAAGTGTATGCACCAGTTGGGAATGGGATAAGTTAGAATGGTGGGAAATAGGAAAAGAGGGCCTAGGCTAATGGCCAGCCATGTAAAAAGTGGGGATGACCGCCCAAAAAGTAGGGCATGTATATAAAGTTCAAAAGCGAATGAGAAGCTCATTCTTGTGTGTGGCCAAAGCTTCTTCTTCTTCTTCTCTTGTTTCTTGCCTTCTTACTTGTGCTTGAGTGAGGGATTGAGGGAGTGTGAGGGAGTGAGTGTGTGAGAGTGAGGGATCGTGGAGAAGAAACTCCCCATCTTCTCTCTTCATCTTCTCTTCTTCTCTTCTCTTCTCTTCTCTTCTCTCGCGCGGCTATGGAGGATGGAGCTTGACGGAGAGGGGTTGAGGTTGCTTGAGCTTACCACAAGGATCGTGGAACTACCGGAGTGCAAGAGAGAGGAGGGAACTCAATCGAGCATCAAGGTAAGCTCACTACACCTGTAAGGTAGGCATTGTGCGTCGTCTATGTGAGAGGTAGCCATGGCTGCTCGGCTTGAAACACTTGATCAATAAGCGGTCCGTAGGTCTCGAGGTAGAGCTTTATAGCTCCCCTCCATTTTGGTTTCATTGCCGGGACCAATGGAATCGAGCCTTGAGCGCCGTGCGCATCGAATCGAGCATAGAAGTAGGGTTTGCAGCTTAAACCGGTGCTCGAGATAGTTAGGAGATTTAGGAGGTTTTAATCCTTGGAGCAAGTAAGTATTTTGATTTTTTGTTGAATATTAGAGTAGGACCATCCATCTCCATCTCTGGTTCTGATTTTTGTTGCATTAGGTTAAGATTAGGATAGGAAAAAGAAGGAAAACAGAAGGGTTTTGTTGCTGCTGGAAACAGGGAAATAGGGGCACAGATTCAGATTTCTAGTTGGAAGAGTGTGAGGAATTAATTTTTGAGGTTACAGCAGGCTGGGATGGGGCAATAAGAGGCCCAGGGAACCAGGAAAGACCACATTTGACATTCTTCCTTGTGAGAAGAGAGTGAGCTTGAGAGCCAGGGAGAGAGAGAGAGAGAGAGAGAGAGAGAGAGAGAGAGAGAGAGAGAGAGAGAGAGAGAGAGAGAGAGAGAGAGAGCTGCAGGTAGATCTTTGGAGTGCCGATCGATTTGAGCATCACGGTGATTCTAGGTATTACCTGGCATTTCCTTGTATTGTTTTGCACCTATTTGGAAGGCATGGGACGATTCCATAGGGTAGGCATTGGCCTTGAAGCATCACGCGCAACTCGCAGGCCGTCGTTTGTGCCGTCGAACCAGTCCATCCGATTCCCAGAATAGGACCACCCGATTTCTGGAGTCGGACCATCCGACTGCAAGAATCGGACCACCCTGTCTGATCCGATTCCTAGAATCGGACTACTGCGAGAATTGGACGTAGTGCCAAAATCGGACCGTTGGTCCTAGCGCCACAATCGGACCACTTGACCCATCGCAGTAGTCGACCCCCTTGTACGACTAGGAAAATCGGACCAAAGTAAAATTTGACCACCCTATCCGAGTCTCAAAATCGGATCAACTGCGATAATCGGACCACTGTTCCTATTGTGAAAATCAGACCAGCCCGTCCGATTCCTAGAATCGGACCAGCCCGTCCGATTCCTAGAATCGGACCAGTTCACTAGAACTTAAAATAGAGGGTTTTTAAACCTGCCCTACAGTCATGGCCACCCTGTTCACATCTCTGATCCCCCAGGAAACCCAATTTAGCCCTTAGAAACCAGAGACCAGACAGGATAATCTAGGATTCAACCCGAACAGCTAAACACTGAGTAGACCGAATTTAAAATTTGACTTGACTTTCAGTGAACCAACCAACCCTGAAGCAGAATAGAGAACGCAGCATGGACTTTCAGTAAGACCTTAGATCAGCCAGAACCTACGCTTAGAGCCATATCAGGCTACGAACGTGAGGGGAAGAGTGGAGGTTGCATTGAGCATTGCATGCATCGGCACCTCACTTTTGATTTCATAACCAAAGGTGCACTACAAGAAAAGAAAAAGCTGTTTTTGCATTGAGCACTAGAAAGCATGAAGCACAACTTGTGAATAAGATTGACGACTGCTTTCAATAATAAGGAACTCATCAAGAGATATAATAACATCAAGGAACCCACTATTAGGAGAAGATCAAAAAACATAGTTGGGTGCCTGAGAGCCCCATCAGTAGGACCCTAAGAGAACATGAAGATCCAGAAGGTGACAACATAGAGGATCGGACGCTGCCGGAGCTACTCAAATTGATCGACGACCTTGTGGAGCTGGAAGTGGGAGCAATGTTAGGATCACGAGGTGGACAAGGAGAGGACAAATTGGACTTGGGAGAATTCCCAGTCTTGGTGCAGGAGTTAGTCAATGAGTACGACTTGTTGACTAGGACGGTAGTTCAGGGCAGACCAGTAGAGGAAGTGGTAGCAAACCTAGAAGAGGAAAGAAAGGCGATTAGAAAGGCCCTAGAGAGAATAATTTCCTATAACCACGAGCAAAAGGCTAGAAAACTCCAATAAGATGTAGACATGTACGAGGCTAGCCTTGGCTGGTGCAGCCAAAGCAGGACCAAATGCAGAGAGAGAGCGAGCAGCAGAGGCTGACTTATCATTGAGTGAACTCGTAGCCAAGTGGCCCATGGACAATACGTCCGTTGAGTAGAGTGCAACAGCCTTAGCCACATCATTACTCTCGGGATTAGGGGTCACGCAGGGGGCAAAGGGAACTTTTCTTATGAAGAGTCATATCATCTGCATTGGCAACATTCGAATTACAACCTCTTCCTCAAGTCCTCAAGTCTTCAAAACAGAAACCTTCATGTTAACCATTTTTCCATGCATTGTGCCATATGAAGAACATGCCTTGGAAAAGAACTTCATGCCCAATCACTCATGCAGTTTGCAAATTAGAATCCATTCCACACAAAAAATTATGAATGCATTGAAGAAATTGTGCCTAGTTTAACTACATGTGCTTGTGCGTCATGCAAATGTAAATAAAGAGACACACACAATAGAAAATAAATTCCTAATGACAAGTATGAACCTAGCAATGACCCATATAGCTTTGTTGAGCAATTTGAATAAGTTTGTGAAGCAAACGGTCTCACGGACCTTGCACAATGCTCTCAAGGTTTTGGTCTGTGCTTAGGTGATAAGGGGAGAATTTGGTACACTAGTCTAGATGCAGTTGAGCACACGAACTTTGCACATCTTAAGGACCTCTTTATTAAGAGATTCTGTGAGGCAGGGTACTCTAACAATCTCATTGTCCGGTTGATAAATGTTAGTCAGAGGGAAAAGGAAGACGTAAGGGACTATGCCACTCATGTGTGTAGCCTCTTCAAGAGGATCCTTGCCAATGAGTGACCTAACGAGAAGGTTGTGTCTACCATGTTTATAAATGGAATTCGAAGTGAGGAGATCTACAAGGCTTTGGCTAGTAACTCCACTCTACACCGAGACGTGTTAGCTAGAGTCTTTGAAGAGGCAATAAGGGTGGACGATTAGCTTAGGGAGAGAAGCATGAGGAAAACCAGTCGGGACAGTACAAGCCAGAGAGCTCCAGAGCGGTCAACAGTTTCAGGAGAGAGAGAGAACTCTAGCATACGGGAGAAGGGAAAGAGTGTTGACCAAGGACAGGAGCTGGCTGAGGTAAGAATGGAGCTTGCACAATTGCAAGAACAAATGAGGAATCTTGTGTGGTCGCATGTGCAGTGTATACACTATGGTGGTAACCACCTCCCAGCCGAGTGCCAAGATCCTAGATCTAGGCCGTGCTCGAACTGCGGTAGGTTCGGTGATGATGCATTACATTGCAGATTGCCAAGGAGATTTCCATATGCACAGCAATACAACCCTCACAACAGGCCACCTAACCTCTTTGGCAGGGGAGCCCAATTGGCACTTCCAGCACCGAATGACGCAAGACCGACCATTCCTAGGCTAGAGATGAACCCAACAGGCATACCTAGACCACCAGGGCCCTATGTAACCCATCCACCAAGTGACAGTCCTGTTCACTGTGTGGAAGAACCTAGTGAAGAGGAGACCTACGTGAACCCATACATATCCTATGATGAGGGAGGCAATCCAGTCCTGATGGACTACTGACCAGTACCGGTAATGGCGCTAGGTAGAGGAAGAGGCAGAGGCTTTGGAGGACCAAGAAAAGATCCAATCTCATGCTAGACTTGTGGTCATCTAGGTCATATTTCATCACACTGCCTGGAAAGGGAACAAGCAAACAAGGACAAAGTTGACCTTCGATGCACTGAATGTGATCACACACCTATTTTCTGACTATCCTAGACGGAAGCCATCAGCTAGTTCTACCAACGTGCCCTCAGTACCCTTGGGGCTATTTGGTGTGGAGACATTTGGCAGTGAGGGTACGCCTATCCCACTACATGTCATGATGCGAGCACAGACAAAACAAACATGCATCTCATTGCCTGGGCCAAGTAACCTGGATGTAGCGTCGTTGGGAAAGAAAAGCCGGAGGAGAAGGAGAAAGAGAACGGATGAAAAGATTACCCTTAAGACTGAGGAAGCTACAATGCTAGTGACGGGAAAGAGGATCACTGATGCAGAGGTAGAGACCTCAGCTCCTAAGACATTAGAACTAGGGAGTGCCAAGGTAGGGGAATACCCCCACCCCAGACGGGAACTCAAGGCTATAGCCAAAGTCAAGGAGTGGGTCGAGGACACCCAGAACACCTTAAGGATGTAGAGGCCATACTAGAAGACCAAATTGAAGACCTCTCTAGTGTGGCTATACCCATTTCACCATCGCGACCTCAATCGGGAAATGCACCCACACCACATGAAATGCCATAGACCAGGAAGAAGCATGTCAGCAAGCTAACCAAGACATACGGCCAAAGAGTGCTGACCAAGGAGAAAGGCAACCACCCAGCAACCTCCTCACCACTTAGTAACCACTCTAGTAACCGTGAGCCTAGGAGATCTGCTTCGGCAGCACCCTTCATTATGGCAAGAATTAAAGTATTGGGTGGAGGGAAAAGAAGAGCATACTATCACTGACTTGCAAGAGCAAGACGCAGTCATGCAGATTCCAAGCCTAACGCTACACTCAGTTCCAAGGTCACTGCACATCAATGCTTTCTGGGAAGGCATTGAGATGCATGCAATCTTACCTATCTTAGCCTTGGGGGACACAACACAAAACGGAATTGTAGACACATGTGCCAGTGTCAGTGTCTTGAGCCACACAGTTCTACAAGCCTGGGGAAACCTACCTGTGGAAACAACTAGGTTCAATGTCACATTGGCCAATGGAATGAAGGTCAGACCATTCAGGGTCCTAAAGAATTGGCCAATGAAGGTCGCAGGGGTGCAGTTTTCCGTGAACTTCATTGTCATGAAGGGAGTGGACTATGACATATTGCTAGGCCGACCCTGGATGAGGAATGTGCGAATTATTGAAGATTGGGGTAACAATCTCATCTTCTTGGGGAATAGAACAGAAGTAGTAAGGGTTGAGATGGATACCTGGAAGACTACCCAACTGACCTTGATGCTATCTCAACCATGCTAAAAGGTGATGCACAGGCAAGAAAACCCTATGGGTCATTGACCAAGTACATCCCTTGCCCTGAGAATGAGAGGGATTGGATGCATGTCTTGGCAACTGTTGACCTACCGTTCTCAGATGAGGAAGAGCTATATAGGCAATCTGCTAAATCCCCAAGCATGCCAGCAAGGGAGCCCATCGTGCCATTGTGCATGATGGCAGGAAGCTCACATAACCCAGGGAAACCGGTCTCGTTCCATATCCCCACCAACGATTTATATATGAGATTGAGCACATGGATTCGGTATCACCCATAGTGATCGTTATGAAAAAGAATGGTAAAATTCAAGTGTGCATAAATTACAAGAAAGTTAATGCTGCTGCGAAGAGGGACAACTACCCCTTACCGTATACCAAGCACATGTTGGAGAGGGTAGCAGGCAAAGAAGCCTACAGCTTCCTGGATGGCTTCTTTGGCTATAATCAAGTGCAAGTGCACCCTGACGATAGGCACAAGATTGCTTTTGCCATGGAGTGGGGTGTGTTCGCCTATATCGTTATGCCCTTTGGGCTAATGAATGCGCCTGTGATCTTCCAATGATTAATGTGCACCATCTTCAAGGATATGCTTAGACGCGAGCTAGAGGTGTTTGTAGACGACTTATGCGTACACTCTAGTTGGGCCGAACACTTAGAAAAGTTGAGAGCTGTCTTTGAACGATGTCGGTTATAAAACCTCTCATTGAACCCCTTAAAGTGCTAGTTCTAGGTGAAGCACAGATGTATCCTAGGGCACGTAGTGTCAATGAATGGCATTGCCACCGACTTCTCAAAAGTCAGGGTCATTGTTGACCTACCACCACCCATTAACTACAAGGGCATTCAGTGTTTCTTAGGCCATACAGGATACTATCAACGCTTTGTACTAAATTACGCATTGATTTCTAGACCATTGTACAAGCTACTGATCGTATTCGAGTGGACTGAGGAATGTCGGTGTGCATATGAAGGGTTCAGTAAGGCTCTCACCACTGCACCAATCTTATGAGCCCGAGACTGGAGCATAACGTTTCATGTACACATATATGCCTCTAAGTTTGCTATTGCTGTTCTATGCCAGCCTAGTGGGCATAACCTAGATTACCCCGTGAGTTTTGCTAGCAGGCAGCTCACTGAAATAGAGATGAACTATTCCACTACAAAAAGGGAAGGGTTAGACATGGTGTCTGTTGTAAAGAAATTTAGGCATTATCTGTTGGCCACCCCCTTTGTCTTTTTTGTTGACCATCAAGCCTTGCTTTATCTCGTGAACAAGCCAAGCGTTATAGGTCGCATAGCTAGATGGTTGCTTCTCTTGTTGGAATTTGATTTTCCTGTGGTTGTATGTAAGGGAAAGTAGCACTACATGGCTGATCACATGTCCCGCATACCCATAGGAGAAGCTGCTGGACAAGGCATACCTGACGACCTACCGGACACTCATCTCTTTGGCTTGTCTAGCGAAAGAGACTTGTTTAGGGCCGATCTGATGCTATATTGGGCCGATGATGTAGTTCAAGTGCTAGAGAACGGTCTACTTGAGAGACCTATTGAGAAAGCCAAGCTAAAGAGACTTATCTTAAAGATCCAGCCATACCAACTGATCGCCGGCCAACTCTATAGGCTAGGACAAGACAGTTTGTTGCGTAGATGTGTGTGTGAGCACGAGATGCACTATGTATTGAGAGAAGCGCATGGCGGAATAGCTGGAGGACACTTTAGTGGGGATACAATAGCCCGTAAGGTGCTATAGTCCCAACTATGGTGGCCCACCCTATTCCGTGATGCTACTAAATTTGTAAAACACTGCGATGAGTGCTAGAGGACTAAGGTGCCCATGCGCAAGGATAAGATGGAGTTGACCCCCGTAATAGTACGACAACCCTTCGAAAAATGGGGCATTGACTTCATTGGACCTATCAGTCCTGCGGCACAGTACTCGTAGGCACGCTACATCATTGTGGCAACTGATTACCTGACAAAGTGAGCAGAGGCAAGAGCCACTAGGAAGAATGATGCTAGAACCACTGCGAAGTTCTTGTGGGAGCAAGTCCTTTCACGTTTTGGTTGTCCAATTGAACTAGTAAGTGATCAGGGTACGCACTTCATTAATGAAGTGATATCCCACCTGCTCTCAACCTTCCTAATCATTCATAGAAGATCCTCGCCCTACTACCCTCAAGAAAATGGCCAAGCAGAATCCAGGAGTAAAATCCTAGTCAACAAGCTCACTAAAATAGTATCCACATGATGAAGTGACTGGAATAACAAATTAATGGCGGCCTTGTGGGCCTATCGTACAGCTTATAAGACGGCTGTCGGACAGATACCCTTTAGGCTGACTTATGGAAAGGAGGCCATTCTACCCTTAGAGTTTTTTGTCCCTAGCTTTAGGATAGCAGCCCAGGAGCATTGGGAGGGAAGAGAGGCTTGGACCAACCGCTTGGTGGAGTTAGAGCATCTCACGGAGACTCAACTCTTAGCCACCCACGCTCTGATTTGTGAGAAGGCACGAAGAAAGATGTGGTTTGACAAGCATGTCAAACAGCGCAACTTTGATTAGAGGGACCTCGTTCTACTATACTCTGTGAAGGATCACAAATAGAAAATGAAATTTCGAGGACTAGGACCTTTCCAAGTACTTACAATTAGTAGAACAGGCAATGTTGAGTTGGAGATGCTCGAAGGTGAAGGAATAGGCTTCTTCAATGGCAGTCGCATGAAAAAGTACTATCCCCCTTCCCATCCGTTGCATGAGCCACCTATGCTTGAAGCTCCTGTCAACGTCTGCATGGCCACTATTACCGAACTGACAGATTAAGACCTGCCTACCTACGAATCATGGTCACTGCAGAACGAACGTATTCTTTTGATGCCTTGATCGACAAAGGTGCCGACTATAATATCTTGATGCATGACCATTGGACATGCATTAGTCAACCTAAATTACAGCCTACAAATGCTAAACTTAGCCCATTTGGGGGCAACACTTACTCACTCTTAGGAAAATGCAAAGTGGTCGTCTCTATCGAGTCTAAAAGTATATCAGTCTTCTTTTATGTGTTGTCAAACACTAAAGGGGCCGGTAATAAGTCACTAGTAGGTCGCACTTTTAAAAAGCAGACGAACTGCAATGTGGATTATAACCTAGATTGCATCCATCTTGCTATGGGCAATGTGCGCATAGTGACTACTTTCAGCAAGGGTTATCTTGATCCTTCTACAATTGCAAAGCCACCGATAGAGACCCCTATGACCACGCCCATGATCAAGCCTAGGGAGAAGGGTTATGATATCTCACCCCATGCTCAAACTACTAGAACCAAGCCCACCAAGGCCATTCACAAGGCCAAAGAGTCCATGATCATATGGGTGCCAAAACGACAAGGGCCACCTCCTTACAAACCACAGAAACGTGCTTCTAAACGCAAAAACTATCAGTCACAGCCTAAGAGGCAGTTCAGACGCTATCAACATAGGCGCACTACCATGCCGCGCTGGATCCCCAAAGATCTCTTGCGAGCATAAGGATACTATGAGAGCAACCCCTGGATATGGGTGCCTAAGAGTGGACATTCAAGAGGCTCAACTCTAAGTAACCTCACTCTAGCTAGAGAGGCTTGCACATGCGGAGCCTAGGCTGCAAAGCAAGCGGGACTAGCACCGGTTGTGATTAATGAATCCCAACACATTTATCATCCAAAGCTAGATGCCCCAGCATTATCCAAGTCAGAGGAATTGCGCACCCCCATGCTGGCTCAGATAGAATGCAACAGACCTCCTGTGCCACTGAAGCCCCCTGCAGCATCTCAAAGTGCTCCTGAGTGCAAAGTCCCATCTATGACGCCATCAATATGGAGTCACCACTGTCCAGCCCAATTGCACCATCACCACCAAACAGGTCTTAGGCATTCGTATGAAAGATGATCTTTCCTTTCAGTGGCCAAGGATCTTGCTGAGACCTCGGGAGATGACGTAGTGACATGCATCAAGGAGTTAGATAACACCTTCACCACATTCGCTAGGAGTTATGAGAGGCTTGACCTAGGACTTCTTGATGAACCCCTTGCGTCTAATGTTCATGTGTTGCCATGCACTTGGGAAGACTACGAGTTTATGACCGTCAAATTTCCCAAAATTGCCACCAAATTAATCGCTAATGGAGAAATCTCAAAGGAGCAAGCCATTCTTAGAAGACTAATTACCTCGTACCGCAAGCCTGCTCGCTCTACACCTGAACAAGAACTGGAGGAGCTCATGCAGCTTGCCAGCTCTGCTTCTTCGTTCTTACAACTATGGTATGCCTTGTGACTCCAATGGGAGAAAAAAGGCTGTCGTATCATGACCAATGTCGAGCAAAGAAGGGCAATCAAAACAATTGAACATGACCCTACTTATGTGGCACCTCTTTCATTTAGGGTTTTGGCCATTACACGCAACATACACTTAGATGACCATGTGTTGGCCCACCCTTACATTGACCAATTCCTCATGGAAGAGGAGTTGCACATTGCTAGTCACCTCAACTCTGGGGACATCTTGTTAAACGATGCGGATCTAGGACATGACACAAGCTATGGTGGATCAAAGATGAAGACCAAGTTCATAATGACATGGACAAGTAGAGATAAACTATTACACAACTGAATTAGGTTCCAAGATAGATTAGCTTGGACTCATAAACACAATCTTGTGTAGAATTGACAATGATAGACATTTAACTGAAAGTACAAAGCATCATGATATTGTGTTCATTTCATAGTCAAGTACAATGCTTTATAGGCTTTGAGTTGTTCCACTCTCCTCACTGTGCATATGGGATTCAGGACAGCTCCTCTTGGAGCATACATCATTTGTCTATTTCTCAACACCCCCCCTTAAATGATGAGTCCCTACACTTGCTGGCTTTTGCCCCCCCTTCATGATGACATGGCCCGGAAGACTAGCTCATAGGTAGCCTAGACAAGTTAAAGCTTGAGACTTTACATCTTGGCAAGGGTTTTACAAATCAAATCTACTAAGGAAAAACATATGAAAGATACAATGAAAGTTCTTCAAAACAATCTATCAGAGTTGTTGATGGTAGCGGAAGCATATTCTTCTTCTTCTTCTTCTTCCATGAATTGGTTCTGGTGATGATCACTTTGCAATTGCTGGGCTCTTTTCTTGTGGAAACATTCACTGGCTACATGGCCAGTCTTACCACAATAGTGACATGTAAGCCGATCCTTGTTGTTGTTGTTGATGAATCCTCGACCTCTTCCTTTAGGTCCAACAGCTCCTTTGGTGTACAAAAGATTGTCCCTAGATGATGAGACATTGTCTTTTGCATTCTTGGTTTTTACTTTGCCTTCTTCATCGAGTAGTGAGTGCTCAATATCTTTAAGTGTGAGGCTTGGAACATTACTCAAAGTGGACACAAGATTTTCATATGGATCCTTGTTTACACTTGCAAGCAGTACGGCTATTGCTTCATCTTCCTCAATATTCTTTTTAAGAGATGCAAGTTGAGTTTTTAAACTCTTAAACTTATTAATGTGTATGGTCATAGAAGCACTGTCTTTGATATCCAGTTTATAAAACTGCATGAGGAGTTTTACCTTTGAATTCTTTGCTTGAGTACCAAACATTTTATCAAGTTCCTCCCAGGCGGTTCTAGCATTTCTAATGCCAGATATATGATGTAACACGTCATCACTTAGTCCCCAGGCAATGATGCCTAGTGCCTTATTATTCATCTTCTTCCATTCTTTGGATTTGAACTTTTCTTCTTCAACGAACCCGTCTTCATCATCTTCCTTCTTGTTATCTGCATCATCTTCAAACAGGTCCCACAAGTCTTTCCGCATTAGGTGATACATGGTCTTTTCCTTCCAGGCATGGAAGCCTTCTCCATTGAACTTTGCTATTTGCTCAAGCTCTGCCATGTTGCTAATCTTCAGTTAACCATCAAAAAATTGTATTTTAATGTGTCAAGAGACACAAGAGAATCAGTGTCAAATTGACACTAGTTGAGTGTTAATGGATACTAGTCGGTACTTGATCTGCTTCCTCTTAGGAACTTCATGGGTGGCTTCTGAGCTCCCTTGGACACTTCCAGACTAGTAATGAGCTTCAAAGAGTATTCCTTAGTGATCAAAATCACTGTTGATGATGGTAATGAGAAAGAGGAATAAGGTTTCCAAGCTTCCAAATTTCTGGATATGGCTTCCTGGATTAGGGTTTCTGTAGCACCCTGGTTTTTTGGTCTGTGTGCATTACACACTTGATCATTCTCAGAAATTTTTACATGGCCATGAAGCTTATGTCATGGGCTACAAAAGCCCTATGGTTGCTGCGTCGATTGCGCTGCATGTTGTGCGTGCAGCTGTACGAACCGTCACGCAGTTTCAGACTGCGCCGTTTCTGGAAATCGCGCAATGCTGCCTGCTGTGGATGCTAATGTTGCTGTTCGATGTGATAGGCTGAAGCGCATGGAGCAAGGGAACATACTTCCAGAAGGATTCACTTGAAGATATGGCCCGTAGAGAGAGATCCAAGTGCTCCAAGGTGGGTAGGTGCAGTCTGGCTATGGCTGCCACAAGGTCCAACTGAGATTTGAAGTTGAAACTGAAGGTATGAGCTGAATGTGGGCTGGTTAGAGATTACCAGAGGTGAAGGGAGACTAGAGATTCAGAGTATGAGCCATGCCCAACTGGGTTTTGATACCATGTTAAACGATGCAGATCTAGGACATGACACAAGCTATGGTGGATCAAAGATGAAGACCAAGTTCATAATGACATGGACAAGTAGAGATAAACTATTACACAAGTGAATTAGGTTCCAAGATAGATTAGCTTGGACTCATAAACACAATCTTGTGTAGAATTGACAATGACAGACACTTAACTGAAAGTACAAAGCATCATGATATTGTGTTCATTTCATAGTCAAGTACAATGCTTTATAGGCTTTGAGTTGTTCCACTCTCCTCACTGTGCATATGGGATTCATGACAACTCCTCTTGGAGCATACATCATTTGTCTATTTCTCAACACATCTTTCATGATGTCTTGATCTATATCACCCAAGCTTCCATATGACCATGCAAACTTGATCATCATGCCCAGATTGAATATAACCCTAACCTCTATAGTTGGCTATTGGCCAGGTAACTTGGATCCCCAAGAGGAACACCAAGGAAAAGGGAATTCTCTTGCAAGAAAATCTATCTTGTAACATCAACAATCTTGTTTATTAGGTTTTATATGATCACTTTGAAGAAAAGAACACCATGCACAACAAATCTTCATGCAGCATCATGTAGATCTCCCACGGATTTGATAGAATCAACCATATTCTTCAATATCTTCATAAAATCCATCAATAGAACAAAGAAAGCAAAGGAATACACCATCTTTGAATGGAAATACATCACATAGTATTCATCTTCAATATCTTCATAGTCTTCTCTCTCAATCTCTCACATACAATCACTCTGTTTTAGTAGAATTGGCTATCTCTGACTCTCTCTCTCTCTCCATCAATAATACATCATATCCTCATTACAATCTCTCATAATCACTCTCAATAATCTTTCTTAGGTCGTGGATACCCCTCCCAAGAGGTATGTCTGGTATGAAGAGTCACCAGAGCCACTCCAGTGTCCTTTCATAGCTCACTACTGTCACTTCACTTCAGTCTTTACTTGAGTCTTTAGCAACTACTTCTTTCACTTCTTTTAGCTCTTTTGCACTTGTATTCACCTCTTTCCAAGGCTAGAAAACTTTCCCAAGCTACACATACATTCTACAGAACACATACAGAAGCATACAAAACAATCATAGTACAGAGACAGAAGCTCTACAGAAGATCTACAGAAGGTTACAGAAGGTCATCAAACCTCATAACTCATACTCAAACCATTCCAAACTCTCAAAATCTATTCAATAAGCTTTCACAAGATCTCAATTTTCATCAATCAATAATCCATCCCTCCTTACAGAGAGAAAACATAACAAAACAGAAGCTATACAGAAGCTCAACAGAACCTATCAGAACATATCAGAACCTCATATCTCTACTGAAAATCATCATGAACTTCCAAAACATAATCAATATCATCTAAAAAATTCTCAAACCACTTCCAAACCAATCAATCATCTCATAAAATTAACCATTCAGCTCTCAAAAACAACAAAAATCAGCCAAAAAACAAGTCATTTCAACACTCAACATATCCCCACACTTAATAAGGAAGCGTCCTCGCGATCCAGGAAAAAGGGAATACAAGTTCATTTAAAAGCTCAACTTGATCTTCAATATATCTTCAAAAACAATCCTTCCAACCACGACCCCAACTTATCACATGTATCTGATATAAAAATACAACGAAAGGAAAACCCTTTACACATTAACACTTCTTATCAAACTGAAAATCACAACAAACTTGTAAAGGATATAAGAGGTTTCTTCTTCTTCTTCTACATCAGCATCTTCAACTCTCCAACCACGACCCCATCACCACAATTCTTCAAAATGTAGCTCGCACGAAAGCCAATCCAATAGACAACCACCACGATCTTATTACATAAATTAACCCACAACACAAACACTACACACAACACAACCATCTGAATGACTCCTCCAAAAAGAGAGATTTTATCATTAAAAATCATCCACCATACATTGGAAATGTATCAATGAAGATGATCCCTCTTGAAAGATTGGTGATTTCGGAAACGATCCATAGACAAAGATTCATCTACAAATGTTTTGGGAGGATTTTGAAAAAATCGAAGACAGCACATCCTTTCCAACAGGACAAGGTATCTGCTAGGCAAACAAAGGGCATGAAAATACAATATATCCAGTTGCTGGGAATCAATGCTCACATTGACGTTCATACACAACTTTGGAATAGGCTTTGAATCATTATGAGAATGCCTATGCATATACGCCAGGTACCAAGCAAAATGAGCAGTTAATCCCACTGAAGGATCCAGAGACTGTGAATACTGCTGAGCAAAATGAATATAGTTCTAGTATGCTTGACTGGCAGCTGTCTAATCTCCTGGAATTACTGGCCAATTTATCTGAGGTCCTGTAAGGGAATCATTCGAGCTCCATCCCCTTCTTCTGGGAATCTGATGATCAAACCCGTCATAGTCACTAACCAACTGAGGTGGTTGAGATATAGAAGTGGCAGGAGATGGAAGTGGAATAAGGAAAAGTGGATGAAGAGATGGGTAGGAAAAATCATAAAAGGAAGAATAATTTAAAGAAGGAGTGGCTGAAAATTTTAGGGAATCACTTAAGAAGGGTGTTAACTGATAAATAGGAAAGGTAGAAGGTACATGAATGGATGGAGAAGGACATGGTGGAGAAGGGGAAAATACTCTATCCTCGATAAAAGAACAATATGTAAATATGGGAATTTGAGGAAAAGATTGAGGTTGGAAAAGAAGGGGTAAGATAGTTGTGGAATTGGTTTGATAGAGGGAAATATATATATCATAACGGTGAGCCATTTGTTGGTAATACAGTAGGGTAGGAACAGAAGGACCTAAGATATATATTCTCTGATAGGCATAAAAAAAGGTAGAATCAAATGGATAATGTTTGGAAAGATAAGCTAAGAGATCCACCCTCAGTTGATTAGTGCTCTGGCCATAGGTAGGGGTTGTGTTCTGTCTTTGATTCAGGACCACAGAATCAATCATGGTATGCCAGGAATTATCAGGGCAAGTAGCCACTTTGGAGGAGTAACTCTGAAACATGTCATCTATTCGCAACTCCAAATGGTTGACATACAAAACAGCTTGTAAAACCACGTCTCCCACATACCAAGCCATATCCACTTCATCTGGAATCAACAAGTCTCCTCGGAGATACATATATAACATCAACATGGTATCTGTCGTGACAGAATCTTCAAACACCATCCTTACCACCTCTGTCAGCAACTCAGCAGACCAAGCCCCACTCCATCCATCCTCTAGAAGAGGAAGATCCATCGTTGAAAGCTTCATGTAGAAGGCCAACTTTTGTAATTGATAGTGGACAAAGAAAGAATGGTTTGGAGGAACATATTCCTGATACTGCTCAAATGTAGACCATAACAAGTCCATTCTGGACTGCAATTTTCCACTTTATCTTGGAAGAGAGGACACAAGGTAGCCTGTCTTTGAAGAGCTGCCAAGTCCTGCTGTGAGAGAGAAGGGATCAAGGGAACATGAGGGCTTGGAGGAACAGACCGTGACTTTGCCAGTTGATCTTGCAACTGCTTGATTTGGGAAGCTTGTGATTCCACTGTGTCATTAGCAGTCTGTAAGGCTGAAAGTTTAACATCTAAAAGAGTTTGGAACTCTTGGGCTTCTTTGGACATCCTCTCCTTCTCCTCTGAGAGGCGAGTAACCTCTGATTGAGCCTCTGTTAACTGAATCTTCAAAGAAGATATCTCATCTCTTTGGGTTGCAATCAGGTGGGTTTGTTGCTCCATCTGCTTAAACAAATCTGCTAGGGTATCCTTAGCAGAGGCTAACTCGGATGTTGCCTTATGCAACTGGTCCTTAGACTGCATCAGTTCTTCATAAAAGGAAGCGTACAGCTGTTGAACACACGCTGTCACTGACAGTTCAATGGAACTCTGAATGTCTTTACATAGGAAAGGAATGGCATCTCCCGAGACTAGACTGTTCTAGTGAGGGGACTGATATATCCAACGAACCTTCTCGATGTGCTCTGAACAGGTTATTACATGTGAGATAATCAGGGAGATCACTGCCAGAGGTAGCAGGAATGGGCACTGAAGGAAGAAGTGAAGGAGTTTTATCCGCTACCTGCTTCAAGCGTTTGCGCTGTATGACCAGGGGAGGTGGAGAATCCAAATCCTCTATATCAATTGGTTCTGACTCATCTGAAGGTGGAGGAGGAGGTACTGGATTAGATGGAGGAGGTGGAGGCACACTCTTCTGTAAACCTGAGTAGGTCAAGAAGGCATACAAATACGATCCGTAGGTGACATTGGTAACATTGCCCCTGGTGACTTTGACGAAATGTTGATCCATCTTAGTGAGTAGGTAAGTGCTCCAATCAATAGCTACTCCTTTTAACACCATCCTTGAAGCTGTAAAAAGCTCTTTGGACAAGTAATGGGATGGCGTTTTTGCAGGCATAAACCTGTCTTGGAGAAACTGACAGACCAACTTCCACACAGGATCAGTGATCATGGAAAAGGAAACTCCTGAAGAGTTGATCACCTTCTTAACATCCAGAATTTCCCTTGTCTGCTTTTGTAACAGCTTCAGAATCTCTTCATTAGAGAAAAGCTGGCGAGTTGTAACAAAGGGTTCACCTTTGGAGGGAAGAGACAGAGCCTTCCCTAGGCCTCGAGGTGTCAAAGTCATGGAAATACCCTGGACCAGTCCCGACTTCTTGCTGTAGGAGGCCAGAAACTCATCACACATCGATGGATTCTCTGGAAGCAATGGAAAGGAGGGAGCCACGAAAGGTGTGAGTCCCGCCTTCGTGAGAAGCTCAAAAGTGAGTAGGGAAGAGTAATCCCTACTGACTAGTGGGACATACTGAATAGGGGGAGGAGCGTGAGAAGGCGCCATTCAGATGGTTACACACACACCACAACACAGACAAACAATGAGAATGCCTGCAAAGCAACATACAAAAACCAAGGATAAGATAGCAACCAAAACGATAAAACGTGACTCGACCAACTATCCCCAAGCAAACCACAGCCTAGAAAAAATTCGACATGACCTCTAGACATATGCGACCGAAAGCTTCATGCTATGCAACATGCAAACACCCAAAATCCCCGTATCAGGCAATAAAAAAAAACTATACACCGTACCCTTAACCGTAACAAAGAAACTGAACCAAAATATAACAACAACCCACACATATCAAGACCACAACTTTGATAAACAGTTTTGACCATGGAGACAACTCCAAAGACTTCGCATACCCATCCCACGAAACGAGTTCATTAAAAAGGGAAAATTAAGTGCAGTGAGGGGGAATTAATTTAATGAAAGGTTCATTTTAATAAATTATTAAGAAATGGGTGAATTTTTATTAAGTGATAAATCTTATCAAGAAAACGACGGTTCATTTTTAAAAATTTAATTACCAATTATTAGGTTGAAGCGGTGCTTTAATCCGAATCCCGGGCTGTGATACCCAGACTGGGTCTATAAATGCAAGTTCATTTATTAAAAATTAAGGTGATGTGGAGCGCTTTTTTGCCAGCGCGTGCTCTTGTGACGGCTGGTTCATTTTAATTAAAAATATTAAAGTGTCTCTTAAGCGCACTTAGCGCGTGCTAAGTGAACGACGGGTTAATTTTTATTAAAAAATTGTGTGTTTAGCGTGAATCGCTTGCCATGGTGGTGTTTAGGGTTCATTTTAATAATTAACCGTGAATTTTGGGGTAGCGGAAAAAGATAAAAGGGAAAAGGAAAAAAATACCTGGTAGTGGGTGTATGTAAATGCAAAGAATGCGCTCTCCTCAATCCAAAAATATCTGAATTTGTTTCGAGATTTTTCAGTGTGTGGTTTGAATGAAAGAGGTGTTTTTATTGCTTGTTTTTTTTTAAAAAATAAATGAATTGAGGATTTAATGAAATATTTTTACAGCTTAGAAAATATGCCAAAATAAGGAAAAATATTAATAGAATTTTTAGGAATTTTTTGGAAATTAAGTTAGAATTTTTTACCATTTTTAATGAATTTTTTTATTTTTTGAGTATTTTTAAAAGAATTTTTAATTTTAATATGATTTCTGAAATTTTCTCTGAAATTGACAGTTTAGAAAAATATGGCAATTCACTGCAGAAATATTGGGAATTTTCTAGATTTTTCTGTAATTTTTTTGTTTTTTTTTGTGAATTTGAAGTGTTTTTTAATGATTTTTGTAAAATTTTGCAATGTGTTAAAAAAAAAAAAGGTGTTCGGGTAGGTGAATTAACAATCCGGGAAATATACCCAGAAATAGGGTGCGTGGCAGCTGCGTGTCAGCAACCGGCTAACAATCGCCTGCACCCGCACACGAACACCCACAATCACACTCGCACGAACAGCCACGTGCGTAAGTCGGCGTCTCGAGGGAGAACAGGGGTTTAGGAAGGGTGGTTTCCTGCGGTTCTGCAGGGGGTGGTGTTCTGTAGTTCGGCGGGGGAACAGGGGCTAATGGAGGGGGTTTCGGTGGTTGTCTGCGTATGAACCGGGGCTTGGTTGAGGTTCTGCGGTTCTGCAAGGGAACATGGGTTTGAGTAGGGTTGTCTGCTCTGTGGGTCTGCAGGGTAGGACATGGGGCTTACAGAAAGGTTGAGTGTGTGTGTGATTGGAGGGGGGAAAGGGGGCTTAGATAGGGTAATGGGGGGGGTTAGGTGTGTAATGGGGGGGAAGGGGGGTTTAGATGGGGTAATGGGGGGGGTTAGGTGTGTAATGGGGGGGAAGGGGGGTTTAGATGGGGTAATGTGGGGGGGGGGGGGCGTTTTAGAGAGGGTAAGAGTGATTGGAATGTGGTACAGTGGGGGGAAAGGGGGCTTAGGGGGTAGGAATGGAAAGGGTCGAATGGAGGCGTGCAGGGCACGTGGAGGAGGGAGAACGCGGGTCAACGGCGGATGGGGTCACAACAAGAAGGGCGTGTGGCACGTCAGGAGCTGCAGAGGGCGTCACGGCGGCTGTAGAGGGCCACGGCGAGGAGGGCGGGTTCAGGGCGTCGGTGACCGGCGAGGCAGGGCGCAGGAGGTGGTACAGGGCGTCAGCGACCGGCGAGGCAAAGGGCGCAGGAGGTGGTACAGGCGTCGTCGAGAGCACCCGGCAGGCAAAGGCGCGGGCAGTGGCGACACGAGGGGAAGAGGGAGGGGAAGGAGGGGAAGGAGAGGAGGAGGGGGAAGGAGATGGAGGGGAGGGAGAAGAAGATGGAGGAGAGAGCAGGGAGATGGAGATGGAGGGGAGGAACCACGCAGGGAACGGGAAGAGAGAGAGAGAGAAGCAGTTGGGGTGGGGAGGGGTCGGGGAGAGAGAAGGGTAGGGTGGGGGGATAGGGAAGGGTGTGGGTAGGGTAATGGAAAGGCGCTCGAGGGGTGGGGGGTAGGAGGGGTACGCCCATGGAAGGGTGCCCATGGGGATGGGGGGTGCCCAAAGGGGTGTCCAAGGGGAAGGGTAGGGGGGGCGTCCATAGGAGGATGGGCAGGGACCCAGAAAAGAGCGGCGTACCCCCGTCCCGTGCGCGTGCACGGGGCGGGGTAAAAAAAATTTGCCGTGACGGGATCGGAATAGCACCGGGATGGCGAGACGGGTCACGCGGACGCAACCGGGGCGCTTGGAAACACGTAAAATTGAAAACGGGTGCGTTCACGTGCGGAACGAGGAGCGCGAAAATACATAAAAATAAAGAAAAATTAATATCTCCCAATTCGGACATCAAAACGAAAGGTCATAAAAACAAAAAGTGGGCAGGACGGCAGGGGGAAGACAGGGAAAATGTGCAACGGGGGTTCCGGGGGAAAGACAGAGCGGTCACATGCAAAAAACGGGTCAAAAACCGCAATTAAAAATGAATATCGAAAGATCCGTGCATCGGAACGAGGTGCAAGAAAAAGAAAAAATGCGTAGAAAGACGTGCCCGACAATCTATCACATCAAAACATAGTTCCGACTGAGATAAGACGTGTTCACGTGGGAAAAACCCAAAAAACACACTCGAAAATGGGATCGAAAATTAATATTGGACAAATCGCTGGCCAGAATGACATGCAGTAAGAAGGAAAAATGTCTGCAGGAAGGGGTGGCTCAGGGTTGTCACATTACAACGCAGTTCGGGTTGAAGTAGGAGGGGTTCACATGCGAAAAACACCAAAAATATGTTCGAAAACACATTGAAAAATTAATAATTAAAAATCCAAAAGTCAAAAGTGGGGAGAGGAAAAAGGAAAAAGGTGGGGGAAGGCACAGGGGACACAGTTGTCAAATCAAATTGGAATTCTGCTACAAACAGGGCAGGTTCACATGGAAAAATGTCAAAAAGACGCACGAAAAAGTCTCAAGAAACCGAAAAATTAATAGTGGACAAACCGTGTATCAAAATGACATGGAGTAAAAAGGAAAAATGTCAGGGGAAAAGTTGTTGGCAGGGCTATGATGTCAGATCATGGTTCCAAAGCAAGCAAAGCGCGTTCACATGGAAAATCGGCTAATTTGCGCAAAATGCTTCAAAAATTAATAACTCAAAAATTGTGCACCGGAATAGGGATAGGTAAAAAGGAAAAATGGTCAGTTCAAAGGGAGGAATAGGGCTATAAGGTTGGATGTGGACTTCGGTGAACGTAGGATGGGTTTACATGCAGGACCGCAAAATCAGGGAATGAAGGAAAGCTGCAAGGGAACAGCCCCGAGGGTGGGTGGAACATAAACGGATGGGTTGGAAGGGACCCCGTCAGGGTAAAAACAAGGCATGGCATAGAGGCATGAGCAGGTTGAGGCATATGAAAAAGGGTATGCAATGTAGACGCGCAGGGACGCGTCCCCACACTTAAAACCTGAACGGACAGGGTTAACTGAGCAACAGGGACCTAATACCACACCATAGACCATCCACTAATGTCCCCACACTTAAAACATGACCGTCACTGAGAAACAAAAGGTGTAGGGTTAGAAAAACTTGGCCCATATTGTAAAGAATCAAGGTTGATTGTCGATGGCACGTCCTGTGTTGTTGTCGGCTGCAGCAGGAGGTACCAAGGTTCACTCCAGCACACATCCGTCATGGCAGGGGCCACGCGGCAGTACCCAGGGAGGTAGCTGGTTGAAGGAATCGCAGGAAAGTCGTCGATGATGAGGAATGTTGCTCTCAACTCAAAGTCACTCAAATGGAATGAAAGAACTGCGGGCCAGGACTTATATCACTCGAGGAATAATGATTGAAGCCCATATCTCGTACCCGGTTTAGAAATCGACAGGGGAATGGTGCAGAGGGAGTATGCCAGGGTGCACAGTTGATGGTGCATCAGTGCATCTAACCCATCTGGCATAGGTGCAAGGAGGAAGGCAAGGGAGCCTGACAGTGCAGTATACAAAATAGGGTGATGTGTCCTGTGATGACGATAGAGACCCACCCCGTGGGTGCATAGGGAAACAGGAACATACCTGACTCCAAGTGTCATAACGTCCCTCAATCTCACCTCTCGGGAATTGATTGAAGAAACTCTAGTCACACTCAGTCCACCCTCTGTCTCACACTCTGCTGATAGATACAGAGGGGCAGCCCTTTCCTGAAACCCATTGATGTAATCCTCACAGTCACTTGTGCAAAGGTTGTATGCCTTGTGCGCATTTGATGGTGCAACTATGCATCTCGCCCCGTGCTGACATACGGTGCGAGAAGGAAGGCCAGGGAGCCTTATAGTGCAGTGCACAAAAACAAATCGTGCTTTGTGCAGTGAGAGGCCCATCCCATGCGTGCAACACTGCATTCACACATCTCACCTCTCATTTGAGTTGAAGAGAAAAGACTGGTCACTCGCCCCACGCTCTATCTCGCTCGCTGTTGATAGTGACAGAGGGCAACCATACTCACTTCCCCATCCGATTAGGATGAAAGCTCGCATCACTCAATTGTTTGTCGATGAAGATCGCGTCGTTAGTTGTTGAAGAGGTGTACCTAGGGAGGTAGCCAACAAATCGAACGTTGTGTTGGATAGGAACATGTCGTCTGCTAGAGGACAGTTAAACGTTCTGTAGAGAGACCCAGGACACAGTGTACCAAGGGAGTCAGCTTCGGAATTGGATCCTGGGGATGTCAACTGATGAATCCACTTTCTGGACTGCTGGGTGTTGCCACCTTTTCCACAGCCAGCTTCTCGCCCAAGGGTGTTTGCCACCTTTTCTTGGAACGAGGCCTGCTATGACAGGGAATTACTTCCTTTTCTCCCATAACAGTTTTTTTTCGTTTTCTTTTTTTCTTTTTTTTTGCTTGTTTTTTCTTTTTTTCTTTTTTTTCCTTGTTTTTCCCTATTCCCGAGGGTGTTTCCACCTTTTCTCGAAGAATAGGTCGGCCTGACAGGGACCGAAGTCCTTTTCTCCCATAACCGATATGTATATTTTTTTCTTTTCTCTTTTTCTTTTGTCGATTTAAGCAAGGGAATGGTGGAAATACCACTTGTCAGAACCCACCTCGCCATTGTCGCTAGTGGAAAATAGAGGATAAGAGATCAAGGCTAGAAGATGGGGTTGAGGGGACAGAGGGTTGAGTCCACCTCATCAGGAATGGCTGAAGAACGGCTATCAGAAGTAGCATCATAAGAAGTACAGTGCCACGCCAACAGGGGAAAGAATTAGGTGACCGTGATTGTCAAGATCCCCAAGGAGGGAAGTACTTCTTCAGGCGATATCCATTGATCAGGAAGGGATCATCAGAGGCATCAACGGTCTGCACTTGGACAGAGCCGTTAGGGTTGACAGCAAGTACCTTATATGGGCCCATCCACCGCTAGTGGAGCTTGCCAGGAAACTTGCCAAATCGTGAATCATAGGCTAGGACCAAATCACCTTCTTTGAACTCCTTGTGCTTGTGAAGCTGTCATGGTAAGCCTTGCGTTGAGCTTGCGTGGCTTCCATGTACTATAGAGCCATCCTACGAGTTTCGTCCAAACATTCCAGGTGCAGGAGATGGCGTTGCAGTGAATCATAGTCCCCCAAATGCTCTTTGATAGCCACTCTCAAAGAGGGTAATTCCAGTTCAACAGGGAAAACAACTTCTATACCATACACCAGCTGGAAGGGTGTTTGTCCTGTTGCTACTTTATGGGAGGTTCTGTACGCCCAGAGGACCTCTGTAAGTCGATCATCCCAATCACGATGATGTGCGGCAATCGTCCTTGTCAGAATCGAGTAGAGGATGCGATTGGTGACTTCGACTTGGCCGTTGGCTCTGGGGTAGTAAGGAGTGGACTTGCGATGGCGGATCTTATACAGCTCTGTCAACTCTTCCATAACTTTATTAATGAAATGAGTGCCTTTGTCACTTATCAGCTCTAGGGGACTGCCAAAACGGGTGATGATATTCTCGTACATGAACAGGGCCACGATGTTACCATCATCTCGCTTTAGGGCTTTAGCTTCACACCACTTTGTGACATAATCCGTACATACAAGGATGTATCTATTCTGCTTCCTTCTGGTAGGAGGATTGATTGAGCCTACGAAGTCGATGCCCCACTTCTCAAACAGCTTTAGGGGAAGAATAGGTTGCAATGGCATGGCACTTGTTTTGGTGGGTTTCCCCATTCTCTGACAAGCATCACACCTTTTACAGTAATCATAGGCATCCTTGTGAATGGTCAGCCACCAGTATCCTGCTAGCAGAGCCTTCCTGGCTGTGACTTCTCCCACAAAGTGGCCTCCACATGGCTTGTCATGGCAAGCCTTCAGAACAATCCCAATCTCATCTCCTACAACACATCTTCTGAGCACTTCATCTTTGCCTTTCTTGTACAGTGCACCGCCTAGCAGGGTGTAGGGGGCTGATTCTAACATAAACTTCTTCCTTTCCCGACTAGAAATGCCAGGAGGGAACTGTTGGGTTGCCAATAGATTGGCAATGTCTGCATACCAGGGAGTTACAGTTTCTACCAAGAATAGGGAAGCATCAGGGAGGTCTGGATCATCCTGCTCCTCTTTTGCAGTCTGTGGGATACGCGACAGATGATCAGCCAGAACATGGGAACGACCAAGTTTGGTGATTACCGCAAAGTCAAACTCCTGGAATAGAAGGAGCCATCTCATCATTTGTCCTTTCACATTTGCTTTGTTCATCAGGAAGGATAGGGCCTCGTGATCCACATAAAATTTAAAGTGGGTAGACAGGAGATAGTGGCGGAACTTCTCTAGGGCAAACACCATAGCCAAGCACTCCAGCTCTGTCACTATATAGTTCCGTTCCCTACCAGTGACTTTTCAGCTTGCGTAATAGATCGGTTGATCCAGCTTCGAGGAGCCCTTCTGGCATAGAACTGCGCCTAAGCCTTCAATTGATGCATCAGTGTGTACATGAAACTCTTTCGTCCAATTAGGAGGTTGCAGAATGGGTGCCTCAATCAGACACTGCTTCAGAGTGTTGAAGGCTATATCACATTTGTCCATCCAAACAAACTCTACATCTTTCCTCAGAAGCTTGTGCAAGGAGGTTGCCTTTGTTGCAAAATGGGCTATGAACCTTCTGTAGTAACCCACATGGCCTAGGAATCCCCTCAACTGTTTGAGGTTGGTGGGTGTTGTCAGAGCTGTGATCTTTTCGATCTTTGTAGGGTCTGTTGATATCCCTTGTGTAGAGACAATGTGGCCCAACAGAGCTCCAGAAGAGACCCCAAATATGCATTTGTCGGGGTTGAGGGAAATCCCATACTCCCGACATCGGTCAAAGCATTGTTCCAAGTGTCCCCAATGTTCCCGGATCAAACTATAGACATAGAAGTCATCCAAATATACCTCAATAAAGTCGTGCAGATGATTTTGGAATGCGGCCATCATGACTCGCTGGAAAGTAGCAGGGGCATTGTAGAGCCCAAATGGCATCACTCGATAAGCGTAGGTCCCCCATTCTGTGGTGAATGTTGTTTTGGATTGGTCTTCTTCTGCGATTTGGACTTGGTTATATCCACTGAATCCATCCAGAAGGGAATAAAGCTCATGTCCTGCCACTGTGTCCAATAGTTGGTCTGTGAAAGGAATCGAAAAGTGATCCTTCTTCGTCTTGGAATTCAACTTGCGGAAATCCACACATATACGAAGCTTGCCATTCTTCTTGGGTACAACCATGATGGGTGAAACCCATTCACTATTTGCCACTAGATAGATGAACTCGGCTTCCAGAAGCTTTAGCAGCTCTGCTTTCACCAATGTGGAATAATTCGGGTTCATTTGCCTCTGTCATTGCCGTACTCGCTTGGCATCAGGCTCCAAGTCAATATGATGCTGACATATTGTGGGATCAATCCCCTTTAGGTCTTTGTAGGACCATGCAAACACGTCCAAATTCTCTTTCAACAAGTTGTACAAGGTTGACAACTCCTCTTCTGGTACGCTGCTACCCACCTTCAAGTGGCATTCAGTGCCATCTGCATCCACAAAGGTTAACTGCCTTTCACCTTCTACTTCACGGATGAAGGTCCCATGGACTGCTTCTGGATATAGATCCGACTCCTTCAAGGGAGTGGTGTCCTCTTCTGATGTCCCACTAGACCCAACTTGCTCCTTGAGATGTTGGAATGGGATTAGAGCCGTTTCGGGTTTGGTTTCACGATTAGTTACCTCTTGGCTTGAAGACTTGTCTTCTGATGACACATCCAGGAACGTCACATAACAGGGACCCTCTGATTTCTGTTGGGTTTGTGGGACTGGTGCTTGTTGGCACGGTGCATCATCATCATCTTTCTTTGGCAAGGATGGTTGAGGATGGCATGAGCCACTGTTGAAAGACGGCTTATTCTTCTTAATCCATTTCTTATAAAGATTTTGCATATGAGAAGATCCATTTACCAGACCAAATGGTACCATCGCCATTCTGTCCCACAGCATGAGCTCGTCTTCTTCTGATGCTTATGGAACTTCTTCTTCATATATATCCTCTTCGGGTGGGATAGACTCTTCCATCTCGCTTTCATAACCTTCTTCTTCCATATCATCTCCTTCCTCCTCTGTCTCTGTCTCTGTCTCTCTGTCTCTGGCTCTGTAGGAGCTCTGTAAGAGAAGAATAGGTTCTCTGTTTTCATCTTCTGCCTCTGTCTCTGGCTCTGCTATGGCCATGTAACAGGGAGAGCAGTACATCCATGCTTCTATCTCACTGTCAGAAGTGATTTCGAAAATCGTTCCTGGTTCAGGCAGGAAGTATTCTCCCATTGATAATGGCTTTGTATCTTTTGGAAGTTGGCTTACAGTATCCACTGTTAAGGAACGTGCCACTGTTTTCTTAGGAAGGATCTGTTTGACAGCATCTTCGTCTGTTGAGGTTCCATCTGTAGCCTCATTAGGGGAGTCAGAAGATAATTACAAGGAGGTGGATCCATGTCCTTGTTGAGCACCATATAGCTTCAGCACCACTTTGTCGAGGTTTCTTTAAACCAATCCGTCCTTGCTCTGGCTTCAAAAATCCATGGTCTGCCCAGTAACAGAGGGTAGGATGTACCATAAGAGTTTGGCTTCACCACCAGATAGGTTAGCCAATAATCTCTTCCAGCCACTATAGTCTTCACATATGGGAGAATGCCCAAAGGCTTGATTCTACTCTGATCTGTCAGTCTGATAAGCCATTGGGTTGGTTGCACACCTTGTAGGCCTAGATCCTTCATTGTCACATCCATCATAATGTTCACTGATGAACCACCATCAATCAGTGCATTTGCAATAAAGCAGCCTTCGATCCACACACCAGTCTCTGGGGTACCCGAATCTAGGAAGGCGTTAGCCACATCCACTTTTTTTACAGGCTCTGGAGCCTTGTTGGACTTTGTTGCTGTTGAGGGAGCAATCCTTAAGCCACGTCTTCTTGTTAGTATACTTTTGAACTATTTTCGGCAACTGGGAGACAACATCAATAATTGTCGGAATGTGAGGTTTGGTTTAAAGGTATCTAGATCTCTAACCAGATCGTATTCCTTAATAGGATCCACTGGCTTCTCTAACCGGTTAGGGAATGGGGCAACACCCATTTTCATTTTCCTTGTTTCTTCCAACAGGGATATCATGGGAACTTCTTCTGCCACTTGTGGCATTTTCTTCTCTTCTATCTCCTGGACCTCTGGTCCTGTCTCTGGAACTGTCTCTGTGACTCTCTGTGGCACTGTAGTGCTCTATACGGCACTGTTAGGCTCTGTTCTATTCTGTTCTTCTGGTGGAAGATTGAACTTCACTGTTCTGGCAGGAGGATTATTTTCTTTTTGGATAGGTGGTTCCTTCTTCTTTGCACACGTGATGGCAGCAACTTCCAATTCCACTAAATTGGAGGTAGGCTCTTGGGCCTTGGCCAGACTATCAGTAGCAATGTTTTTCACTGGGGCTAGGCTTAGACAGTCTTTTGCAGTGTGGCCTTCTCCTTTGCATCTACTGCATAAGGGCTTGTAATCCACTGACCTTCTGGGATTTGGACAATTTGGTGAAATGTGTCCCTTTTCTCCGCATCTGTAACACTCCACTTCTGATCTCTGACCACCGCCAGACTGTCTTCCTCTGTAACTTTGTGAGGGAAATCTTCTGGGTCCGAAATTAGGACCAAACTCTCTAGGCTTGGGTCCAATATCCTGTGTTGTCATTTTAGATTCTAGCAAGTTGAATCTTGCGTCCTCTTCCTTTCTTCTCCTATCATGCATCTCGTTCAGAGAGAAAATATCCTCTGTATGGTTCTTCCGCAAACAGTAGGAACAGAAAGCTCCAGGGATGGTTGGTCCAGGGATGGTTGGTTTTCGTGTACATTCAATGGCTAAATGGCCAGCTTGATGACACTTACCACACCAAGTATTTGACCGCATCACATCTCTTCCTGCTCCTGCCACATTGGATATGCTGGCGGTATTCACTTTCATTGTCTGTAGCTGCTCTGTAATCACATCCATCAACTCCTTTTTGATATTCGCAACTAAGTTGGATAAGTAATCCTTCAAGCTTTCTCCTCTTGAGGTACTGGCAGTAGGGTTTTGAGGAGTCTTTGTAATCACTGCATAAACAGGTTGGGCTGGTGCAGAGGGGTCTCTGCTCTGATTCTGATTCAGAGCTCCTGTTTGAACTGTTGGCTGTTGGCTCCAATTGGTAGGGTTCCACTACTGATTTGGCATTGGGGAAATTGGTTGGGACCATTGTTGTTGTGGTTGAACCATCATTTGAGGCATTGATTGTGGCCACTGTGGATTTGGTGCACTGTACTGTGATACTGGGGGCATCTGTTGGTAGGGGTAGGGAATGGTCCCTGGGATTGCATTTGGTGGGTACATCATTCCTGGCATCAGAGGAGGTAGGACTCCTCTTCCTGGATTCATCGCCAATCTAGCTTCCACTTCATCGTACAGTCTTGCACCTTCTGTTGCGGCTTGCAGTGTGGCTGGTCTTTGTAGCTTCACAAACTTACGGACTTCTGGTTGTAATCCTCTGAGAAACACCCCCTTCTGAATGCCATCATCTAGATTATGGTTAGTTCATCTCTTCAGGATGGATTCCATTCGTGAGATATAAGCTTTTACTCTTTCTCCAGAGGACTGACTTAGATTCATAAATTCCTCTCACATCCACTCTTCAAAACCTTCACGCCTGAATTTAGTGAGGAAGGCCAACTTTAGGTCATCCCATGTGCCAAAAGTTCCTGCTGCTTGTCTCTCATACCACTGAAACGCTGCACCCTTGAAAGTGGCAGGGAATATTGCCAACCAATGCTCAGGGGTTCTGGCATTGTTAGCCACACATGCTACCATAAACTCTGCTATATGAAGATCAAGGTCTTCATTGTACTCTCCCTTAAAAACTGGCAATGGGACTACATTCGCTGGCCATCAATATTTCCAGGACGGATCTAGCTTGGAAGTGGACCTCCAGTAGGAGGAAGGGCTTGATGTGACATTGGGACTTCTGTAAAGAGTTCCGCAAGGGCGTCAAAGGAGGCTTCTGCTGCGAGCTCATTCTCGGCTCTGATTTTTGCTTTCTCTCTTCTCACGTACCTCTGGACTCGTTCTAACGCTTGCCTCTTTATTGCGTCATTTATCAGGGGGTTGGCTCCATTATGTTGTTAGTGCTCCACAGAGGGTTAACAGAAGGCTTCAGTATCTGGAGGACTCTCTTGCCAACATTTCTTCTACTTCTTCCTTTTCAATGTCTCTGAATTCTGCTTTCATGCCACTGCACAGAGGAAGGTATTCGGTTCTGAAGGTGTCAAAATGCATACGTCTGAGCATTGTGGTGGTGCCATCATCATAGTAATGCCAGCTTCTGATGGTTTCAACAGTGTATGTTGTGAAAAACACTCTGTCTACCAACTTCCTGTGGGTTGCCAATTGAACAAACAGAAGATTTTCAGTGCACCAAGCATCCCATGTATCTTGTTGCTGAGCATCCACGAACAAATTCCAACTCTTTTCCTTCTTGTCTTTGTGAACCTCTACAGACCAAGACTCCTGAAGCTTCTTCACAATCTCCCACTTGATGATTTCTGGAAACTTCTCAATGAATGCCAAATCTTCCATGTATGGTCATTCTCTCTGTTTTTGCTCTTCAGTTTGTTCCCAAACAGTTTGCCACCAAGATGCAAGTTTCTGCTGCTTCAACAAGAAGAGGAAACTGTCCACCACATAGAGCATGCATCATGATGGTGATGTGTTTCCGCCATTGTGGGATGAACTTCTTGTGGAAAGTGGCATTGATTATGAGAAATTCCAACTCTTCAGTGGAAGAAGGAACTTTACAAACATCCATTGAATTCTTCTCTTCTTGGCAATGCCATTTCCTTCATTTTCAGCCTCTTCTGGTGCTTGTTGATGGCAAAGTTCCCCGGCTGCACACCAAAAACATGGAGCCCCAAGAGGAACACCAAGGAAAAGGGAATTCTCTTGCAAGAAAATCTATCTTGTAACATCAACAAGCTTGTTTATTAGGTTTTATATGATCACTTTGAAGAAAAGAACACCGGGCACAACAAATCTTCATGCAGCATCATGTAGATCTCCCACGGATTTGATAGAATCAACCATATTCTTCAATATCTTCATAAAATCCATCAATAGAACAAAGAAAGCAAAGGAATACAGCATCTTTGAATGGAAATACATCACATAGTATTCATCTTCAATATCTTCATAGTCTTTTCTCTCAATCTCTCACATACAATCACTCTATTTTAGTAGAATTGGCTATCTCTGATTCTCTCTCTCTCTCTCCATCAATAATACATCATATCCTCATTACAATCTCTCATAATCACTCTCAATAATCCTTCTTAGGTCGTGGATACCCCTCCCAAGAGGTATGTCTGGTAACTTCTTTTAGCTCTTTTGCACTTGTATTCACCTCTTTCCAAGGCTAGAAAAATTTCCCAAGCTACACATACATTCTACAGAACACATACAGAAGCATACAGAACAGTCACAGTACAGTTACAGTACAGAGACAGAAGCTCTACAGAAGATCTACAGAAGGTTACAGAAGGTCATCAAAACCTCATAACTCATACTCAAACCATTCCAAACTCTCAAAAACTATTCAATAAGCTTTCACAAGATCTCAATTTTCATCAATCAATAATCCATCTCTCCTTACAGAGAGAAAACATAACAAAACAGAAGCTATACAGAAGCTCAACAGAACCTATCAGAACATATCAGAATCTCATATCTCTACTGAAAATCATCATGAGCTTCCAAAACATAATCAATATCATCTAAAAGATTCTCAAACCACTTCCAAACCAATCAATCATCTCATAAAATCAACCATTCTGCTCTCAAAAACAACAAAAATCAGCCAAAAAACAGGTCATTTCAACACTCAACATAACTCACCCCACAAAGTCCATGTGAGCCCTCCTTCTCCCCTTGTTAATCCTAGGAAGGATTCCTTTAAAACTTAAGGAAAAGGGGGGGGGGGGGGGGAGCAAAGTGAGAGCCAAGTGATGTAGCAAGATGTATAATGGATGAAAATGGTCAACTGAATTCAAATACGAAAGAATGCAAGGAGGAAATAGATATTGCTTTTGAATTATTTCCAAGTTTCATGCCTCTGAAGCAGCACGGAAAATTGTCAAACACATTCTTTCTTGGGTTTTTGTTAGTGATGAGTCAAATCATAACGCTAATGTTGGCATGGTATAATGACAGACACCTACCATGGCAGGACATGGTAAACTTCCATTCACTAAAGAGGAGTTGACAAAGTATGGAATTAGCATTGAGACAAGTGGATTTAGCCAGTTCACAGTCAAACATACCATGAATTTAGACGAAGCCATCCTGGAAGAGCCGGCAGTGAAGGAGTTGGTGGACAAATGCAACCTCCAAAAGTACGTGGAAAAGTTCGGACATGCTGTAGATTATAGCATGTGCACTAACTTCTTAAGGAGCTTTGATGAAGGTAGAAGCTGTGGCAAGGTTACAGTAAGGACTGATGACCAAGAAAGAAGGGTGCAAGTGCCCCTTAATGCAACTATTGTCGAGAAAGCCCTGGGGCTTGTGTCCAAGAAGGAGAGGCCCCCAAAAAGAGATGTGTATACCATGATGGGAGTCAAAAAAGAGGACGTGCACACAGTGGATGGAATCAGTTTGGCTGATATTCGAGACCGCGCAACAAGGATGGAAGCTAAAATGGTCCATGCCCTTTTCTCAAGACATAGATACAATGCTTTAATGAACAAAATCGGGGTGCCATTGCTAGAAAGCATCGCTGCAGGAGTTCCAGAGGAGGTGGATTGGAACGGCTTTGTTCAAAAAACTATTAAGAGTTCAGTCGCGCTCCTGGCTCTAGCCGCAGCACGAGCTAGTGGGGAGTCTCCTGCCTCTATTGCACGATCCGCAAGAAAAAAGCTTGCCTTAAAAGCCTCTACAATCAGATACGGAGGTGTCCTGATGGCAATCATTGATGAGGCTATCAAGGATGCTGGTGTAGATGAAGAGCAAGTTGTGCACCAAAGCTCACCTCACAGCGAGGAAGAAGGCTCGAGTGAAAACACAATAAGCGACAAAGGAGAGCCGGAGGTACCACCCACTCAAGCGGCCAAACCATGGAATCAAAAGAAGACTGACAAGAGCTTGAAGAAGAAGGAAGAAAGATTGAGCAAAGAAGAGCGAGCTGAGGTGAAGAGGGCTCAAAGAGAGTCAAGGAGGGTGGAGGAGGAATGAAGGAAAAAAGAGGAGGAAGAACTCAAAAGAATTAGAGAAGAATCAAAGAGGGCAGAAGAAGAGAGGCAAAGAAGGGTAGAGGAGGAAGCCGACGAGCTAAGAATGAAAGAACATGTTGAGTTGGCAAAGGCCACTCGTAGATTTGTCAAAGAAACTCATGGGGGAGGAGAGATCGACCCTTTGAGTCCTCGCCATGAGGCTAAAGCAAGTGGCAGTGTGGAAGTGGTCCTAGTGGTTGTAGGCAAGGGCAAGTCCCTGCTGCACCCCCTGCCTTCCTCCTTTGTGCCAGGATCAGCCGACACCACAACCACAACCACCCCGCAATCCATGCCCTCTCTAGACACAGCCCAAGTGATGAGCATGATATAGCTACTTGTCAGTAAAGTGGCTGAGATTGTACCGGAAGCCGGAGCGAAAAGGCACGCTGCCGCAGATGCCGAGTCCAGGAAAGATCCAAAATGACAAAAGCTAGAGGGGTCAACCACTATAGCCCCTACTCCCATGCCACTTGGTGCCGACTATGACACTTGTGTGGCTGAGTTTTTAGCACAATTGGACAAGGCAAAAGAAGAAAAGAAGGTGGCTCTAGTGGAGCTAGAGAAAGAAAAGGAAACTTTGGCAGCCTTAAGGCCAGAAGTTTCAAAGCAAGGAGCCAATCGAAGAAGGGAGGTGAAAGCGCTACAAGATTAGCTAGAAGTAAAAACCAAGGAAGTCCACGACAATGAGAGCCGCCTAAGACAAAGATTGGAAGATGAAGAGCAAAACTTGGTGGCAGAGCAGCGGAGCTTAAAGTTACTAGTGTAGCAGTATGCTGACTTGTAACAAAGAACTGCCAAACTAGAAAGGTATGGACAGATAGCAGCTCAAGAGGGTGAGCCAAGTAAGCGATAAGAGGATGCCATAGCTTCTTAGCTATGGTATGGACTTGAAGAACAAGATAGATTGGAGAGAGAGATAGAGTTCCTAGAACAGGAAAGACCGGCAATCCCTGCAGCAAAAGCACAAAGGCTGCAAAATGAGGCACAACTACTACAAGGTGCATTGGAGATTGCCAAGGGAGACATAGAGGCCCTCATGGCCATGGCCTTCACCCAAAGAAGATTGCACCTTACAGAGATCCAATGTCACGAACAGCTTGTGCAAGAAAATTCAAAACTAATTGCTGAGGCAGAACATAGATTCAATATTGCAAATCAGGCAAAAGAAATTGCTAAAGAACAACTGGCTCAAAAATCTAGGGAAAGGAACCAACTCTGGTTCTTAAAAAATGAGCAACAGCAGGTTGTGACAACCTTGGCAAGTGAGCTGGAGGAGGGAAGAAAGAAGATGGACAAGAGAGCCAGCGAGTGGGAAAATAATAATTTTGAAAGAGTTAGGCATTTAACAAAACGCTTTGCAATGGTTGAGTGCGAGAGAGTGCTTGCCAAGTCCAGGGTAGAAGCTGCTGATGTATGCACCAACGCACAAAGGCAAGCCTTCCTCAGCATAGTACTACATGTCACCCTGGTGGAGGGCAATGATTCAGTGGAGAAGGTAAGAAGGAAACTAGAACTGATTACCCGAGCACTAAGGTATGGCCTTCAAGAACGGGAACTTCCAACAGGCACAGGAATCACAAAAGAGCAACAATTTCACTACCTACGCCGTGCCGGCCTCTCCACTGTTGAGCTTAAGGAACTTGGGTTCGAAGAGCATGAGTAGCCACCACCACCACAAGCGGCCCGCAGAATGTCGAAGAGGGTCCGAACTTTGAGCAAGATGCTGAAGAAGAGCAACAACGAATGCCCAGTCCGCCTCTACCAGACCTCTCACCTGAAGAGCTCGAAGATGCCCACATGCCCGAGCACATTATGGCGGCCAGAAGAAGAAGACATGAACTAGCAGAGGAAGCCCAATGCAGAGCACAATCATTGCCAAGACAATTCCCTAAAGAGCCGGTGCCACTACAGGGGGATCCCCATCCTATCGATTGGCCTCAGGAATTGGTCATATGGCATGAACGGGAGTTCCAGACAAGGCCATTTGAACTTTCATTTGCTTATCCACGCTCTCTGGACCATACGTTGCCTCTAGGTATTCTAGCCAAGATCAAGGTTCTGGCTAATGACCTTGCAAATAGGTGGATAGAGGAAAGAAGCCTCATAATAACCAAATGGAGGCAAGAGCCTGCAGACTACTGGCAAGACAAGGTAAACAGGGTTCCTAAAACTGTCCAAGGCTACGAGGCACAACCGAAGTGGCGGAGGAGGATTTGGGATACCAATTTTGATGCCTAGACCGCCTTCTACAGCTCGCTCCTTGAAGAACGCAACGACCCCATCTACATGCCCTACCCCCATAGGCATGGAGTTGACTATGATCGAAACATTCATGGGGATTTTGACTTTCCTAAGATATATAACGTCAATGCCTAGAGCCCCGAGGAATGCCTAGTCTTTAGGTAAGAGGATCTCCTCCCATCTATCAACCTCTTCCTTGCGGATTTTTCTTCTTGCTCGGATCTAGCCTTCTTAACTACCTATAATTATCTTAGGCTTATCAAGTTCATGCTAATGCAGAGACCCACCGCCGAGGAAGCCCACCCCCTCCACTCTTTTTTGACATCAACCTAGGGATAGATAGTAGAGCCACGACTAGATTAATGATGAGGGAAACCCTGCTTCCCTCCTTTTGCCTAGAAATCTTTGAGGATATGAGTGATGCCCACTTCATGAGGTGCAATCATCCTTTCTTGTCATCCACACCTCTGAAGGCTCGGGCCGGTATTAAAGAATATCTACAAAGTCGTGCATTCCTATCCCAATGCTTGCGACCGCCTCGTAATCCAACTGAAGGTGATAGGCATTAGCCATGACATCTTCCTTGTATGCAAATTGGCCAAAAAAAAAAAAGCACGAGGGCTCACTTAACTCACTACACCTAGGGTTCACACCTAGCTCCTTCCCCACTTCACACTTAGGGCACATCAAGGGCAGGACTTCCAGACCTGTCACCCAAAGTTTTTCACTGCACCTTCAACAACACACGAACTGGGTCCTCAAGTATGGGACATTACCAACGGCTTACCCAAGGTTAGACCCATCTCCCAGTTCCACTACACATGCACTTACAACGCACCGTGAGGCATACACCCCCCTTAGGGAGTGCACAACATTCTCTTACTGGCTATGATTGTGACTCAGTGAATGGCTACCCAGCTAAAGAAGATCATCCACAACATCTGCTACTGGCTAGGAGTTTTTCCCTGAGTCAGACAGGACACCACTACAACAGTTTTGGAGCTTTTGCATACTCCGATGATTGGATGGACCAACATGCTTGATGCAACTGACCATCTGCCTATTGATGGCTACCATGACTAAACCAAATCAAGCAGAAGGAAAACTCAGTGATGGACCCACCATTGGCATAGATTTTGGAAACTCATATTCTCCAAATGATTAAGGATGCCCATCCAAAACCTTTATCAGTCGGCGCAAAATGGGCGCTACAACTGTGTGAGAAATGCAGAGCATCTTCATGAAGTCTAAAGCATGCCAAAATCTCTCCCGGTCATCGTTAATCAAACTCCATGACCTCCCATTCACAACAATGCCTTTTGATTGTGGTCATCTACCCACCATTTCCACTTGGCAACAACCCCAACTACCTCACTACTCCCCATCACAGCACCATGGGACTGGCACTCAACTAGGAGGGGAGTAATATTTACCGCAACACAGAGGAGCGGGAAAATGGAGTAGAGGATCAGAAAAATGGAAGAAGGAGATAACCGAAAGGGCATAGGACAGAGGAAGGAAAAGGCGCCCCGGATGGAAGTCAGACCCTGAAAAATTTGAATGACGACGTCTCCAGAAGGCCTCAAAGTCACCTCGAGAAAAGAAAAGAGTAAAAGCTAACCATTAATTGTGAAAGAGCTCCCGAATCCTTGTAAGAGTGCCAGGCTCACTCCTGTGCAAAGTGTATGCACCAATTGGAAATGGGATAAGCTAGAACGGCGGGAAATAGGAAAAGAGGGCCTAGGCTAGTGGTCGGCCATGTGAAAAGTGGGGATGACCACCCAAAAAGTAGGGCATGTATATAAAGTTCAAAAGTGAATGAGAAGCTAATTCTTGTGTATGGCCAAAGCTTCTTCTTCTTCTTCTCTTGTTTCTTGTCTTCTTGCTTATGCTTGAGTGAGGGATTGAGGGAGTGTGAGGGAGTGAGTGTGTGAGAGTGAGGGATCGTGGAGAAGAAGCTCCCCATCTTCTCTCTTCATCTTCTCTTCTTCTCTTCTCTTCTCTTCTCTCATGCGGCTATAGAGGATGGAGCTTGAGGGAGAGGGCTTGAGGTTGCTTGAGCTTGCCACAAGGATCGTGGAACTATCGGAGTTCAAGAGAGAGGAGGGAACTCGATCGAGCATCAAGGTAAGCTCACTATACCCATAAGGTAGGCATTGCGCATCGGCTATGTGAGAGGTAGCCATGGCCGCTCGGCTTGAAACGCTTGATCAATAAGCGGTTCGTAGGTCTCAAGGTAGAGCTTCGTAGCTCCCCTCCAGCTTTGTAGTTGGGCATGGGCTTTGCCTAATATTTGCTAGCTCTTGGGACGACACTATCACCTTGTTTCTCTCTTGCTCGAGTTGCATTATAGTTTCTCTTGACTTTATTCTCATCTCTTCTAATTGCCTCTTTATGTCCCCCATCCCTTGGACTTGTGTCTTTAGCTTGTCAAGTTCCTTGTCTTTGTTTTCTAGCTGAGCTTGAAGGTCCTATTACTGCAGGGTGCTATGCTTTAAGTGCTCCTAGTAAGTGTCCATCACCTTATCCAACCTTGCATGTAAATCTACATTATCTCTCAAGACCCTAGCTTTTTTTCTCTTCAGTTCTTCAGACAACTGTTCCAAGACTGGCAAGTTCCCTTTTGTGATCATTGCTTGACCTCTTTGCTTGTGAGTGCTAGTTGTGGAGTCATCAAGTGTCCATCTTTCCTAGAGGCTATCTTCTACCAATCTCCCCTTTTTAACCTAAGACAGCTTAGCTTGCATGGCTTGGAGCATGTTTAGCATCAATTATAGTTCAGATGGTCCCTTGACTAGATGTTTCTCCCTTGCCTAGCTTGAGGTGTGTCGGTTTTGTTAATGGGCTCTTGGCCCCCCCATACAAGTTTTCTTCCTTCTTGCACAATTCTTCTTCTCTTCTGCACAAGTCTTCTTGGTAAGATAGATGTGTGATTGTAAGGAAATCCTTGTGTTGTTTAAGCTACGCTACTTGCTCCTATTGTTGAAGATTTTTCACGGCCTCCATTAAGGTTGGCATAGGCAGGTTCTTCCTTGTTTTGCCCAACATGCTTTAGTTCTCTTTCTTGCTCTAACATCCTTTGTTGCATCTTTCATTGTAGTGTCTCTCTCATTTTCCCCTTCTCTTCATCTTTTCCTTTGTTTCGTTTCTCCTTATTCTATTGTGCCTCCTGCACTCTCATATCCTCCCTACATCTGTTCTTTCCTTTGCATGGTGGTGGTGGTTGTTATGGTGATGGGTTGGCTTGCTTTAGAAGGGCCACTTTTTGCACTCACCACCAAGTCAATTGTAAAAATTATTTCCAAGATGCACCTAATGTTGTGCATATCACTCTAGTAAGAGTTGAACCATAAGTTATTATGGCTAGCCTTGCTTCTAAGCTGGTCACCATTCCTAAGGGTTTGTGCATCACTGAATTTTCTCTTGCAAGTGATTCCACCACATTATCAACCCAAAGATTTTCAAATTTTACTTGAAGATAGTTCTAGATAGTATGTCCTCCATGAGCCCCTTTGGAATCCTATTGGATAACATGCCGGGCTTGAGCATAGAGTGGAACAAGTAGGCCATGACTCTCAATTCCTCATTTGGGATTGCAATAAACAACACCCCATCATTGTGCAACCTTGATATTTTTTCATTCCAACTAGTTGCCACCATCATGACTTTCTTTGTGGGCTCATACTTTTTATCCTTTTTTGGTAATCCCAAGGTTACATCCACTAGTTCATGGGTGAGGACCACTATGAAAGGCTTCCTTTGTGTTCCTTCTCTAATGCTGACCAACATGGCTTCTGGGTCAAAGGTTTGTATGAAGGTCAAGGATCCTATCACCTATGCCAATCCACACATTGCCTTAACATAAGTAGCCAATTCACAATCCGAGAGCAACTTCTTGGCCATGGTGCTACTATCTATTATCTTGTGTAGGTTTCCTAGGAGGCAAAACTTCAGCTCCCCAACCTTATATTGTTGGGGGAAGCAGTTGAACTTTTGTTGCTACTCAAGGGTGAAGACTTGTTCTTTTCATTGTACTTGGTGTCTCTGACAACTTCTACTCCTTATAGGGGCATCTTGGTAGCCCTTTGCACAAGGAAATATCGATGTGAGGCCTTGTCTGCTCAAAATGACAATGGAAGCTAATAATGAAAGATCAATTTGAGAGGCATGAAAATGATAATTGCAATTAGCACTTCAACCTTAGTCAAGATTTAGATATTTAATTCGACACTCAAGTGCTCACTTTTGGTTTTTTTGTGTCTATGGTTTGTTGTGTATCCTCCCCACTTAACGAGTGCAATACATCTTAGGATTGGGTGCAATACCTCCTAGGATTATGAAGGTTAGAGGTGGGATAATTCTAAGTGTGCCTTTTGGGGTTTTGTTGAAGAAGAATAAAAGAAAATAAATGGTGCATATGTGGTCATGGTGGGTATGTAAAAGGTGGATACTAGCTTATGGGATTTGGAGGAGCCAATGATAGGATTGAGGATTATATTCCAATGTTATGTAACGATCCATGTCATGTGGGTGTATGCCAACATGCATTATGCAGGTCATGTCATCCATTAGGAAGTCTCCCAAGACCATCCTATTGGTGATGTGAAGCTCCTCCTCACACTGAGAATTCTGTCGAGGTAGGGTTGGAGCAGGATGGTCTCCTTAAGCAATTAGTTGCAGGTCAATGAAAGAACATGGAATCAGATAGGGGCAGCTCGATGGCTTAATGGTGCGGCATTGCCTAGCATTGGTCATGATTGGGCACCCAATGCACTTCCATTGCACACACAATAATGTGAACCACTTTCATAGAGATCTAGACTTGGGTGCGACTGGTTAATCTAAGTGTGTGAGGTAGTCACAAGTGGTTACACGGTTGTGCTTGAAGGAGGTGATGAGGCGGCCCTTGAGAGCTTTTTCATGAGAAATTTGTGTGGGGATAAGCTCATTAGTGATTGAGGGGGCCTTTCTGAAAATAAATTTGAATTCTTTCCATGACTAGGGTAGGAAGGTGACAGCTTGAGCCATGGTCTCATTCATCAATAAGCCAAGGTTTAGCCTATCATAGTTGTGGGCAAACATGGTGATGGTGTTACCCAAGTTTTGAATGCATGAGACTATGTCTTCACCTATGTTAGAAGCCAAGTTAGTAGCAAGTTCTAGAATGGATGATTTTTTGTAGGATGGTTTTAATTCAAGTGAAGAAGTTGGCTTCATTTGGTTGTGCTCATTGACATGAGTGTCATGGTGGGCAAGTTGCCAATTTGAGCTACAAAACAAAGATGTTGTTAGAGATTGTTTCGGTGATTTGTTATTCTTGGTTGGCTAGTGTTGAGGAGATGGTGTCAACCCATAGGAATCACATCACCCTCATTGGCCTTTTGTGGAGGTAGTGAGCCATGTGGATCTTGTGATGGCATAAGAAGGTGTCTTGTGTGGTCTGTTTGGCTAGCAAGAGCAGAAGAGGACTCACATAGTGGGTCTTCTATTAGACTTTGCTGATTCTCAAGCCTAGGTTGGTCATTGGGCCTAAAGGGTAAGGGAGAGATTTCGCACCTATAGATTAGTTGGGGTTTAGTCGCCTTGGGTGGTCTACAACCTCCTTTAGTCGATTTGTGCGAGTGGGGTAGTGGAGATGGGGGTGGAGTGGGTTGGTTTTGGGGTGTAGCAATATACGAGAGTTTAGGTAGCCAAATCCAAGATTTGATGTCATATTAGCCTTGTGCTTGCAACAAATGTTTAGGGACCTACTTAGTTCACTTATGGCTATGATGTGGGAACCTCCTACATGTGGGATTTCTCATGGGGGTTCATGGTTGCTATACATGAGGTTGGTTTATAGCCTTGTAGTTCATTCTTAGAATCCACCTTTGTGGTTCAATTTTTGGTTCAATTTTTGGCCGAGCAAGCTTGCTCATCGACTAGCATTGTTCTTTGTGCATTTGAAGCAATTTCTTGAGTAGGTCATGGTTCTTTTTTGTGGAGATCATGTCGACTAAGGGTTTCACCCATTAGTGTTCATGTGTCCTTGTTGAAAGTCATGAGGATCCATGTGTTAGGAAATTCCAAATGTGTGTCGAGTGTCAAAATCAACCAAATAGTTGGTTTGTCATTTTGATGGGCGTCCCAATAACGTTTCATTCTCTACCCCTTCCATGTTAGGCAACACGTAGAAGATTTATGGTAAGCATTTAGTCTCAATAGTTACCATCACTTGGCATTTTTCTAGTAGTGCGTAAGGCGTGACTCTGTTTGGGTTTACCTTGGCAATAGTTGGAACCGATGTGGGTTGACCCAAGCTAGTCTTAGTCATTGTAGGTCATGACATTACATTTTGTACTTTCATCGATGATGGCATCAATTGTATGTTCTTTTCTAACCATTAACTTGACCCGTAGATAAGTTGCTAGAATAGGTTCCTCGTCTTCAAGGCCAAGTTTAGTATTCGTGATCGCACAAATGGCAATCAATGGTAGCACCATCGAGGATTCATGTAGTGGGTGCACTTACAGATAATATTTTTTTATTTCAACTACCATTAAAAAAACCTATATCATCACCTGAAACATCTCTAGTTTCATATTGCTAGTTCTACTAATTACACATACATAGAATGAACCTAGGCCTCTAAATTTCATTTTTTCTTATGGCCCTTGATGGAGTACAATAGCATAAGGTGTCCTAATCACTTACAATCTCAATTGAGTAGCCAAACTGTGAGATCACTTGCTCCCACATGAACTTGACCATAGTTGTGCATCATTTTTCCGAGTGGCTCTAGGTTCTACACACTTGGTCACGTAATATGTTGCGACAATGATGTACTCACCTACTGGAAATATTGTGCTGCAAGGCTTATGGGCTCAACAAAGTCTCTTTTCTACTTTTCAAAATGTTGTCAATGCAATTATTGGGGTGAGTCCCATTTTGTCATTCCTCATGGGTATCTTTGTAGATTGGCACTCATTTCAATGCTTCATAAATTTCACAGCATCGCACAATAAGGTGGCCACTATAACTGAGACAACAAAACCTTGTGGGTTGTGGAATTTCTATAAAAATGCACCTCTCCAATTCTTGCATGTGCTCCAGCCAAAACTTCATGCATCTAATGCTCACATATGTAATGCCTTAGTAGGCTATCTTTGCCCAATTGATACAACTATCCAATGTGTGATCAGTTAGGGTTGTGCTTTGATTATGTGGTGGCAGAGTTGAGATTTCTCTATCGAGTGATCAAGTATCCCTTTCTCCAAAATTTCCACAACATTGTCAGCTCAATAGGGAGTGATATCTGCTTTGAAGAGACCATATGCTCATGAGACTTTAAACAAATGTGCATTAGCAAACTATCACCGATGCCTCCTTTTGTGGGCTCTCCATTGGGTACATGTGACAAGTGGTTAGCCATGTAGTGTTTCTTCCCTTTTTGTACTTCTACTAAAAAATCAAACTCTAGAAGTAGTAGTAGCCATCGAGCTATGTGTCCTATAAACATGGTTTGTTGATAAGGTATAACAAAGCCTAGTATTCCACAAAGAAAGTGAGTGGAGTTGCTAGTAGGTAATGGTGAAATTTTTAAACAATGAATACCATTGCTAGTCCTTTCCCTTTGTTGTGGAGAAATTCATTTCAATGTTTATGAGTTGGCAACTGGCAAAGCTCATAGGGTAATCTAGATTGTGTTTGCTAGGCTAGCACAACACCACTCCCATGGCAAACTTTGAGGCATAAATGTGTATGTGGAAGGTTATGTTCTAGTTTGGGCTCAAAGGATAGGTGTTGATGCTAGAGGCTTCTTAAATGCCTTCTAGGTACACTAGCATTCTTCGGTCCACTGGAAAATGATCAATATCTTGTACAAGGATTGAGTGATTAGCATGTAATTTAGGACAAATCATCGATAATATCCCATGTGCCTGGGAAAGCATTGAACTCCCCTATAGTTTGTTGGGGGTGGCAAATCCACAATGACCCTGGCTTTTGATAAGTCTATTGCAATGCCATTCTTGGATACCACATGTCCTAAGATGCATCAATGTTTTACCTAGAATTGGCATTTAAAGGGGTCCAAAGACAAATCATATTGCCTACAACATTCAAAGACTACTCTCAAATTTTCAAGATGTGCGGCCCAGTTGGTGTGGAGGTAAAGGTCATCTAAAAACACTTCCAACAACTTACGAAGCATGTCCTTGAATATTGTGCACATTAGCCATTGAAAGGTGACATGGGCTTCATCAGCTTGAATGACATTACTATATATGCAAATACTCCCCACTTATGTCATTTTGTGCATGTCATCTTGGTAAACTTGGACTTGATTATAGAACGAGAACCCATCCAGGGAACTGTAGGCCTCTTTTGCTATGACTCTCTCTAACATATGCTCAATATACAACACTGGATAGTTGTCTCACTTTGTGGCTACATTGACTTTTTTGTAGTTGACACACACTCTAATCTTGCCGTTCTTCTTCAACACTATCACTATTGGTGACATCTAGTCCATGTGCTTAATCTCATAAATATACCAATTTTTTCTTTTATTATGTGTGAATACTAGGGATTCATGGCATATGGTCTTTGTTTAACTAGCACCACTTTTAGCACTATGGGAATATTGTGAGTGATGATGTTGGGGTCTACTCCCTTAAGCTCCTTGAGTGAGAAAGTGAACACATCCTTTAACTCTCGTAAGAGGATTATAAGGTTAGTCTCCTTGTTCTTGATCAAGTCATTAGCAATGAGCACAGGTTGGGGTTTCTCACCTTCCATAGCTAAGTTAACTTCTTGGACCTTCTATTGATTCATTGGCTTGCCCTTGCCATTTAGCTCCCAAAAATACAACTATTCTACCTCCTTTTTTGACTTTGGTGAAGCTTTTTGGGAGATTGTGAAGCTAGCTCAGAGTTTCTTGCCATCATAAAAATTGGGACTATCGATAGAGTTTACCCTAGAGTTCTAGTCTGTTTCCCTTGTCTTCCCCTCATACTAGCTATCTTAGTTGCTTGTAGTCATCCTCATCATCTAAGAAGGTTAAGTCTATTGTGGCAAGGATATGCATCCAATATCATTTTTCATTAGGACAAGGGATGAATTTATTGAGTGGGCCATAACTTGGCATGGTTTTTGTGTCCCCTTTTAGCAAGGCTAAGATTGCATCTACATCGATAGGTAAGGTCTTTGTTAACCTTTTTGCAAAGAAGCCACAAGAAGCAAGAAACAACAAGCTACTAGAGTACACCGAGGAAGCCAAAAATTAAAGAAGCGAGAGGTGCAAAAGTTAAGAATCATTCAAGACTAACAATCTAAAGGAATAATGATCGCATCTAGTTGGCAAAAATTCAAAGCCTAGAAGAAGAGTGCTCATCAAGTTGGAAAAAAAAGATAAAAATAATCATTAGGGGAGTTTTGAGGTCTCGAAAATGCCCTGTAAGAGATCCTAGAGAGAGAAAACAATTTACGAAATAAAATCATTTTATAGAATTTTTAAAAGGTTTATATTTTGGTAAGTTAAAATATCAAAATTCGTTAATAAATCATTGTCGTGATATTCTCGTGGTCACATCAAACCTAGAAATCTAGGTCGCCATAAAGTTGGTAGGGTTGTCATAATGAAGATCTTACCTCTCCTCATTAAAGTGAAAAGCAATATTCAATTTGAATTTTGGTGGATACTCGATTGCCTCCCTCCATCGTTTCTCCATCGTTTCTCTCTTCTTTTTTTCTTCTCCTTATTAGTCTCTTCTTTGTTTTCGTTCTTGCTTCTAATCATATCCTTAGCTGTAGATCAATCACCCAATGATCTCTGTAACTCAGCTATGGATCAATCATCTAATGATCTCTGTAGCTCTCATAAAAGACCTCTCTATCATCTTCATATTGAGTTGGACAATGAGTATGAACCGATAAGAAAGAGAACAAAATCTATCACGGTTACAGAGTCTATGAAACATATACTGAGGTTTGAAGGAAAGAAGAATATTGATCTTTGGTTAGATGGAAAGCTATATCCCAAAGATCCTAGCAGAAATAGCACTCCTCCTTTCTATAATAGCTCGTCATTAATGAGGTTTATTGGTGATGGCTACAATGGATTTTTAGGTTATACACTTAATCTTGTTGCAGAAAAGGATATCCTTGGACTAGAGAATCATCTTTTGATGAAACACAATATAGAGTTGTTGCAGAAGCTAGAGGATTGTCAACAAAAAATTCATTCATTGGAAAAGCGTATCAAAGCTTATCAACAAAAGCAAACTTTATTAGGCCTTCGAAATCGACAAAGAGCTCTTAAAAATATTGAGAATCTCAAACGAGGAGGAGGAGGCTGTGGTAAAAGGATCCAAGCAGCAAGGTATATTTTTTTTCACTTGAAAAATCTTAAATATGGCTTTATTTAAACTACTTGCATTGATTTGTGATGTTAATTTTGCTTAGATCTCTTCTACAACCAAATGCAAGTGAAAGAGATTCTTTAAAAGCAGCTCAGTTTTATTATCATCTTCTTCCTTCAGTGGTTTCAAAGGATATTTTGGAGAAGAAGAAATTTAAAAAGGCAAAGAAACAATGCTTGGAGTCATTTGTGAAGGATCATTCTTTGGATTCTGAGTTAGTACAGAAGACACTGGATAGTATTGGTATCAGTCGAGATGCTTATATGCAACTTTTCCAACTTTTACAATCAAATATGAAGCAAGGACAGGTACACAATTGCATACTTCCGAAACCATTTGTGGTTAGGACTATCAGACAGAGAGTTAATAACAAAGTGATGGAGATTCTAGGTGAGCCTTTTCATATCAAGGCTAGCTTCAAGGGCAAGAAAAAGGAGGTTACATTCAATGAGTTTAACAATATTTTCCTTGACTTGCCCACCCTACAATGCTTAATGATCAAATTTTATGACTTGTCAGTAGCTGAGGCACAGGGAGTGGCTAGATTTGTGATTAAACTTGATGAAAGTGAGATTCTGAAATGTAAAAAATTGGAGAGAATCTCTATCACCTTGATGAATAGAGCACTTTCGTCAAGTCATTGCAATCACTCAACATCATTTAGTGTTCAATCTGAATATAACATCTGGTGGCTAGGAGCATTTGAGGTAGATACTGAGAATTTTGATATACTATATTGGGTTTTTCATCAAACATCAATACCTAATGTTATTTAAAGGCAACAAGCAGGAGAAGAGCTATTTGTTGAAGGATTAGGGAACTACAGGATTGAGTGGCACATAGCTGGTGACCTAAAGACACTCAAATGTATGTATAATGTATCAAAAGGAGCTAACTCGAGATCTCCTTGCTTATACTGCATGTCACCAGCTGTAGAGTTAAACTCAAGCAATTGGAATAGAGCTCCCTCTAGGCACAATAAGGATCCACAGTTTAAACCAGTCTTGGACATTCCTTTAGCGAATGCCCATATTTGTACACTTCATGCACTTTGCAGGATAATCGAAAAGCTTGTTCATCTCTATATAGGATTTGCATGGAAGTTGAAGCCATTATCAACTAGAACAGATGCTATAACAAAGGTTGAAAAAGTTCTCTCTGCAATTGGTTTGCATGGTGGCAATGTTGTTATTGAACCAGATCTTCAGAAGTCTAAGGATGGTAATTGTGTCCCAAAAAAACCATCTATTGGTGGAGTGAAGGCTAGAAGGTTTCTAGGCTTTCATGGGAGACTTGGCAAGATAAACTCGAGAAATGGTGGCTCAACTATTAAATTTAATCAGTGGAAATCCCTACATAATGCAGTTAAGGATCACACTGATAATGGACAAGCTCGAAATAGAAAAGCTAAAGTTTGGGAAACACTAGACAAAGTGTTTTTTTATTGTGATAAGACTGAATGGAATGACGATGATCTCAAAGACTTTAAAAACCAATTGAACCTTTTCAAAAAGGCGATGACAGAAGCTTGGGGTGATCAACACTTTACTCACTATATGGTAAGAAGTTTGTATATGTTTGTTTCTTCATTGTCGAACTCATATAATGTTTTTTAATAACTTTCCTTATTTGTTGACTATGCAGCATATTCTATACAACCATGCTCCATACTTTATTAAACAATATGGATCTCTATCTATCTGGTCAACCCAAGGTATGGAAAAATCACATTATCAAGCAAGAACAAAATATTTCAGACATACAAGACATGGAGGTGGAAGACACAAAGCCAACAATTTATTAGAGGTCTTTCAATGGTTCTATCGACAAATTTGGCATAAATTCAAGCTTAAAGATACAACCACATCAAGCAATACATCATCTTTAGCAAGGACTATACAAATTGTTACCCAAAGAAGAAAAGATAGATATTTAAATTCTTGCGCAAAGCAAAGATTTACAGAATGGTTACAAACCAAACAAAGAGTTGGGAAAAGATGGGTTTCAAGAAACCCTTAATCTTTGGCATCTTCTAGTCTGATTGTGTTGCAGAAGAGTCCTTAGTTTCAGGCACCTCGACAGGGCCTTCAGTGGAGTCCTTGGTTTCAGGTAGCTCGACAGGGCCTCTAGAGGAATCTTTTGTTTCATCCCACTCAATAAGACCTCTGTATTTCAAAAACTCTTGTTTCCGATAGCCTGGAAGAAGCTTCAAATTCTTACTATCTCCTACATAAGAGAGCAAATAGGAGCCAAGAACTCCAAAATATCCAGCTCTAGATCCACTGTATCCAGGCATAAAGCCAAAAACTCTTATGGCTTCTTCCTTCTCCACCAAAATGATCTTGTCCAAACCTCTGCTGAAAACTTGAGATCCAATAACCTTTGAGATAGCTCTCAAAGCCATCATTGGTAGACTTGGAGAGCTTGACAATCTACTATGATATATTACAATTGTTTGATTGTTTAAGTTTCCAATATAATGGCCAAGGCTTTGATTTTTTCCAAGCTTCATTGGCCTAGAGCCCTTGGCCCTTCCAAGAAAGTTGTCCAGATCTTCAATCTCAATCTATAGAACAAACCACAACAGTACAAGATATAAGATATTTATCTATAATGCATAATAAAGTCTAACATAAACTCAATGGGTAACTTCGAATTATATTTCATACCTTAGGGTGTTCATCTTCTTCAAGAAGACTATCATCATAAAGATTTATTGAACTCTTGGGCTTCTCATCTGATGGAGACTTCAATCTCTCTTCATACCCTACATCATCAATATGAAGTTTCTTCTGGACCTGCAAGAACTCTTCTTCTGTAGGTAGCCCCCCCTTTTCATATTCTATGATCTGATTAATACATGTATGTAAGGCTATAGAGCTATCTTGGAAATTCTCTCCCTCAACATCAAGACTTGCTAGTGGTTCTTGTTCATAACCTATAAAATTCATGTCATTTTTGCCCCAACCTGCAAGGATTGCTAAGCAATAATCTTCTCTAAGATCAAAAAGATGTTGAATATCATTTAGCAACACATATCTCTTCTTGTTGATAAGATAAGTGGGAAATGTTGGAACACAGGCAAGAGGACCTTCTTCATTAACCTGTGCACTTGGCTCAATCTCCTTTTCTTCCACCATTGTGATATTGTCACTCTTGAATAAACCTACATCAAAACCTTGGACAAGTTGATTCTCAACATCTTCTTGGAACATCTCCTCCTTCTCTTCGACCTCCTTATCCATACTTGCAATATCCTCTAGCTTTCTCTGTTGGTCTATATCTGGAGAAGAATTTTCCATGTACTGAAGATACACAATAAATCCAACGTCCTTGTGGATTAGAAGGCATTGGTGTTGGTACCTGTGGAAAGGGCAACATGTTTCTTTCTTTCTGAATTCCTCATCAATGAGGTTGAACCTGCCGAGCAAAGTTGACCTGGATGTATTGGTGGCTCCCATGACATCACTATAATGAACAAATCCATTGACTTCCAAACCTTGCACATGTCTATCATAAAAACATCTGTACTCCTTAAGTTTATCATCAAGATCCTCCAGTAACTCCTTCAAATCAAAAGGAGCATTGAAAATTTCCCTGATATAGCAAAACTTGGAAGAATTTCCAGTGATGTGTAAAAGATCAAAGAGCCTATCATCAGATGTCTCAATTATCTCCTCCTCATCCATTCCTTCCAGAGATAGCTTCCTCTTTGTCATTTTGACCAGAAAAATATTTATCCCTGAAAAAAAAGCAGAAAAGAACCAATATCCAATAAAACAAGATGATATCATGAAAAGAGGCCCCAACATTGATTTTCCAAGACAAAAAAATCAAAACAGGAGAATTTTTTTAGTTGACCAGTGAAACGCGAAAATTAAAGTGTGAAAGGAAAATGCCTGTGAAGGAATCGCGTTTCATCGGACACTAGCTTGAAGACAAAAATTATTCTAAAATGTGGCCGGTGAAACGCGATACTAAGCAAAATATTATCAACACATACATTTTCTCGCGTTTTACTTGTTAAAAATTGCAAATGAAGAAAGGAAACATGAACAATAAATAAATTCTATGGAAACACACAAATTGATGATATAATCATTTTTGGAAAAGCTTTGCTGCTTTTGAAAGATAGAAAGCACATGACATCTTTAATTGTTTAAGTGTTATAAAACATTCTTTCTATATTAATCAAATTTATTTTGTTAAAATGCTTGTAATAAAAAAAATTGTTACCTATCAAAGATTGTTGAACTGCTCTCCACACAGGATGCAAGGACCTTGAAGGGAAGTCGAGACGAAATTTTGGCAGAGAAGAAGACAATGTCGGAGAAATGGGTTTGAAATGCTTTTATATCGACCGTTAAGCATGTGGTGATAGTTCCAACGAAAAAGTTTGTGTAATAATGGAAAAATACGTGTACACGTGTCTGACTTAACACAGCGTAATAAACTCCTCAGAAGACGTGCGCATTCTCTTTTTCCAAAAATACGTTACACGTGTGTTAAATAACCCTTTTCCAAGTAAATAAAAAATTTCGATAAGCGAGAGTACGTCACACGTGTGTTATTAACACTTTGCGAAGAACGTTGAGTCCATGCAAATTCACCACCTTCAGCTTTCATCGCATTTCATCGCTACTCCATCTTTGTTTTTGGTGTTCCTTCCAGTCTGCAGCATTTCCTTCCAATCTCCAAGCATTTCACTATTTCTCCAACAAAGCAAACCTTCAAGCATATTGTCATCGTTAGGCTGAGATTGTGAAGAACAAGCTGAAAAGAAGGTATGGTTTCTGCATCTTGCTTTTCAATAACAAGCTCCATTCAATGCATTGTTTTAATATTTTTCCTTAATCCTTTATGTTATTATTAGCTCATGACCACTACAAAAGAATTTTTTCCACAGTGAAAGCATTCCTTAATATTGTTGATAATTAAGGAAATCTTACTGTGATCTGCATGAGCTATCTGAAATCCATGCTGCTGTTAATAATTACTTATCTGAGCATTCCATGCTCTCGGTGCCTGTTTCTTTCCTCCCTATGGATATTTTAAGTAATCTTAAAAGATTTCCTTGGATCAAAGCTCTTTTTTCTTGGTTTTGTCAATTTTTATGCTATTCATGAGCTGTCCGGTGAAACGCGAAAATAAGGTGCTTCAAGCAGGTTTCCTGGCTTAAATTCGCGTTTCACTGGACACAATGGACAACAAGTCTGGTGAAACGCGAAAAGAAGCAGCTGCAAGGAGGCGCCTTGCTTGACACTCGCGTTTCACATTGTCAATTTTTATGCTATTCATGAGCTGTCCGGTGAAACGCGAAAATAAGGTACTTCAAGCAGGTTCCCTGGCTTAAATTCGCGTTTCACTGGCTACAATGGACAACAAGTCCAGTGAAACACGAAAAGAAGCAGCTGCAAGGAGGCGCCTTGCTTGACACTCGCGTTTCACTAGACAGCTTGAGAAAAATTCAGCTGATACGAGAAAACGCCATGCAGCATAGATAACTCTTGTCTAGGACTCGCGTTTTGCTTTACATGCTGGAGAAGAAGTAACATATGTTTTTTTGGCAGATGGCTAGGACTAAGTCAACAGCAAGAAAAGGGAAGATTGATCCGAGGGATTTAGCATCAAAGATTCATCAGTCTTCAAAGCCTCAGAGGCTCTCTAGAAAGTCAAAGCCAAGGAGAAGGTTTTCTCAAAATGTCAGGTGTCTAAGGGAGATTAGGAAGGCAGTAAATGCTCTTGACAATGCAATTCCAAAGTTATCTTTTCAGAGGCTTGTCAGGGAAATTTGTGACAGATATAGTTTGGATAGTTTCAGATGGACAAGAACAGCTCTTAATTGTATACAAGAAGCCACAGAGGATTTTCTAATTGAGTTTTTCCAAGATGCCTACATTTGTGCTGCTCATGCTCATAGGCTCACACTCATGGACAAGGACATGGTAATTCTTAGGAGGCTAAGGTATAGATTTTCAAAGGTCCTTGAGCCAATTCCCCTCACTGATATGAAGACATTTAATATCCTTAATGTGCCCCCAGCTAGAAGAAAGAAAGATGATTCTGGTGTCAGGGTTGAGGATGTCACCCATGAGAAGGATACAAGGGTCACCCATGAGAAGGATACAAGGCAACATGAAAAAGAGGAGAAGGCTAAAGAGGAACAAGCAGATAAATGGAGAGAGTATAGGAAGCAAAGGGTTGAAGAAAGGGAAATAGAGCAACTAGAGTCCTTTGAAAATGAGCTAGCCACCCTTCTTGAAGCAACTAATCCAAAAGGATTCAGTGTGTTTTGTTTCTTACCTGGTGACTTAGGCAAAAGAACTGAGGTTCTCTCCTTTGATGCTGGATGTGTTCAGATTCTTAAGGATAAAAGAAGAGAAGTAAATGACACTCTTATTCTTGCTGGCCTAAGGTATGTCCATCCATAATTACTTATACTTTTTGATATTTTTTTAGCAATAAGATTTTTCTTGTTTATACTCACTATTTCTATGCCTTTTCTAGGTGTATAATGCATGAGTTTCCTTTGGATATACAACAAAAAATTGAGGTTTTTGATCCATCTGTCTCATTCTTTATGAGGAATGAGCTTGATGCAAGTTTTATTGAGCACTGGCTCAATTTGATTGACTTCCATACTTTGGAGCTGCTTATAATTCCATATAATGAAAAGTAAGTGATTCAATATTCTATTAGATTTTTTGAGATTTTATCCTACTAATTTGTTGAGATATGATTGCTTTTAGTTCTCATTGGAGCTTGATTGCAATAGACCTTGTGGATAAGCAATGCTTTTTAATCAACTCTATGAAAGGAAGCCATGGAAATGCTAAATTGTAAGTTATATTATCCAAGGGCTCCTTGATATTTCAATTCTTTTTTTTGTAAGTACTCTAAATTTCAACATATTTTATATACAGAGGTGCCAAAAGATTAATTGAAGAGCTAGAGAAAAGACCTCCTATGCCATCTGATTTGCTTGCAACAATGCAATATAGACAAGTTGCGGTAAGTTATTCATTAAAATAATTGAAACATGAGTTTATTCTATGAACTACCATTCGTCCTCTTTATAGTTTTACTTTGTGTTGGTGGTTGCAGTGTCCCCATCAGGATGATAGCCATTCTTGTGGCTGGAGGGTGATTGCAAATGCTAGAAGAATGGTTAACTTTGTTTATCTTAATGATGATAAACATGTAAAGGTAATATGAAAGATGCTAAACTTTAAGATAGATATTAATTGCAAATAGTCCATTGATGATAAAAATATAGTCTATTGTAAGAACAATAATGAACTAAAACTCTTTTTTCTATAAATGTGTGACAGTTTTCGAAGGATTGCTATACATCTGAGCATATTTGGTACATCAGAGCAAAGCTCTTGAAGTATATGATGGTCAATTGTATACAACCAACAACAGAGATTGGTGGGGATTTGCACCATGAAGGAGATGCGGTGCCTATAACCACGGAAGGCAAATCCATAGCTTCAACACCTTCTATACCCAAGACATCAAAGCAAGGCAAAAGGACTCCTAGAAAGGATAGTTCTCCAAAAAAGAAATAGCTTTGCCATATCGCCTTGTAGGCCTTCATATATAGAAATTTGCCCTTCAGCCCTTGTATATCTCATAGAGATGGCAGATAGACATCTGCTACAAATTTTGTACATGTATTTTATATTGATAGTAAAGATATCTTTTCTTGAATGTCATTGCAGTGTATTTTATTTTCTCTCCTTTTCGATATCTGCAAAAAATAAATTACAAATGTTTGTTAGTTAGAAAGTGAGATCTTGATATACATCTAAGTAGATATAATATGATGTGAAAACTTACTCATTTCTTGTCAAGTTGGAATACAAAGGAGCATGGTAGTTCAATGTCTTCATTTTGTAAATCCATCCTCACTTGATGTAGCGTACATGATTTTCTGATCTTTAAGATTGCAATAATATCCTCGTTGAACCAAATATCAAGATCCACAATAGGATCCTTGCTGAAGTCATTAAGATTCTGGTCTAAAGCAACTAGACTACTACCAACAAAATGCCATCGACTATAGTAAAAGCTAAGGATAAAATTTTGAGTAGCAATCATATATTTACAAGCTATAGAGTCTTGATCTATCTTACATATAATTTTTCCTTCTGTCCTTGTATCCCATCCTTCGTCAACAAATTGTATGATATGATCATATGTTAGTCTCTTCACTAAAAGCATGGTTTTTGTTATTCTTATCTCCATATTAGAGAAGAAATCAATAAATATATTAATAGGCATAAATAAAGTAACTTTGCTTAGCCTACTTGAGATATTAGATTTTAGTGCTTTCTGGATCTCAGAAAATATCTTACATCTATAGCCCTCACTAGTAGCTGGACTTGGCAAAGGCCACTCAAAGCTTGAAAAATCTGGCAAAGGAAGGAGTTTTATTGATCCCCATTGGCAACACCGCATAGGAATAACATAAGAATGGTCATAAAAGAATATTCCATTCTCTGCAAGCTCTGTCTTCTTTCTACCTCTATACATTTCTTCTCCAATTGAACCATGTATAACATCAATAACATCAATAATAGATTCCACTGGTTGCCATTCCTCAAGATTAGAGGGATAGACATCTACAAGACAAACAAATATTATAATGGAAAAACCTAAACCATATTTAAGAAAGGAAAAACTTTAAGAATCAAATTCTTACAATTTGGTCTATGCATTGGAAGCTTTGAAGATCCAGGTTTCAAACACAGCTCTCTATGCATGAACACATGTTGCACTAGTACCTCTTTGATACTATTCTTATTTGCTCCAAGCTTAAAATCTCGGATTCTGCCCTTCCAAGCAGAGATAAACGAGCTCTCATGTCTTTGCCTTTTTCCACGTTTTGCTTGTTGCATGGTGATCCAACTACCTTTGCTAATGATAGTAGGAATCCATCTTCCATCAGTTTGGAATGAGTTAAACACTGATATGGATGTGATTTGGGAGCTTGGACGCCTTGTTGAAGGTCGAATTTCTGTATCCATGGTAGAAGAGAGAGATACATGCACACACACACACACTCTCACACACACACAAAGAGAGAGAGAGAGAGAGAGAGAGAGAGAGAGAGAGAGAGAGAGAGGACTAGGCTATCATAACGGAGGGAAAAACAATAGAGGAATAAAAGAAAGGAGGGAAAAAACTGAGCGCCATGCTTTTCACCAATTTGAATTTCGATTACATCAGTCATTATCATTAATCTAGAAACATCATTAAATAAAAGTAGCCGAGACTCTATGCCATTAATGCAAAATATGTCATAATCACGAATATAAGAGACTAAAAATACATAATAAAAATACAAATTCGTAATATTATCATATTTATATATTTTTGTAAAATGATTTTTTAATTTTTTTTAATTAGAAGTTCCGTTACGGAGGCTTTGCTCTTATTGGTCTAGAGCACTCTCTCTCCACATCCTAAAAGGCATTTTCGAGACCTCAAAACTCCCCTAATGATAAAAGCACTAAGCACTCTAAAAAAAAGGAATTAAGAAGAGGACCAAATAATTTTTGTAAAATCATTTTCGAGCATTGGGCCCACTCCCATGCAAATTGTAATTAATGTGCATCTAATGGCATGTGGGACAATTAGGTGGGACATTGGGCTCGAAGAGTGGGAATCAAGAGATTACGAGAAGTGGGCACCTTGAGATAAGAGGTCCAGCCCAAGTTTAAATTCAAAGGTCACATACATATGGTGGGAAACCTTATTGTAAATCATTCCTATACAACTAATGCAAAGTATACTTATCTCTTTCTTCTCCACTATTTTTACTTCCATCTATGTGTAGCCGTCTCACGCTTGCAAAAGTTCTAAGAGATAGGAGAGCTTGTGAGGTTGCTCTCGTTCTTTGCTACGTTAGTCCATCGATTCCCTTCACCTTCTTGGGATCTTCCCAATTTGCAAGGTGGAAAGGTAGAGACTATGTTGTAAAGACAAAGATAGAGAGAGAGAGAGAGAGAGAGAGAGAGAGAGAGAGAGAGAGAGAGAGAGAGAGAGAGAGAGAGAGAGAGAGAGAGGCAAACTTGCAAGAGTTTGGAGAAACAAGTGATAAAGGCTGTATCCTTGCACATGAAGAAGGAAAAAGGGCAAGAAGTGTGGAGCTTGTCATAGTGTGTGTCGGAGGAGTCATCGGAGCTCGGGAGCTTGCACATATTTTTAGACTACATGATGTGAGATCTCTTGCACTAACTAGTATTCTCAAGTTGTCTTCTTGCTTGATAGGCTGTGAAACTTGTATTCATGGCAAGTCAAAAGAGTGAGATGAGATGCTAGGAAACCTCATGGGGTGAGAGATCGTGAGCGAACTAGGGAGTGCATGATTGATATGTGTTACTCCGTTCTAGATCTAATACATAGGTGAAGTAGTCTTACATTTTGGTTATGTGTTGCCAAGACATGATGCAATCCCTCTTGACAAGTTTTCGACCATAGAAAGTGAGCCAAATATTCCAGATATGAGCTAGATGGGCTTTCTTGCAATGATGGGTTTGATGAGGAAACCTCGCATGTCATAGTTTAGGAAGGTCGAGTTGGAAGGAAACCAATCAGTGGTGTGCTTTTTTTTTTGTGTAGAATAGGCATGGATTTTTGAGAATTTTTAGATTAGGACAAAAATCATTTTTGTTTTGGAAAAAAATTTTAAAAATAAAAATAAAACTACTCTTGCTTTGTCGATAACCGACACAATTTGCATCATAGGCAACATTGAGCACTCTATCATTTGAGCATGATAGCCAACTTTACCCTCAATGCTTATGGAGGAAGCCTACCCCACCTCGAGATCCTTGCAATCTCATACCTATACTAAGACTCCCATTATAAGCTAGGAACTACTGGAACTTTTGAAGTGCATATCATAGCCTCTAGTGGAGATGAACCGCCACCTCTAGTTGAGGCACCTTGGACACTAGCTCAAACCTTGGGATTAACCCTAGCCACAAGTCACACATTGGACACTAACTCTAGTTGTGAGGCACCTTGGACACTAGCTCAAACCTTGGGATTAACCCTAGCCACAAGTCACACATTGTTCGAAGTTCCAACGTCCAACAAGAAGCTTAGTCATCAGTTTGAGTGTAGGAAAAAAAACTCTTCAAGTGCATGAATGTCATGGCCACCTTGTCGTGACGAGCCAAGAGCACCATCATTAAAATCAACCTGAAGGATAGCTCATAGGTCCGAGCATGAGTAAAGACATTAATTTATTGCCCAAGTGCATGAAAAATCATTGCCTCAAGAGCACTAAAAACACAATCATTAAAGCTTCAAGAGCACCAAGGGCATAACCATTAACATTGAGCCAAGTGTCACATAACATGTCAATGGGTTGATCTGAGTGCATCGAATGGTGATCTAAACTCACATCAACTTGTGATTTGAGTGTAATACCACTATTGTTCTAAGTCTACAAGATCAATTAATTGGTCCTATCTCACACAGTCAAATTATATTGCTCCGAGTGGGAAGTGAACACATCAATTGAACGATTCGAGCTTGGAGATCAATTCACTAGTCTGAGTTGACATTGTGTAATTACCCCAAAGAGCAGGAATAACATCTCTCTATATGCACAATTGTTATGATATTGGCATGATCATTAAGCTCAATCGATTAATAATATATATCACTTCGAGCACTCTTGAATGACATTGCCTTGACGACACGTCAACTCGTTGACCTGCAACAATCAGCAAAAGGATTGAGCCAAAAGATTCATCATCCATCACTCTAAGTCATGAGAGCAATGAGAGCCAATGCTCTGAGTAAATCATTGCTCCAAGTCATGATCTGAGTGAGCTGAAATGATAGCACAATGATCTGAATGATTTGAGCAAGTGGTAATGATAAGCTAACATTTCAAATAATAGCATAATGAGCCGACCATGAGCAACCAATGCTCCAATTGATAGCACTCAATGGTTCAATTCATAGCAACCAAAGGCCTTGAGTAATTGTCCAACGATCCAAGTGTACCATTGACTCAACGGTCCAAGAGTGAGCCTAGACATTAACTCATTGGTTTGATCAACATCACACAGAAGCTGTTCTTTGCAAGGAAGTTTCTAGAAGGTTGTGACCAAAAGTAAGTTCACCTGCTTTTAGAGCCAAAAGTAAAGGATTGAGCTTTGTAAAAGCACACTAAGGGAGCCTTAGTGTTTATCCCAAAGGCATTGGAATGCAAAAGTGAAATTTGGAAACAACACCTTATAAGACTAAGGGCTTGACTCAAACCATAGTGTTAGAAAAAAAATTGTGAGTGTCTAAAAGAAGCAACCACAACCGCAAAACCAATGGGGAGAATCAAGAGTCACGACTCGTGGCTAAGGTAATCACATGTACATTTCCAAGTTATCTCCATCTCGGCTTAGTTAGTGAGAGATTTTCTTTTTTGCAAAACAAGTTAATCGTGTTGGGGACTAAACATTAAAACATCTCCTTATGAGTCTCTTAGGTGTGGAAAGTGACCCAAGTTGTAATTTAGACCTTAGGCACTTACCTTGAACACCCCTTGTATCACTTCACAAGTGTGACTTCTAAGAAGTCCTAGGAAGGGCAAGGGCACTTACACTACACCAATCACTACCAAACTTATTAGAGACTCACAACATTAGTGTGCACAGCAACAAGTCAAACCATTCAATCGATATATCCAACACCTCAAAAGACCACACCACTGGAATGTTAAAACCACTTAAGTGCCAAGTTAGGCATTAGGTCAAACATGATTGAAGTTTGATAGGACTTCACACACCACCAAGGGCTTAGTCCACAACAAGTGGGGTCTAGGACCAATTCGAGGCCATGTGGTAGATGACTTTCTGAACAAAGGATAGTTGTGTTTAGAGGGGCTTGGCAATTGAAAATAACTACCACAACAACCTAGAGACTATTTCACCATTGGTTGCAACCACCATGGGAATCTTGCCAAGGACACCATAGGGGGAGGGTTGAGTGTGCCTGAGTGAGTAGTAAGGAAGCTATGAGCTAAAAAAAACTCTGAACAAAAATCGAATTAGTGATACTACACACATTGGAGTAAGCAATGGGGAGAGGTCTACAATCTTGTGACCTTGAGAAAAGAAAGGAAGTATAGTCACGTGCAAGAAGAGAGTACTGATTAGAGTAAGAGACTAAAGAATCTACAACTTGATAAGCAAGGAGATAGAAAAGTGTACTTTCATAGGAAAAAATGCCACAAGAGGCACCAAGGGCTTCCTAGGGTTTGAAAGACTATAAAGCCATTGAGAGAGTGCATGTCCTTGACCTAGACCCTACAACTAACGGAGTTGACAAAGTAAAACTGAAACAAGGAACTTGAGTGAGAGGAGTGTTGAAAGAGAGAAGGTCATTGTACACATCCAAACATTGAAAAGAACTACCATACCAAAAAGATAGGCTTAGAGTGCCATCCTATTCATCAAGGGGGGTTGCAAGGCAATAAAGTGAAAACACTTATAGGTGCTAATGCTACACCTCATTGACCAAAAGTAGAGAGTATTCCAAGCTTGCAAGAATCCCCATAGGAACCCCTAGCACCGTATTTGGGCTCATTAGCCTTATTGAAATTCTTGTCACACAATAACACCCAAAAACCATGGTAGTAACAAGCTCAAATAATGACTCCTTGGAGTTTAATGCAATGGAGTTTCCAAACAATGACTCCTTGGAGTTTAATGCAATGGATTTTCCAAACTCAATATTCAGTAGTTAATGTCACTCTATGACCGGAATACTTGTGTGTCAAACATAGAGGAAGAGAGGTAGAAGAAATCATAGCAAACATAGAGGTGGAAAGGAAACTTGGAACAAACATCATTAGGCAAGTTAAAAAGCAAAGGAAGGAGACCAGACAAGGAAAAATCTAGTGCATCTTAGATCTGGTAGGAGGAACCACCATCGCAGGAGAAGAGGTAGGAGAAGAAGGAACACCTAATGCAGACCTTAGCCCATCCAAGCTCTTGCTCAAGGGATTGCTAGACCGCATGTCAGTAGAAAAGAGTAGTGTTGTACTAGCAATGGCACTTTTGATTGGCTTGGGGACAACACCCGAGAATAGGAGCCATACAAAAATATCGATAGTCACAAAACAAGTGGACAAGTACATGGTAGGAGATGACCCATATAGCTTCTTTGAGAAGTTTGAACAAGTCTATGATGTAAACAACATCATGGATGCATATATAAGAGAGTGCAAGCTTTCCAATTGTGTCTTGGGAAAAAGGGCCGGACTTCATTCATAAACCTTGATAACACTAAGAAAAACAACTCTGATATGCTCAAGAATGTGTTCATCAAGAGCTTCTCAGAACCAAGGTACTTTGATAACCTAATTCTCAAGCTCACGAACGTGATCCATAAAAACAAGGAGGAGATTTGAGACTACTTCACTCATGTGAGGATTCTCTATAAAAGGATCCCTAAACCTGAGAGACCTACAACTAGGGCAGTGTCAATAGTTTTCATCAATAGGATAAAGAATGAAGAACTATAGAAGGCCTTCGCAAGAAATTCAAGTCTGTAGCGAGATGTCTTGGTTAACGTTGATGAGGTCATAAGGATGGACAATCAACTAAAGGAAAGAAGCAACACAACCTCACAATTGTCAGGAATCATTACTATCTATAGCAAAAGATCAACCATGTGTAGTGAATAGATGACCTTTGAAGCTCAAGAGAAAGGCAAGAGTGTGGATTTCTCCCAAGAGATGTCTAATCTCAAGCTTGAAGTGATGAAGCTTCAAGATGCTCTGCGAAGGCCTACAAGGACAAACAATTAATGTGTAGATTGCAACGATAATCATCTCCCTCAATAGAATGTCTAGAGCCAAGACCTGGGACTTGTGCCAATTGTGGTAGGTACGGGCATAAAGCTATGCAATGTAGATTGCCTCGATGCTTGGCATACCAAAAACCCTATTAGCCACAATATCCAATGAATGGCCCTTCTATTTTGGTCGAGGAGCTCCATTAGCTTTACTAGATCCCAACAAGCAAAGGACAGCTACACTGAGGGCCTAATAAGAATACCTAGACCCCTAGCACCAATCATCATCTTGCCTCAAAGCAACACTCCCATGAATTATGCAGAGGAACCCCTTGATGAGGAGCCATATGTCAACACCTACATCTCATATGATGAAGAGGAAAACCCACTCCTTTTATGGACTATAGATCCATCTCGATGATGACATTGGGTAGAGAAAGAGGATGTGGATCTGGAGGAATGTAGTCATAGGAACCAGTGACATGCTAGAATTGCAGTCACCCTAGACACATATCCTCTTAATGCCTAGAAAAGGAACAAATGAACAATGACAAGGCCAAGTTGTTATGCCATGAGTGTAGCATAACCCATTTATATGCGGCTGATTGTCCAATAAGAAAGGCATCAATAAGTGGCTCTAACATTCCATCAGTTCCCTTGGGACTGTTTGAGATAGAGACTCTCAATGATGGTGTGATGCCCATACCACTTAATGTGATGAATTGGGCACAAGAAAATTGAGTCAAAGTGACAGTGCTTGGACCTAGTAACATAGATGTACCTTCCATCTGCAAAAGAAGAATAAAAAGAAAAAGAAAAAGAGAGCAAAATGAAAAATCAATTTAAAAAATGATAGTATAATGATGTTGACATCAAGAAGGAAAGTTCCCAATGTAGAACCTGAGACATCTCTGCACTAAATACTGAGAAGAAGTGGAGTGCTAAAGTGGGACAGTACCCTGGCCCTAGGCATCAGATGGAAATTATAGAGAAAGTGAGAGGATGGGTAAAATAGTCTTAGGCATACATGGGAGAATCCTTACCAAATCATGTGGACCATGAGATATCTAGCATAGAGCCTCCATCCTTGCCAACCTACTTGAGAGAATTGACTAGCCATGGGCAAGAACCTCATCCTCAATCAGAGGAAACCACCTTATATCAACCTGACCTAGGGATGGGAACTCAATTTCCTAGATGAGGAACAACCAATGAGATTGATATAGGACTACTATCATCCCTTGTCTCAACAAAAGTGTCATTTCCCTTGGGGCAACTAATGAGCCAAAGCTGGGGTTGTGCAACACATTTAAGGGTGGGTTGAGAGACAAGAGAAAACTATGCCACTAGATGGAGCCAATAGTGACACCCACACACTTAGTGTGATAACATCTCTAGTGGCAGAATCACTAAAAATAAATGCCTTTTGGAAAGGGGCCGAGATGATGCATGCCTGCTACTTGTGATGGCATTGGGGGATATAACACAAAAAGGCATAGAAGGGACAAGAGCAAGAGTGATCATCCTTAGCTGTACTACAAGCTTGGGAAAGTCTATCGATGGAAATTGCTAGATTCAATGTGACCTTGGCTAACAATATGAAAATTTTCCCCTTTGGAGTGCTTAAGGATTAGCAATCAAGATAGTTAGAGTGTAGTTTTTTGTGAATTTTATTATGTGATGACAAGCTTGTACTACGATATCTTGCTGGGAAGACCTTGGATGAGAAATGCCCATGTAGTAGAGGACTAGGGTAACAAACTAATATTCTTTGGAAATAGAAAGGAAGCAGTGCGAGTGGAGGTGGATACGTGGAAGATCTCACCTATTTACCTTGATGCCATCTCAGTCATGCTCAAAGTGATCATAGAGAAACCCCAACGATGGTCCATTAATCAAGTATGTACCTTTTCCATAGGATGAGTAGGATTGGATGTATGTACTCGTAACCGTCGACTTGCCTTTCTCTATCGATGAGGATGACTACAAAAGGGCTATGGAAAAGGCAAGCACCTTCACTACCCAAGCTAAAGCTCATGTACCAACAGATGATGCCTTGCCTACAATACCTCTGTGCATGTTGGCATGAAGCTCTAAAGGAAACCATCATCCATGACTTATCATATTCTGTCAAACAAACTAAAGCTCCACAAAATCCTTGAGTATCTAACGAGAGAGCTGGCCTATGACCGTGCAACTAACCTAAAGTCTCTCACGGATCTCCTAGAAGAAACAAGATGGAAATGGACCTGAGTGTATGATTTCAATCTACTATACAATTGGGCTCTACTGAGAGAGAATAAAAATGTATAGGACAATGAATCAGAGGAGGATGAGCCTTTAGAGCGAGAGGATTCCGATGACGAGTATGTGGATTATGACTCTAGAAATGAGTAAAGTGAGGAAGAAATAGGAAAAATAGACTATGACACTAATGGGTAGACCATTGGTGCCAACTCTAAGCCCAAAGGTACCAATGACTTCAGGATAGAGAAAGGGATAATGAGGGTGGATTGAGACCAAACCTAGCTCTAGAACATCTAAATGTAGTGGATTATGAGCACACATGTTATCTAACCTAGCCTATTGTCACAACTTTATATGAAGTAGGATCAACATCTGATCTCAGACCACCTAACGAGACTCCTTCTAGTGAAGGTTACAAAATCAACTCCAATTTTGAAATAAACTCTAATAGTGATCTTGAAATTCCACAACTCCCCAAGACTTGATGCACCAAAGGAGACCTCCCAGTCCACCTGAGGTGCAGATGACTGAAGGAGGAGGCAAGGAAATAAACTAACAAGTTTGATGATGCTGATAGGCAGAAGAAACTTTAGGATCTACCCAAACGATTCACAAAGTTTAAGAGGGTGATACGATAGTGGTGTTGCTAGGAGCGAAGAGACAAGGTCAAACTAGTGAGTCCATCAAATGACCTGTCAAGGTTAAGAAGGCCAACTTGGCTGGTGAAGGTGAAAAACCTCGAGACTAATGTTCATAGCAGATCACTAGACCATGAATAAGAAGGTTAACCTTGTTACTCTCCTGAAAGAGTTCTCTGGTGTTTGCATGGTCCATTGAGGAGCTGAAGGTTATCAATCCAAGCATAGTAACCCACAATATCCCTATGGTGCCTAATGCAACACCTTTAAAGCAAATACCATATGCCATTAATCTTAAGCATGCTCATGTGGTGAAAGAAGAAATTATTATAGATGTGAGCACATGGTGTTGGTTCTATTCGAGCTATTCATAGAAGGTTTGTTTGATATGTAGTACAAGGCTTTCTACAGATACCATAGGTGGTTCATGTTGGGCATGCATAGGTGGATAATATATTTTGATTCAACTACCATTGAAGTGACCAATAGACTGGCCCTCCAGTGATTCTAACTCAACATTTCCCATCTTGTTGATTGTATTGATGCAAAAAGGACTAAGACCACATAACTTGAGTTTTTGCTTGTGTCCTTTAGTTAAGTAAAGAAGGACTAAATCCCCCTATTGAAGGACCATTGTTTGATATGCTTGTCAAGCCAAGCCTTTCTTTTGGCCTTCTTAGCAACTAGGGCATGAGTGGTGAGTAGATTCATTTTAGTTAAGTGTTCTAGCTCCATAATGTGATGTTGTCGTGCTTTAGTGCCTTTATAGTGTTCTTGGACGGTGATGCATAGGGTGGGAATAAAAAATTCTATTGGAATTACAACGTCAGTGCCATATGTTAAACGGAATGGGGTTTGACCTATAGTAGTCTTATAGGTTGTTCGATAAGCCCAAAGTGTTGACACCATAATCCTATGATCCCAATCCAATTGTGATGCTCAAATTGTTTTGGTTAATACACTAATGAGGACCTTGTTGGTGGCTTCAGCCTCCTTGGCCATTTACTTGAGGATAGTAGGGACTTGATTTGCGATGGAGGACTAGGAAAGTGGATAACAAATGCTGTATCACTTCATTGAGGGAGTGAGTCCCTTGATCACTGACAATTTTGATGGGGCCAACCGAATTGTGAAATCACTTGCTTCCAAAGAAATCATGTTGTGGTCTTTGTATCATTCTTGCATGTTGCTCTAACCTCTGCCCATTTAGTCATATAATCTATGGTGATGATTATGTATTGAGCCTATGAGTATTGTGTAGTAGGGCATTATCTATCCCCCATTTTTCAAAGGGTTGGTGAGTGGTCATAGGCATGAGCTCCATTTTGTCTTTTCGAATAGGTATTTTAGTACATTAGCACTTGTCACAATGTTTGACAAAGTGAGTAGCATCCTTGAATAGGGTTGGCCACCACAAATGGGCTTGAAGTACTTTTCTAGCAGTGGCAGTGGCATCAAAATGACCTCCAGCAATACCATAGTGTGCCTCTTGCAAGATGTCTTCAATTTCATGTCCAGACACACATCGTCTAAGAAGACCATCCTGTCCTAATCAATATAGTTGACCGATACTATAAAACAAGCATGTTGGCCTACTAGACCTTGTAAACAAGCAATCAATAAAGTGAATCTTATACCACAAATTATGAAGCTCAACTTACGAATACAAAATAAGTAGGGAAAATACAATGGCTCCACAAGATTTCCCATTGTTCTACAAATATGAAAACCTAACCTCATGAGCACAACATGATGTATAATTCAGTGCCGTTGTGGAAGAGGAGTTATACACACAATAGCCCGAGTTTCTCACCATGTGTTCACTAATAATGAACCATATTCTTTCAAAATGAGGATTTCCAAATACCTAATAAAAGATATATTCATTGAAAAACTTGTGGTGCTAGGGATCTAAATGACCTTTGGATGGAAGGAGTTCATGAAACTATCGTTAAGGCACAAAAAAGACTAGTCTAAAACCTTGATATGAGCCCTTGGGAACCCAAAGGGATGGTCACAAGATTTGATGATGCACTCACTAAGGTGATTAGTGTGGGACTAGGACTCTTTGTTGATGCACCACCAATCCTGGGAATAGTCACATTCTTGGGAAGAGCCACCACCACATTAGAGTAGTCTCACATAGGGGGAACTAGGGAAAGAGAGAGAGATAGAAAGAAAGGGAGCAAAAAGAAAAAGTTGAAAAAGGCAAAAAGAGCAAGAGAAGCAATAAAGAAGAAGTCAAGCTTCTAGCAAAGGGTAGAGTAGCCAACATGAGAAAAAGAGGAAAAGGGAAGAGAGCAGGGAAAGTTCACCAACCTCAAGCTTTGATGATAGAGACACCCCTATGGAATGAGCAACAACCCATGTTGCCAAGAAAGCAAGTAAGAAGGAAGCAAAAATGATAGAAGCAAAGATAAATAAATACACTCAAAACATTCAAAGGACCATTTTATAGTCATTTGCTAAAAGTAGAGATGGAAAATTAGTCACACTTGTTCGAGAAATTAAAACAATCATGCTAGAAGGGGAAGATAGAGATGGAAAATTAGTCACACTTGTTCGAGAAATTAAAACAATCATGCTAGAAGGGGAAGGTAGCTTGAGTAAGGGAAAGAAAAGACCAGGAGAGCTTGCAAAGCCCTGATCTATAAATGATTTAGTAGCTAGTATATAAAATACAAGGCTTGTAGAACAAAATCTCCAATTTTAGAGTACATCAGAAGCACTAAAGAAGCCACACCTACTTTGCAAGCTGATAGGCTATGCTAGGTAGAGCTCACCTTAGGCTCACAAGACCCTGGCTTAATATTAGGCACAACAAGGAACCTAGAATCCCTAGAACTGCTATGTGAGTAACTTAGAAGGGAAAAAAAAGAGGTGGTTCAAAGTAAACAAGAGCTACATGATAGGTTGGAAAACACTCAAGAGGCCTACCAATGGTTCATGGTACGAGTTGAACATTGATTTTTGTTGCTACTACTGTAGGATCTTCAAACTCAATTGACAAAAAAAGACTTGGCACTAGAAGCAAGGGACAAGGGAGTAGAAGAGGTGGAAAAGGTAGTAGAAGAAATGCAAGCTCAATTGGCATACCTAACAATGCAATTGGAGAAGGAGATGGCTAGGATAGCTTTGCACAAAAAGAACATTAGGGAGAATTGCCAAGCCCAAAAGCAATTAAAAATGGCTTGTGATGGTCTACAACAGACCGTTGACATAAATCTTATGGAAATGGTCTCTAGAACAACTGAGAATGAAATGAGAAAGAACTTTGGAGAAAAATTAAAAATTTGATTGATGAATTAGCCAATTCATTAGCTAGGGAAAGTCGGCTCAAGGTGTAGACAGATGTCCATAAGTTTGTAACGTCACAACAACATGAGCTCTACAAGAGGACCATCCATAAAATCACCACCTACAACATTGATGACATAACAAAGCTAAAATCACAAATAAGCTCAGAAAAATGTACCATTGAGTAATTTTTATTTTTTCTAAGCATGTGATCTTCCAATCCTAGTTCCAACCAGAGAAACACCAAGAGTCATTTAAAGAACATAAGGTATGAAGAGCAAGAGTTGAGAGCCATGGCACTGGGAGAACTAGAACCTTCCATATTAGAGCTATACTTTCCCATAGAGCTACCAGAAATCATGTCTTCCTCAGTAGATTTTGTGGAGCCATAGAAGTTTGATGAGCTAGGAGAGACTATATGCGATGCCTCCAGAACATCCACTAGTGTGGTGAAGCTACCATCAAAAGTGTAGGAGCACTGCCAAAGACTATTGAGTACACTAAAGGCTCCTTCTTAGAAAGTGATTGATCATCCTCCTAACTATAGGGACTATGAAGAATGATGAGAAGATTTGGATGAACCAATGAAAATTTACCAAGGATCAAAAGGAGATTGGGTCATCGTGTTTGATGTTAAAGTATCTAATGAAAGAAAGATGTGAAAGGCTCTACCCCCAAAAACTCTACAAACATTGATTTGGGTAGCTAAGGGCATTGTAAGGAAAAGGGAATAGAATGAAGACATCCTTTGGTAAATCTTGCCAACTTCAAGAAGGCAAAAGCCAAGGTGTGATCACTTAAATCATCAACTACGAGAAATATGGAAGCTTTAGCCAAAGTAGCACTATGCTATTGTAGAGATGGATGGCATTGCAAGGTTGGCATTCTATTATGATGCAAGATACGAGAGGGAAAATAAGTTTTACTACCCTTATCCCAAACAATGTGTACATTAGAATCCATAATTCCATGGTCAATTCAACTTTCCAAAGATACCCAATGGCAATTCCATGGTGCAAGAAATTTTGTACTTCTTTCAAACCAAAGACTTGTGACCTTTCTTTTTCATGTTCCTCAAACACTTCATCAACTACCCTGATCCTGCCTTCATCATCACTTGTAATTACCTTCATCTTTCATTCAAGTCATTGGAGCAAGGCATTACTCACTATGAGGAAAAAAGCACCCCTTTTGTTGTTTGATATCAATGCAAGTATAGGTAAAGTGGCCACGATATGATTGCACCTTTGTACTACCCTTTTCCCACCCTATTATGTGGCACCGCTAGAGGACATGGTGGACAACCACTTTGCCATCTCTTTTATCCGGAGTCTTCTATTAAACTTGGGGATGTAGTTAAAGATTATATGCTTAGCAAGGATGTGTCGGCCTACTAACTCTACAAACCATTCTCAGATAAATAAACTCCCTTTCTTTTTTTAAAAGAATGAAATTTTTAAAAATATTTTTTAAAGAGAAGAAATCAAATAAAAAGAGAGAAAAATCTCCAATCTAGATAGGTGCACAGCATGAGCATTACACCTAGGAGTCCTCAAGGCACATCCGATGGCCTTGGTCAACTAGCTCTAGTTCTAACCCCCCTAACCCTTTTTCCCATAGCACAACCTTAGGGCATATAAAAGGGCAAGACACTTCATGCTTACTCAAAAGATTTGTCACCTTGAGCCTTAACTTCACAATAAAACCATGCACTATTGGGTCCTTGAGTGTGGGACAATGTAGTAAGCCAACTTTGACCCATCACTACACAACAAAGTAGACACACCCCCATAAAGAGTGAATTGATTGTAGGCTTTTGGAGATTCATAGTTACTAAATATTAATTGAAGAACCAACAATATATTAGTGTTATATCATGCTCTACATCAATATGACATCCATGCCCTCTTTGACCTCCTCTTGACAGTAGCTAGAAACTATAATAACACTTCTATCACCCTCTAGATGACTACAACCTCTTAGAAAAACCATTCCATCATGACCATTCCTAGCACTTAGTTCTGCACCTATCATGGTTGGCACACATCTAGAAGGGGGGTAATGTTAACAGTTGCAACATTCAAAGAAGTGGAAGCATCTAGTAATTATGTGCAACAAATTTTTGAGTTATGTGCCTTCTAATGATCCTTGTGTTAAAATTGTTGTTGAGTTCACTCCTATGCATATTGTAAATCTAGGATATTTTTTCAATTTGCATGCTCTCACTAAATAATTACAACATAAAACTATCTTTCCCCCGTAAGTTATGAGTTGGAAATATTACATGGACACTTTGTGTATCAATTGCACCAATATTGCCAAACTTGTCTCTTCCAATAGGCATAATTCATACCATCAAGCTTAGTGATGTTGAAGATAGCAATGTTAGTGGAAGAAGATGCCATACTGCAAGCTGAAATAGTACAGACAATTCAAAATTGTTTGTTGTAAATTATAGAAAATGACAAAAAAAACCACAAAATCAAGGTAAAATGGTGAGAAACTAGTATTTAATGATGCTGCCCACCAAGTACCATCAAAAGTACATCAAATCAAGATGATTCGACATGAAAAATACATTACAGTTTGGAGATATATGCTTGTTGTAATAATTTGCAACAGTGTACAATGAGAGCTGACAATAGGTTAAAAACAATATTCCAAGTCAACCATTAACTGTCAATGCCATCATCAGCATCAACAAGCATGTAACAATCAAATTGACATGAGCCAATACCCAAGCATGTCAGAAAAAGTCCATCAGTAAAGTCAATGCACCCCCCAATCAATAGGGTAAAACGTACATACGGCAAAATGTACATACCATTACCAAGACTCGACACAAGTCAGTGTCTGCTCAGTGAATACAAATCCGAATCAGTCCAAGTACATCTACACTGACCAAGGCATATAAACCATACATCATCCACAAGGAGATCCCAATCTCAAGTATCCAAAAGCTCAAGTACATAACCCGCGTGCTCAATGTCTATCAAATGACAATGTACATAAACTCTCTCACTGGCACAAAAGCCATAATAGTCAAGCATCCAAGTTCAAACAATGCATGTAAGAGCACTAGTGACGGAGTATCCAAGGTCGTATCCAATGTCATACATCAAGAAGACATCCGAAGCATATGAGTGGTCAAGGATCCAATGATGGCATCCAATGTCATGATGAAGGCAATCCCAATCAGTCTCTAATGAGCCAAAGTAAGACAAAAAAATAAGCTCCAGAGTATCCAAAGTGTTGGGGCGATCAACCGTCGAGACCCACGAATTGCTTATTGCTTCAAGCATTCCAAGTCGAGCACTAATGGCTACCTCTCACATAGCCAACGTGCCATCCATCTCTACAGGTGCAATGAGCTTACCTCCATGCTCGATTGAATTACCTCCTCTCCTGAGCACTCCAATAGCTCCACGATCCAAGTGCAAGCTTCAAGAAAGCTCCATCCTCAAGCTCCCTGCTCCAAGCTCCATTGCCGCGAGCAAGACAAGAGAAGAGAAGAGAAGAGAAGAAGAGAGGAGAAGATGGAGAGCTTCTCCTCCCCGGTCCCTCACCCTCACACACTCACTCCCTCACACTCTCACACTCCCTCTCTCAAGCACAAGCTCAAGCAAGCAACAAGAAGAAGAAGAAGAAGAAGAAGAAGAAGAGAGCCACTTTTGGCCACACACAAGAATGAGCTTCTCATTCATTTTTCAACTTTATATACAAAACCCTAAATCCCTTTTGGGCGGTCATCCCTTTTTACATGACCGGCCATTGTGGCAAGGTCCCTTTTTCTAATTCCCTCTTCTTGCTTCATGCCCTAAGCCTATACCTGTCTATTCTTTTACAAATGGCACAAGAGGGAGCGTGGCGCTCTTTTACAAGAGTTTTTAGAGTTTTTTGAGGCACCTTTTATTTAAAATTGTGTTTTTTTCCTCACCTTAGCTTTAGGGGCTGCCTCTACGCCTTTGCTCTTTTTCCATTCTTTTTCTGCTTTTTCCTTCATTTTTCCACCATCTCGAATTGAGGTTAACATTACCCCCCTCCGAGACGGGTGCCTGTCCCATGGTACTTCTAGCCGTTTGTTTGGAAAGGGTAGTTGGTTGGCAAGTTGTTGGTCAGGTGATGGTAGGGCCACATGTGGACTCAGATGCTTTGGAAGCTTTGGCAATGATGGTTGAGGGAGGAGCCAATCAGATGTCAAGTGGATGATGGGGCCTCTAAACTTGGTGGTTTGCCGCATTTTGTAGTACCTGAAAGGAGAGGGTGCAGTGCTCTACCTAAGGGGATGTCTACCTTACTGTGTGGTGCATTGTGCTCATGTTGGTGGAATAGGGAGTTGGGTCTATAAGCCTAGGTGATGTCCCACACTTGAGGACCCCGTTCATGTAGTAGGGAGGTGCGGTGTGTGTAGCGTAGGGTGACAGGTCTAACCATAGGCGAGTGTTATGGTATGTCTTGGCTTGATGTGCCCTAAGCATGAAGTGGGCAGTCAAAAATGGGCTAGGGGGTTAGGAGTGGAGCTAGCCGACCGAAGGCACCGGACACGCCTAACTTGAGGACCCCTAGGTGCAGTGATTGTGTCTTGCGTGGTCCTGGTTGTGTCTTCATGCGAGTCTTTCTTTCCATGTGTTTTTCTTTTTGTGATGTGTTTTCTTGCCTTCCTTTCTTTCCTTTATTTTTATTTATTTTCTTTTTCTTTTTCTCTTAAATTTTTTTTTAAAAGCCAGGATGATAGCCAGTTTCTAACTTTCATCGTTAGAGTGAGATGGAGAAGGGGGCTAGATAGATTTGCTCAAAAACTGCCAGCTCTGCATGTATCCCTTGAGACTCATGCGAACATGGAGCAAAGTGGTGGAGAGGAAGGGGTGGTTACATTGGGTGAACTGGCTATCATTCATATCTTCAAGAAGAGCTAGGCAAAAAGAAGGTAGAAGGCTAGCTTTCATCATCAAGCATGTCAGGGTGCATCTATCGATGGCATTAGGATAAAAAAAGAGGGGTGGGAGGCCACGTTCTTGTGGGGTAGGGTCCTGCTTAAGTAAGAGTTTAAGAAGCCTAAGGTAGTTACAGGTGGTTATAAAGGCTGGATCGAGGCAAGAGGAAAAACCGGCGAGGAAGCGGGTCATGGAAACATCTAGGCTTTCAAAGGTGAAGGTGAGAGCTTGTTCAAAAGAGGCACATTTAGGATTATAGATAATGGGGAAGTCATAGTGTCCATGGAGGGTAGCGTCAAAATCCACTCCTACCCTACAAGGGTATGCCATAAATGTAGGGTTGTTCCTCTCGTAGGGTAAGGTGTTGCAAAAGTCCATCCAAGCGAGTAGGCCTACCCTACATGGGTCGGTAGTTATAGCCTTGTACTGAATGTGGCACTTCAAAGACCTTATTCTGCCAAAAGTCTACCTCTTCGGTCCCCTAGAGAGTGGGATTCTTTTCTCTCTCTTCTAGCCATTGCTGGCCTAGTTGGCTTCCAATTGCAATCACTTCCTCCACTACTTTAAGTGGCATGACTCTCATCAGGTTGTTGGGCAGAAGGAAGCTAAAGGAGAAGGGTTTTTTGTTCCTTAATTCAGTGTGGAAACCTATTGGGAGCTCATTTGGGCATGGTGGTAGGGGTGCGGATGGTTGCACGACTGGCTTGGCTCTCATTTGTTTCTTGGTTTCTTCCACCAGTTTCTTTCTCCTTTCCCTGAGAGCGGCTTGTCTTTCCGCAGATGTGTCAATTGATGGCTACTCTTGGGAATGTGGTGAGGGGGATTGTGGGATCACCTCTTCTTTAAATATGCTCAAAACAAATTGGAGTTCAGCTTCATCCCTTTGTCGGTCTGCTTACTGTGTTTCCTCTTCAAATCCTAGTGCATCGACCCCCTAGAAGGTTAGGCCGGCCATCAATAAGTACTTCCGTTGATCATCAAGGCTCAGCCCCACGACATCGGGTTGGGGTGTGCCAGGAGGCATATTTCACGGTGGATTTCGTGAGGTTTTGCGGTGGATTTTGTAAAATTATATTTGTTGCCAGGGCTCATACACAAGGTGGATTCCTTGTTCGAAAAGCTGACGGGGACGCTTGTCCTTTTTGGGAGTCTTGTTAATTTAATATGCAAGTGGGTGATTCCATAGCGGATGACTCCGCAAAATACATATTTAAATTAATGGACATTTATGAGTTTAGAGTGCGCACTCGTAATAAATTAAGGCTAGGATTGAGTTCTAACCAATTTATTTATTTTGTAGCTGAAGACTGCAAGGTATTCACTTTTGTCGGTTTAATTTTATTATTTTCTAATAATTGTGAATGCTTCAGTTTTGATGTGTAGAGCAGGCAGCGGTGGCATTGGGAAGCACTGGCGATAGCGTGTATTCAAGTTATTTAGAAGAAATTATCATTTTTGATGGGTGCGCATCTTAGGTGTGGTGCCAATATTTATTTTGACGTGCTTATTTATTGAAGTGCTTGACATTTATTTATTATTTTGTATGCACATGGATGCACGATTTAAATATTTGTTATTGGACATTGTATTTGGACACAACCCGACTCTTTGGGCACCCAACCGCTTTAATTCTTTAGTGGGACAAAACACAAAAGCTAAAGCGTGCTAATTGTAAATTGGGCTATTTTTTGAGCTTGGAGATAAATAATATATCAAATACATGCTTTGTGGAGCGCTCACACAAGGCATGGAGGGAGATTGTACCCAATTAGTCTTTTGCTTCATATCGTGAAAGTTTTCTCTCTTGTTTTTTGTGCAAAAGTAGAGTTCTTTTGTTCTTGGGGACCTTCCAGCGCTCGCTACGCATGCATACAACATTCGATCTGTGCACCAATAGTATCAGATCGAAGCTGAGATTGAGGGCTTCCAATCATTTACCATCTCATGCGAAGGCGGAGCTCCTAGAACAATCGAGCTCTACAGTCAGTCTCGCAGCAATCCGTCAATACTAGTGTGTTCCTGGCAGTGAAGAACCCCTTGCTACACTATTGGATCATGAAGGACCAGCCTCTACAGGCGGAGGACCACTCGGGAAGTTCCTTTGCAAAACGTTTTTTCTCAGAGAGAAGCAGATAAGTAACTTCTATTAAATTGAGATTAGAAATCTCATTAAGCTTTATAAAAAGCTTAAAGCCCATAATTTCTCCGTCCACGGCAATAGTATATGTGCTCCCTGGCAGCGATGTCGACATCAACATCCTCTGGTTTCGGCACAGTTCAAATAGTTGATTAAGCTTTCTTTTCAAAAAGCTAAAGCTTAAAGGTTTAAACTATTACTAAAGTTTCAAGAAACCAAGCTTAAATCTTATCCATAGCCGATGTTCACACTTGTCAATCACGAGCTTGTTTTCCACCTTTCTGTAAGCCTTGTAAACCCGACTTTGAGCTACACTCATCCCATTATCAATATTTCAAGTGTGTGAGGTCTTTTGGAATTTTGCAGGATGTCAGATCAAACCATGGAAGATTTTATGACTGAAGGTGATTTATCGGAACCAACGATGGAGCAAAAACTGGATCTAATTATGATGCAGCTTCAAGAGGAACGAAGAGCACATCAAACTCTGCAAGCTCAATTGGCAAATCTGCAACGATCTACCACCGACCAAGATGGATCGCAATCTGAAGTTCTTATACAACGTATGATTGATGCGATACTTGAAGCGTAATTTATTTGGAAAGAAATAAAGGTAAGTAAAAAAAAAAATCAAATTTCGTACTTTCAATGGGTCACGCGATGGAAAGACTGTACTTGCTTTTATCAATCAATTTGATGATTATTTCCATGAAGAACAGTATGTTGAGAAAGACAAAATTAAGTGTGTCACTAATCATCTAGTGGACAGAGCATTCCTATGGTGGACTATTGTCCGCAAAAGCATTGATTGTCCTACTACTTGGGAGACTTTCCAAAAGAAATTTTTGCAAATTTTCCTTCCACCCCAATTCCACAAAAAAGCAATCAAACAATGAGATGAGTCTACAACAGAGGGATCATGAGCCTATTTCACAATATACCGAGTGTTTTTGGAATGCTTTATTGCAACTTCGAATGCTCGAAGATGTACCTGAGGTAACCCATAAACGCAAGTTTATGTCTGGCTTACTTGGACATTTTTATGCAAAGGTGAACATGTTCAAGCTGTCGACTCTTGAAGATGAAATTTCCTTGTCTCATGACACTGAAGACAAAATTTGAGGACGAGAGAAGCGACCATAACAATATCAAACTAATGGTAACTTTGGTTCAAAACAATTCAATTCAAATTTTCAAAGATTCAATCAAAACTGTTTCCTTCCATCTTCATTTCGTAAATCTTGGACACGACCCCCTACTTTACTATCAAACACAAATCCAAATCCTAAGCCATCTTTCCAGCCAAATCCCAACATTCCTAAACTTTCAGCTATTACCAATAATGTGTCTAAAGCCAAACCTATAGTCTATTACAAATGTCATCAACGTGGACATCTAGCAGTGAATTGTCAATCCAAAAATCCAACAGTTCACATCAACTATTTGGGAGCAACAGAAGATGAAGAACATGAAGAAATGCCAGATTTCATGAAAAATGATGACGATATCGGTACTACTTCAAATACTTTACCAGGTATGCCAAATTCCCATTCTTTATTAACGATGAAATGTCTTGTGCATGGTAAAGAAAATACTATTTTACATGATGACGGGAGCACACACGATTTTATCTCTGCAAAATTGATCAAAGAATTGAATTTACATACTGTTTTTACTCGTTATCGCATCAAGGCTGCATCCTTAGGCACTAGATACAATGGAACACAAGAACTACATGACTTAGAAATTAAAATTGGTGATTATGTTGAACGTAGAAATTTCTTAGTTGTGCCTTTGCAATCTAGTGACATTATCTTAGGAATGCCTTGGCGTCATCAACACAATCTCGATATAGATTATTCCACGCATTCAATGAAGATTCATTCTAATGGGAAACAAATCACATTGCATGGTATGCACACTTTCGATAATTTTCCATTACTTAGTCATACACATGCTAAACATCCATTATGAAAAGGTAGCAAATCCTACTTAATATGGGTGAATGAAATTGAAGCTAAAGAAAATCACATGCATCCTAGGCACACACAATTTCTTTCACAATTTCAAGATTGTTTTCCTGCTGACTTACCATCCATACGTCTCGAAGATCACAAAATAGACCTAATTCGTGGATCACAACCACCATGTAAAGCACCATATAGACATAACCAAATTGAATAGAAAGAAATTCAAGCCCAAGTTGAAGAATTCTTAACCCGAGGACTCATTAGACCCAGTAGTTCTCCATTTGGTGCACCTGTCCTATTAGTAAAGAAGAAAAACAATACCTATAGGATGTGCATTGATTACTGTGCCCTAAATAAGATCACTGTTAAGAATAGATATCCAATTCCTAGGGTGGATGATCTTATGGACAAACTACAAGGATCTGCAATATTTAGCAAGATAGATCTTAAATCTGGATACCATCAAGTATGAATGAACACATATGATATATTCAAAACTGCATTTAGAACACAAATTGGACACTATGAATTCCTTGTTATGCCTTTTGGTTTAACTAATGCACCAGCCACATTTAGTCGTATGATGAATCGCATATTTTTGAAGCATCAGCATTGTGTCATTGTTTTCTTTGATGACATATTGGTTTTCAGTAACAATGAGAACAAGCATTATGAACATTTATCTTTGGTTTTCAAATTATTGAAAGAGAATCAATTATATGCTAATCTTGAAAGGAGTGAATTTTTCCAAACACAAATTGAATACCTAGGACATATTGTTTCATCTGAAGGTATTAAAGTTGACCCTAAAAAGATAGAAGCAATTTTGAATTGGCCGATACCTAAAAATGTGCACGAATTACATTCTTTCTTAGGTCTTGCTAGCTTTTACGGAAAATTTGTGAGAAATTTTTCATTGCTTGCATTACCTTTGACAAAATTATTAAAGAAAGGCATTGTGTATCATTGGTCCAACAATCAACAAAAGTCCTTTGATTTATTGAAACATGCTTTAACTCCTGCTCCTGTATTGCAATTACCTAACTTCAATAGACCATTTTTCCTAGTAGTCACTGACGCTAGTGGATCTGGAATAGGAGCAGTCCTTATGCAAGATTCCCATCCCATAGCCTACTCTAGCTGCAAACTTAAACCCTCAGAACTTAAGTATTATACTTATGATAAGGAATTGCTAGTTGTAGTACAAGCTTTACGTCAATGGAAGAAACACTATTTAATGGAATCTAAATTCATGATCAAAACTGACCAACAAAGCATTAAACATCTCCTTAGTCAACCACAAATATTTGATCGATACATTAAATGGGATGCTTTTATTCAAAGTTTTCATCCACTCATACATTATCAACCCGAAAAAGAGAATATTGTTGTCGATGCTTTAAGTAGAAGACCGACTATTCATAATATCTCTATGATATCTTTTGACTCTCTTCTCCCTATGAAAGATACCTATGACCAAGACCCTAGTTTTCAAACTGATTGGAATAAATTAGTTGCAAATAACTGGATTCCAATTGATTCATTGTCTTACGATGACGGATTTATGTTCTATGAAAAAAAGATTATGTGTAACTGTTCCATTTTGATCATTTGTTTTGCATGAAATTCATTGTCTCCCATACCAAGGCCATAGAGGAATTATTTCTACTTTGTGTACATTGATTGAAGATTTTTATTGGCCACACATGGAATCTGATGTATCTAACTTTGTATTTGAATGTTTAATTTGTCAAAGAGTTAAAACGACACCATGGTAAACAATATGGTTTATTAATGCCTTTACCAATTCTAGAATGACCGTGGGAATAGATTTCAATGGATTTTATCACTGGTTTGCCTAATACTAAAAAATAATCATGATATGATTTGGACTATTGTTGATAGGTTTAGCAAACAAGCATATTTCATTCCATGCAAGAAAACATTAACTGCATCTCAAGCTGCTCAATTATTCTTGAAAACTGTTTTCACTAATCATGGTTTGCCAAAAGTTATTATTTCTGACCATGATTCTAGATTCTGCAATAATTTTTGGATTACTTTGTTTGCTAATTTAGGAATAAATATTGATTTTTCATCTGTATTTCATCCTGAAACAAATGGGCAAACATAAGCTACTAACAGTACAAATTTAGATCTTTTGCGTACATACACAATTTCAAAACCACAAACATGGGATACACATTTACATTTACTTCAGTTTGCATACAATAACACACCACATACAGCTACACAAAAATCACCATTTGAAATTATTTATGGATATAGATTGCCTACACTTGTTACATCATTGTCAAACAAAGTTCAAGCTACTAATGATATTGCTAACATGCATGCTACTAATTTTGATGAAGTTAAAGATATGATTGCGAAAGCCCAGCAATCATACACAAAAGAAGCTAACAAGAAAAGAAAAGCTATGAGTTTCAAAGTTGATGATTATGTTTGGTTACGTATTGAAAAGCGAAGATTACAAAGTGTTGACAAACACCCTGTTGTAAAGTTAGCTCCTAGATTTTATGGACCTTTCAAGATCATTCATAAAATCAATGACAATGCATTTAAACTAGAATTACCACAACACTGGAAAATCCATAAAACTTTTCATATTAGTTTATTACGACCTTTTAGAGGCCAAGTACCTATACATCATGTCTATGAAAACCCTCCTTTGCTAGAAGAAGAAACTGAAATCCTTGAATTTGAAACTATTCTAGATATTGACTTTATGACCACTAGAACTGGTCGTAGATATTCTAGATATTTGGTTAAGTTTAAAAATCATCATGTTGAAGAGGCCCAATGGATGCACGCTCGAGACCTAAGTGCTTACCCCTCACTGCTGGCTCCACATTGAGCTAATAGCAATTGAGGACAATTGCTATCCCACCCCGAGGGTATGATGCCAAGAGGCATATTTCATGGTGGATTCTTTGAAGTTTTGCGGTGGATTCCGTAAAATTATATTTATTGCCGAGGCTCATACACAATGTGGATTTCTTGTGCGAAAAGTCGACGAGGACACCTATCCTTTTTGGGCATCTTGTTAATTTAATGTGCAAGTGGGTGATTCCATAGCGGGTGATTCCACAAAATACATATTTAAATTAATAGACGTTTATGAGTTTAGAGTGCGTACTTGTAATAAATTAAGGTTAGGATTGAGCTCTAACCAATTTATTTATTTTGTAGCTGAAGACTGCAAGGTATTTGTCAGTTTAATTTTATTATTTTCTAACAATTGTGAATGCTTCAGTTTTGATGTGTAGAGCAGGCAGCGGTGGCGTTGGGAAGCACTTGGCAATAGTGTGTATTCAAGTTATTTAGAAGAAATTATTATTTTTGATAGGCACACATCTTAGGTGTGGCGCTAATATTTATTTTGACATGCTTATTTATTGAAGCACCTGACATTTATTTATTATTTTGTATGCGCATGGGCGCACAATTTAAATATTTGTTATTGGACATTGTATTTGGGCACAGTCCGACTCTTTGGGCACCCAACCACTTTAATTCTTTAGTGGGACAAAAGCAAACACAAAAGCTAAAGCATGCTAATTGTAAATTGGGCTATTTTTTAAGCTTGGAGATAAATAATATATCAAATACATGCTTTGTGGAGCGCTCACACAAGGCATGGAAGGAGATTGTACCTAATTAGTATTTTGCCTCATATCGTGCAAGTCTTCTCTCTTGTTTTTTGTGCAAAAATAGAGTTCTTTTGTTCTTGGGGACCTTTCGGTGCTTGCTACGCACGCATACAACATCCGATCTGTGCACCAGGATGGCATGTGCAATCCTTCTTGCAGGGCCATGCGGGCTATGCTTAGTTTCTTCTTTGCCACCTCGAGGCACTCCCCTTCCTTTGAGTGGGTGGTATCCATTAGTGTATTGAAGAAGGCTTTCTGTTGAGTGTTGAAGGCTAATTGGGCGGCCTTTGCTCTGCTCTCCACAAGGATTTTCTCTTTTTCCATGAGAGCCAGGCGATGTGCCAAGGTCTTCATCCTCCGTTCATTCTGTCCCGCCCATTCTTTGGCTCTCTTCTTCATGTCCTCCATGCCTTCCCCCTGCCTTTGCAATAGAGCTATGAGTCTTTGCTCCTGGTCTTTCAATTCTTTGCTCATTCTCTCCTGCTCTTTTCTTTCTAAGTTCAGCTTCTCAGTCATGGTCTCCACCTCCTTGTGATGTTGTTCCTCCTCTTGGTTCCTTTCCTCTTCTTTGGCGGCAAACTCCTCCATGCCTCGTTTGATCTAATCAATCTTTGCGGTTAGCTCTTCATGTTGTATGATCAAGAGTTTACACTCCCTCTGCATTTTTATCAACTCCTGATTCTCATCTTTCAGCCGCTGCCTCCAGCTTTCCTCCCTGTCATCCTTAGCCTTCACCTCTTGTTTGAGATCAAAGATCTCCTTTTGTTGCATGGCTATGTGTCGGGTCTTTTCAAGCTGAAAAGCAGCTACCAACTCTTTTTTTGCAGCTAACTCGGCCACATCTATCTTCCTCTCTTCTTTAGCTTTCTCTAGTTAAGAGAGCAATTCAGCAACGTGTTCATCATACTTAGCTAGTGGAGTCATTGTCGTGTGGATCGAAGTGGTTGAGGCATCCACTTTCTGGCGTTTTGGATCTTGTCTAGATTCAGTGTCTGTGGCTAGCCTCTTCTGCCCCATGGCCGTGGTTTCCATACTCTTCCCTTGGGCTAATTCTTTATTGATGAAATATTGCATCCATGCCACAAAGTTTGAGATGTCATCACTAGTGGGGATGCTTGGGGTGAGGGTGGCTACTTCGGTGGTAGGCATCGGGAGGGTTGGGATAGGATGGATGGGGGCTTTACCCTTGCCTTCAGTGGCGGCTGGTAGTATGATCTCCAACACTTGAGTGCTTGAGTCTGGCCCCTCCTCCTTGGGCGGGCTTAGAGCTCCTAGGTCATCTACCCTGCTTTGTTGCTCTATAGACCGACGTGTGGCTTTGGCCATGTCTTCCTCCTCCTTCCTTCTCAGCTCCTCCTCTTCCTTAGCAGCCCTTCTCTCCCTCTCTTCTTTTGGTTTCCTAGATTCTTCCTCCCATTTATGTGCTTCTTCTTTTTCTTTCTTCTTCCTCTCTTCGGCCTCCTGTTTTGACACCTTCTTGGCTTTCTTGGCTTCTTCCTTTGACTTTTTTGCTTCCTATTTCTTCTTCTTCTCCCTTTCTTTTACCTCTTTGAGGGATTCCCTTTTTGCTCTCTCTAAGTTCTCCTTCTCCTTTTTGCGGCCTTCGTCCTGCTTCTTCTTTTGTGTCATCCTCTTCTTAGGTTTCTTTGCTTGACTGTTCCTTTTATTCTCCCCCTTCTTCGTCACTTTCGGTCCTGTCGCTAGACAACTCTTGGTCCTAGTGAGAGGGAAATATGTCGGGTGTTTCTCCTTCTCCTTCCTCTACATCCTGTGCCTCTTTTACTGCCTCCTGGATGAGGGCAGTCAAAACACTTTCGTAGCCGATGAAAGAGGCTTTGGATGAGGCTTTCTTTCTCTCAGTGATTTTGGAGGCTGGGGACTCCTCACCTGTTGGCTTGCTCCCCAAGGCTAGTGCTTTTGTTGCCTGGTCTATGGTCTTGTGCACGTAGCCATTCTAGTCAACCTCATCCAAGGTGCGAGCTTCCACGTTCTCCAGCACATGCACATTGATTCGGTGCATGAGGAAATTATAGCACTGGCTGGAGAACAGTGAGTGCACCAGTTTTGCCTACATGCGAGCTTCAGTGTCAGGGATATCTTGGATACTGATGCCATCATTGGTCAGCACCTCTTCCCTCTTCATCTTAAGCATGGCATAGACATCTCTTTTCTACTTCCTCTCCACCTTAGGCTCTAACCCCAGTGCCTTCTCCACCAAGGTTGGGTTCAAGGGTACCTATACCTGTTTGGCCTTCTCCCTCCTTCCCATTGTTACAGTTCCACATTCCTGATCTGGGTTGTAAGTTCTGAGGAATTCCACACACTTTGTGTGGTCAGGCTTTTGTGTGAACTTCTTGAGGTACTTAGTGAGGTTGCACTGCTCTACGACCCTCTTGGCTGCTTCCTCCCTAGCCACTACTTTCTCGATGTTATGGATGGTTCAAAATTTTAGTTGGTTGTAGGCACGACTTTCCAAGGAGATGTCGTACTAGGTCCTCTCCTCTTCTGTGAAGGGGAGTTGGTGGGCATGGTCTTGTTGCAACATCTTTCATTCCTGTCATGAACCATAATTCCCATTAGTGCTTTCTAAAAATAATAATTTGCTGAAAAGGAAGACTTTATGCTTGTTGAATGAAATCATTAAGATCCAACATAGATTCTTCCCTTCAGACTTTTTGCCTTTTATTGAGGTCAAGGGCATTTAGCACTTAGATATAAGGGTTACTTGTGCATGAGCCAAGTATAGAATTCTGGGTTATACTCCAGAGCCTTGCGGTCCAGATCGAAGGGTCGGCTACTTACGTGTGTGATGTAAGTGAGGACATTTGTTAGGAAATTGCCGGAGTCGACACAGCAGTGATGTGTAGCTCTTCTTCGATCAGGAGATGATCAATATATGGGTGTCCTTTGACGTGCTCTTCCATGGGTCGGCCACAAAGAGTGGTTAACACTCTATATGAGGTGGGTGCGACATAGGTTGGTTCATACTCTGATGTCTTGATTGTGCAGCGCTGCTCAGCGTTGGTCATGATTTGACATCCTTCGAGTTCCCACTGCAATTGCAGAGTGTACCAGTTTCGTAAAAATGGGGAGTCGGTGTCAGCTAATGCTTTCAACTCCTTGACTTCTTTGTCAGTGATGGAAGAAGTCACGCGCTTATCATAGGATGTAATGAGGCGTTGTTTGATGGCTTGTTCTCTTGATATCTCAGTGCGTAGCAACTCGACAAAGCTGAGTGGGGTGTTTTGACAAATGCAAATTTGAATGTGGGCTAGGTCTAAGGCCAGAGTTAAGAATGATTTCCGCTTGTAGGAGGGTTTAAGGCCTGCAGGTGGCTGGGGTTTGATGGGGCTTGAAGGCTTGGCGGCAGATGGTGGCAGTTGCCCATGAAGCGATGGTTGAGCCTCGTGGATGAGCATCGGAGTAATAGCTACTACGGATGGGCTACTACACTCGGGTTGGGTTTGGCAAGTCTTATCGGTACTAGCAGGGGTTGAAGTTTGTAAAGGCATTTGTGGTTTGGGCCGACAGGCTTGATCAACTCTTCCGGGCTTATGTGTGGGTGAGCTTGTAGGAGGCGAAACCTCGAAGCACTGTGGCTTCTCGTTTTGAGGTTCTATGGGGCTCGGGGTGATCAAGCTTGAGGGTGGCGTGTGAGTAGTGCCTTGGGCCATTCGGGCCTTAGGGATCCATATCCAGGCATTTCCCTCATAGTAGCCTTCCGTGTGCAAGAGGGCTTTAGGAACCCATCTTGGCTTGATCATGCTTCGATGTCTATAATTGTGTCTCGGCCTCCTAGATTTAGAGTTTCTTATATAACGAGGACGTGATTGTCTACTCCTAGCAGCAGTTGTGGTTGTTTAGGCCTCCATTGAAACTTAGGCTGTTGGGCCTTAGCTTTTGCTGCTGTGAGCAGTGGCTCGTGAGATTCAGTGGGATGGTGGCCGAGCGCTACCCCCTCCGTAGACTTGGCTGCAAATATTTCTATCGGTGGCCTTGCAGACTTTGATGAGGTCGTGCAACCCTTGCTGAAGGATGTAACAATGCAGACATTGCTTATGGCGAGGTGGATGTGTTGCGACTCATAATCGACATTGCAGTGAGTTTGCTTCTTGAAGGTTCGCCCTAGCAGCGACTTCGTGCCTGCGTCTTTAGTGTTTGGCAACACATAAAAGATCATTGGTATAGTCTCAGACTCAATAGCAATAGCGGCCCTACACTTGCTGAGAAGTGCATATGAGCGGCCCCCATATGGGCTTAATTTGGCATTAGTGGGCTGTAGTGGTGGTTTACCAAGTTGGGTCCAATGATCGTGAGTTAAGACATTGAAGTCTGCTCCCTCGTCGATCAAGGCATTGAAGGCACATGTTTGCTTAGCAGTGACCATGATGTGGAGGTATGTAGGTTCTACGACTTCCTCATCCTCATCATCAATTTCTGTGATTGTGGTGACTTGTACTTTGACAGGGGATTCTAACATTCGTGGCTCATGCAGTGGATGAGTGGGAGGGTAGTACTTCTTAATGTGACTGCCATTGAAGAAGCCTATGCCCTCGCCGTCTAGAGTCTCGAGCTGAACGTTGGCAGTTCGGCTGATTGCACAAACTTTGAAAGACCAAAGACCTCTAAACTTCATTTTATGCTTCTGTCCTTTAACTGAGTACAAGAGCACTAAGTCACCCTGTTCAAAGTCGTGTTGCTTAGCATTCTTGTCAAACCAACTCTTGCATCGTGCCTTCTCGCATATGAGCGCATGAGTGGCTAGAAGGCGAGTTTTCGAGAGGCGTTCAAGTTCAACCAGGCATTGCGTCTATGCCTCCTTCCCTTCCCATCGTTCTTGAAGCGCTATTCTCAAGCTAGAAACAAAGAACTCTACTAGTAGAATTGCCTCAGTCCCATAGGTCAACCTAAAGGGAGTCTAGCCGACGGCCATTTTATAAGCTATATGGTAAGCCCACAAGGCTGCCATCAACTTGTTATCCTAGTCGCTGCGCGAAGCAGAGACTACTTTGGTCAGAACATTTACAAGGATCTTATTTGTGGATTCTGCCTGCCCATTTTCCTAAGGGTAGTATGTAGAGGATTTTTTATGGATAATTAGAAAGGTGGATAGAAGATGTGCTATCACTTCATTGATGAAGTGCATGCCCTGGTCACTGACTAGTTCGATGAGGCAACCGAATCATGAGATCACTTGCTCCCATAAGAACTTGATATTCGTTTTAGCGTCATTCTTTTGTGTCACTCTCACTTCTGCCCATTTTGTTAGGTGGTCTGTGGCCACAATGATATATTTGGCCTGTGAATACCGTGCCGCAGGATTAGTGGGTCCTATGAAGTTGATCTCCCATTTTTCGAAGGGTTGCCGTGTAATGATTGGGGTCAAATCCATTTGATCCTTGTGAATCTGGACCTTTGTTCGCTGACACTCGTCACAATGCTTGACAAATCGTGCTGCATTGAGAAAAAGCGTGGGCCACCACAATTGAGACTGCAGCACCTTGCGAGCTGTTGTGTCTCTGCTAAAGTGCCCTCCAGCAATTTCGTTGTGCGCCTCTATGAGCACATCATGCATCTCATGCTCACATATGCATCTATGCAATAACCCGTCTTGCCCTAGCCTATATAGTTGGCCTGCTATCAATTGATGGGGTTGGATTTTGAGGATAAGTTGCCTAAGTCGGACTTTTTCTATCGGTCACTCAGGCAGTCCGTGCTCTAGCACTTGGATGATGTCATCTGCCCAATATAGCGTTAGATCAGCCTTGAATAAATCTCTATCGCTCGAAAGGTTAAACAGATGGGGTTTAGCAATTCATCAGCAATGCCTTGTCCAACAGCCTCTCTCGTAGGGATGCGTGACATGTGGTCAGCCATGTAGTGTTGTTTTCCCTTTCGTACAACCACGGATAAGTAGAATTCTAAAAGCATAAGGAGCCATCGAGCTATGCATCCTGTAGCGCAGGGTTTGTTTACTAGATATAGCAAGGCTTGATGATCCACAAAGAAAGTAAAAGCGTAGCCAACAGATAATGCCGAAACTTCTTTACAGCAAATACCATGGCTAAACCCTCTCTCTCAGTCGTCGAGTAATTCATTTCAGTCTCAATGAGTTGTGTGCTAGCAAAGCTCACTGGATAGTCGAGGTTGTGTTTGCTAGGTTGGCACGACACTGCCCCCATGGTGAATTTTGAAGCATCAATATGCCCATGGAAGGTAATGGTCCAATCTGGGGCTCATAGAATCAATGCAGTAGTCAAAGCCTTTTTCAATTCCTCATACACTCGTTGGCATGCTTCAGTCCACTCGAAGACGATCAACAACTTGTACAAAGGTCTGGCAATCAATGCATAGTTCAGTACAAACCGTCGATAGTATCCCGTATGGCCTAAAAAGCATTGAACTCCCTTATAGTTGATTGGGGGTGGAAGATCAACAATAACCCTGAATTTCGAGAAGTCAGTGGCAATGCCATTCTTCGACACCACGTACCCTAGGATGCATCCATGTTTCACCCAGAACTGGCACTTTAAGGGATTCAAGGAGAGATGATATAGGTGACACCACTCAAAGACTGCTCAGAGCTTGTCTAAGTGTTCTCTCCAGGTCGAGTTAACACACAAGTCATCCACGAAGACTTCCAATTCCTTGCGAATCATGTCTTTAAATATGGTGCACATGAGGCGTTGAAAGGTGGCTGGGGCATTAGTCAACCCAAAGGGCATGAGTATGTAAGCAAAGACACCCCACTCAGTGGCGAAGGCAGTCTTATGCATGTTGGCAGGATGCACTTGCTCCTAATTGTATCCAGAGAAGCTATCCAAAAAGCTGTAGGCCTCTTTGCCCACCACTCTTTCGAGCATGTGCTCGGTGTACAACAATGGGTAGTTGTCTCTCTTAGTGGCAGCGTTCACCTTCTTGTAATTGTCACACACTCTAATCTTTTCATTTTTCTTTATCATTATGACTATGGACGACACCCAGTCTCTGTGCTCAATTTGTAAATGAATCCTACTCTCACCAGCTTGTCAATCTCCTCTTTGACTACATGAGCGTTTTTTGGATTCATCGGGTACGGTTGCTACTTGACCGGCATTGAGCTTGGCATCATGGATATATTATGAGTCACTACACTCGGATCTACCCCCTTAAGCTCTTCTAAGGACCAAGTGAACAAGTCTATATACTCTCGCAAGAGAGCAAAAAGACTCGTCTCCTCTTCCTCAGTCAAGTCATCAACAATAAATACCGGTCGGGGTGTCTCCCCTTAATGTGCTAGGTTTACCTCCTTGGCCTTGGCTGGTCCCTCGATGGGTTCACTCGTTTACCCTTGGCGTTTGGCACCCAATAGGATTACTACCCTGTCACCCTTCTTGAATTTTGTAAATCTCTTTGGGAGATCCTACGGATTTCTTTGCTCTTCCGTTTGCATGTCCCTAGGTTGTTTTGCTCTTTCTTCCTTCAACCGTCTGCGCCTTAGGTGGATGGGTAGGTCCCCCTTGGTGTGTCTGGTCTTGGATGGTCTAGGTATTTTTGGGTCGCTATCTAAGCTTACTTCCAACTCAGAATCAAACTCATCATTCTCGCTAGAAGAGGTGGTTTCTCCTAGTGGTCGTAGCTTAGAGGGTGACTCTGTTCTAAGCACTCGTGTCATACCTGGTTGGGTTAGTCCTGCTTGTTCGAAATCTATGGCTCCTATGTGTTCCAACCAAGCGCGGTCACAATCCATGCACATGACCCCTCACTCTATCTTAAAGACACTCCGCTCATATCTGTTCTATTTCTCATCCCTTAGTGTCATATTCCACCATGCCTATCTCACCCTCACTTTTGTCACTAAAAGAATGATAGTCTTTGTACTCGTCATTGGAGTCATCTTTGTCTAACTGCTCATCGTCTCCTAGGTTTTGGTATATCTCTTGTCTCACTGGGGCCCAATTGTACATGAGGTTTAAGTCATGCACCCTGGTTCATTGCCACCTTGGTTCATCTAACAGATCTTGGAGTGGGTTGAAGTTTACTGTTGGATTGCCAGCTAGCTTGCCAGTCAAATACTCCAGAATCTCTTAGAGTTCCTTCTTGTTATTTGACACTTGGAATGTGACAGGTTTAGGTCACCCACGAAGGGTTCTTGCCATCAGCCAACTATCTTGATGGCTTGCTTGTATGCCTCATGATTTGAGAATGGCAAGTCGATCGTAGCAAGGACATGCATCCAGTCTCTCTCATCCTCCGGCATGGGATATACTTGGTCAAGGGACCATAGGACTTCTTGACTTGTGAGTTACCTTAAAGCATCACGAAGATGGCATCCAAGTCGACTAGTGAGGTCTTTCAAGTGTCCATCTCTACCCTCATAGCTTCTGTTCTATTGCCAAGGAAGATTAAGCCATTACCCCAATCTTTGATGACTCTGGCATTGCACATCCAGGGTCGGCATAATAGGATATCATAGTCCACTCCCTTCATGGCTATAAAGTCAACCAAGAATTGGACGCTTGTGATTTTCACCAGCCAGTTTTTAAGTACCCTGAATGGTTTCACTCTCATACCATTTGCTAGTGTGACATTGAACTTAGCGGTCTCGATAGGCGAGTTTCCCCAAGTCTGAAGCACTGTGTAGCTCAGTACACTAACACTACTCCTGTGTCTACAATCCCCTTTCTCATTGTGTTGCCTAGGGCTAAGATAGGTAAGACCGCATGCATCTCGGTGTCTTCCCAGAAAGCATTAACATGCAAGGATTTAGGCACAGAGTGCAGCGTCAGACTCGGTATTTGTGTCTCTGCATCATGGTCGTGTAGGTTTGCAGCAGCTTGCTCTTGTGATCCTTCAACCCACTACTTTAGGTCTTGCCGTAGGGTGGAATGCTACCTAAGCAGGTCTCCCAAGCTCAATGTCACAAGGGTGGTCACTAGCATGGTAAGGAGGTCATTAGCTGCTCATCTTTCTCCTATTCCAAATTGTCCTATCCAATGGCCGTGACTGATTTGCTGGCCTATAGCATCAAGGCTTTGCCTAAGCGGTACCGCTTGCAGCATAGTCGCATCTCTCAATTTTGGTCGAGGCGGTGATATTGGCTTGCATATGCTGGAGAGATCTTCGATCTTGTCCTCTAGGATGGGCTCAGCATCTTTTAGGTGCTCTTGGGCCTCTTTTACCCATTCCTTCACTTTCTCGATAGCCTCTAGTTGGCGCTTCGAATACGTGTATTCCCCTACCTGAGCACTTCCCTTTTTGGCCGTCTTAGGAGCTGAGGTTTATGCCTCTGCATCAATGACCTTCTTTCCAACAGGCAGAGTCATGGCACTCTCAGTTTTCAGCGTGATCTTAGCTTCGAGTTTCTTCTTTCTCTGTCTATGGCTCTTCTTTTCGATCGAGGCTGCATCGAGGTTGCTAGGACCTGGCAAGGATATGCCGGCCTGCTTGGGGTCATGACATACAATGGGATAGGTGTGCCTCCCCATCGAGGTTCTTGATGTCGAACAGCCCCAATGGAACAAATGGTACGTTGGCTGAACTTGAGGATGGTTTTTGCTTGGGACAGTCAATGAAGAGATGAGTGATTCTGCACTCAGGGCACCTTAGGTCTGCCTTGTCTCTATTTGGTTGCTCCCTTTCAGGACAACATGATGAGACGTGCCCTGGATGACCGCAAGTCCAACACATGATTGGATCCTGTGTTTGCCCTCCTAGGCCTCTGCCTTGGCCTCTTCCTATGCCATCACTAGTACTAGTCAGTAGTCCATAAGGACTATGTTGCCCTTGTTGTCGTGCAAGACATATGGGTATACGTAAGTCTCTTCCTCATTTGGCTCCTCCACATAGTGGACTGGAGTGTCACTCGGTGGATGGGTCATGTAGGGACCAGGTAGTCTAGGTATGCCTGTAGGGTTTATGTCCATTCTAGAAACACCCGATTTAACGTCGTTAGGCGTAGGAAGGGCCAATGGGGCTCCCCTTCGGAAGAATTGTTGGGGTTTGCTTGCTAGATATGGCTGGCCGTATGGTTGTGAGTTCGCAAGTCTTCTCGATAATCTGCAATGCATGATGTCATGACCAAATCTACCGCAATGCATGACGTCATGACCGAATCTACCGCAATCAACGCAAGGTCATGACCTAGGGTCTTGACACTCGGCCCGGCAGTGGTTTCCGCCACACTACACGCATTGAACATGTGGGTGCATTAGTCGTCTCAACATATCCTGCAATTTAGCTATCTTCATTTTTACCTTAGCCAAGTCTTGGTTTGTTTCAATGACTTTCCCTTTGTCTTGGGCCATTGGACATGATTGTTCACTAGAGGTTGACTCTCTCTCTGAACTTCATGAGTTGGTCTCTTCTGAATTTTGAGCTATTGGAGCTCTGCTCTTTCATCTGGTTGTCTACTCAAATGGCCTCTTCAAACACCCTAGCTAGTGAGCCTCGCCGCAAGCTCGAGTTGCCTGCCAAAGCCTTATACAGCTCCTCACCCCGTATTCCACTGATAAACATGGTGGACACTACTCTTTCGGTAGCTCATTCGCCCATGGGGACTCTCTTGAGCAGAGGCTCCTCACATGGGTGACATAGTCGCAAATGTTCTCTTTCTCTTTTTGCTTGACATTCATGAGTCTTACTAGCAGATTGTCAGAGTATCCGGGCTCAGAGAATCTCTTGATGAAGAGGTTTTTGAGGCCGTTAAAATCCACTCATTCTCCAGCATCTAGACTCGTGTACCAAGTCCTACCCTTGTAGCCTAAGCAGAGCCTGAATGCTTGAGAGCATTGAATCAAGTCGGTGAGGCCATTGGCCTTGCAAACTTGCTCAAATTGCTCTACAAAGCTATATAGATCATCGTGGGGTTGGTACTTGTCGAGTTGCTTTGCAACAATAAGGATTTTAGACTTGCCCTTAGAGCTTTGGTTTGCTCCTAATCTTGCTAGTAATGATGTCACTAGTGTTGCAGCACTCTACTCTGCTACTACTATGTTGTCGAGCAGTTGCTTCATGAGAAGCTCACTCAATGTTAAGTCTGCTTCTAGGATTCTCTCATGATCGGCGGTCAGATTCCCACCTGCTAGGTTTAGCACCCAATGTACCTCACGCAATTCTGTGTTCTACCTTAAGCTCCTAGCACGCTGGTCTTGGTTGTATTTCACTATGCCTTGCAGCACCTTGTGGGCTAGCTTCCGTTCCTCTTCCAAGTCTGTTATGATGGCCTTTGTCATTCTGTCACAATGCTCATACTGAGCATGCGCATCGTAGCTGCTCACTAGCTATTGAACTGCCTTTGTAAAAAATCCTAATTCGAGTTCCTCGTTCGGCCTACGATCTGAGCTTTCCTCTTTCATGATCACGTTCTCGTGCTCCACCAAGCTGTCGATCAGGTTGAGCAAGTTGGTTAGGTCCACTTATCTAGTGCTGCTTTCTTAGTCCTACTATGTGCTTTGGTCGTCCATCTATGTCTTGGGATCTTCTCCTATTGGTGGGTTCCTTGAGGTGTTTATCTGAGTGAGTTCCTTGACTTATTGCATCCAATCCTCAATTTATCTCTACGCAGTGTGTGTGTGTTCTTTCCCATGCACTTGTGCTCAATCAGGCTTTCAGCTATCCTTAAGTGTACTTCAAGTGTGGAAATTCAAGATGAGTGCGGAAAACAAGTATCTAAGTAGCTTATGCACTCTTGCTTTGTTTTACGCCTGATAGGCTTGTTGACCCACTTCTGGCCGTCTTGTCAGGTTTTAGGGTTTCTCGCTGTGTTGTCTTATCCGTTTTAAGTTTGTTCAGGGTCTTTGGCTCAACTGGTTGCACCAGAATCGAAGATTTACGCAGCCGGCGGGTCTGGTCTAATTTCCTGAAAATTTGAAAAAATCCTGACTCGGCCCAACTTGTCCGAATTGTAGGGGCCGAGTGATGGATTCAGATGGGCTGAATGGAAATTGTGGGCCAAGTGTGTCACTCGGATGGGTAGAGTTGTCTTGGCCGAGGGCCGAATGGGAAGCTTGAACAAGGTGACTCGTACGGGGTGATTCGAACGGGCTGAGGAGATTCACTCGGATGGGCCGAGGGGGTCTACTCGGATGGGCCGAGGCACGCGGCCGAGACTGAGTTTTGATATGGCCAAGTGAACTTTTGGCCGAGTTGGTTCGTTTGGACGGCGGGTCGAGGGCCACATGGGATAGATTGGCCGAGGGCCGAGTTACGAGTGGGCCAAGTGATATGCTCAGATGAGTCAAATTGACTAGTGGGCCGACTCGGCTGAGAGTAAGTGGGTCGAGGGCCGGCGATTCTGGGACCGACCCAAGAACCGATCACTCGAAGAGGCCGAATTACGCGCGACGACGGCAGCAAAGGCACTAATCTACTCAAATCTTGATACACATGCAATCATGTCACACACGAGCTTCTAGATCAGTACCAAGTCATAAGGGAAAGGGCTTGATATACCTGGAATGCACGGTAGACTCCTTGGCGGCAAAATCGAATTGAATCTCCAATAGCTCTCTCTCTCTCTCTCTCTCTCTCTCTCTCTCTCTCTCTCTCTCTCTCTCTCTCTCTCTCTCTCTCTCTCTCTCTCTCTCTCTCTCTCTCTCTCTCTCTCTCTCTCTCTCTCTCTGTCTCTCTCTCTCTCTCTCTCTCTCTCTCTCTCAATGTCAAGGTATGAAATGAGCTCTTCCTTGACCTCTCGGCTTTTAAACCCCTTTTCGGGTAAGGTTTTGATGTCCCCAATCACTCACTTACCGACATTAAACATCCCAAGCACTGTTTTTTCCCATAATTCAATTTCCCAATCCAAACCTACGCTAAATGCAACAAAGATCAAATGCAAAAAATTAAAATGATTTCTCCACCTTTTCCAATCATCAAATCAACAAAATAACCCAAAATACTTACTTGTTTTGAAGATTAAAAAACCCAAACTTTCTACCTATCTCAAGCTCCATTTCGGGGATGAATCTCTTACTTCGATGCTTGATATAAGGCGGGCAAGTGCTCAAGCTTGAATCCGTTGGTCTCGGCAAGGAACCAAAATGTAGTGGGGCAATCAACCGCCGAGGCCCACAGACCGCTTATTGCTTCAAGCATTCCAAGCCGAGCACTAATGGCTACCTCTCACATAGCCAACACGCCATCCATCTCTACGGAAGTAGTGAGCTTACCTCCATGCCCGATCGAGTTACCTCCTCTCCCGAGTACTCTGGTAGCTCCATGATTCAAGTGCAATCTTCAAGCAAACTCCATCCTCAAGCTCCCTGCTCCAAGCTCCATTACCGCAAGCAAGAGAAGAGAAGAGAAGAGAAGAGAAGAGAAGAGAAGAGAAGAGAAGAGAAGAGAAGAAGAGAGGAGAAGATGGAGAGCTTCTCCTCCCCGGTCCCTCACCCTCACACATTCACTCCCTCACACTCTCACACTCCCTCTCTCAAGCACAAGCTCAAGCAAGAAAGAAGAAGAAGAAGAAGAAGAAGAAGAAGAAGAAGAAGAAGAAGAAGAGGAGGAGGAGGAGGAGGAGAGCCACTTTTGGCCACACACAAGAATGAGCTTCTCGTTCACTTTTCAACTTTATATACAAAACCCTAAATCCCTTTTGGGCGGTCATCCCTTTTTACATGACTGGCCAGGTCCCTTTTTCTAATTCCCTCTTCTTGCTTCATGCCCTAAGCCTATACCCATCTATTCTTTTACAAATGGCACGTGAGGGAGCCTGGCGCTCTTTTACAAGAGTTTTTAGAGTTTTTTGTGGCACCTTTCATTTACAATTGTGTTTTTTGCCTCAGCTTAGCTTTAGGGGCCACCTCTATATCTTTGCTCTTTTTCCATCCTTTTTCCTTAATTTTTCCGCCATCTTGAATTGAGGTTAACACAAAGTCAAGCCCAAATGAAACTCCAGTAGCATTCAAGTCCAAGCATTAATCATGTCAAAGGCGGTCAAGCATAGACCAATACATACCAAAGTACATCCAAACGGAGATCCAAAATGCTAACCAAGGTGGAGCTCAAGCTCAACATTACATCCGGGAGCAATGTCAAGCTCTATGTTGACCCCAAAGCATCAATACATCATGTAAAGCTTCCAAGACATAACCCGATTGCAATAGGTATAAGAAACCTCTGACAAAACCACTTCAGCCCTAAAGTTTCCAACATACATTTGTTGCATAAAATTGAGTATTTTCCAACTCAAGATCAACCCAAAATGATGGCATATCAGTAGGCATACATTCCCCAAACATCTAGCATCAACCATAGGCATTCGGGCATCAAATAGCCAACGCTATCCAAGCATAAACATAAAGTGCTGATGTAACACTATTTGTGGCTACCTGTGGACTATGGAAAATAGTCCTAGACTGAGATAAATTAGTCCACAAATCAATGCCAATGATAAACCACCAATGTCGAGCATCAAGGGGATGTTCCCAAGTGCCAAATGAAGTGTTTTCAAGTTGCCAATGAGTGCCAAGGGAGGGCTAAAGTAAAAAACAAACTTTTGCAGGTCTTTAAGATGGTGCAAATAGGGCTGATGTTTTTGGGTATACTACTAGTCCACATGGCATTAATGGGGTGGAAGGGGGGCTCAAATAGGGCCTAAAGAAGGTCCACACAAAGCCTTGTCAAGCCTAATTGGGCAAGAGCCGAGATATGAAATGGGGAAGCTCCAGTGGTTGGAGCTATGGCTGCCCCTTCCTGTTGTACCCTACAAACTAAAATAAAAACTCAAAAGAATGTTTCAATACCTCTGAAGGAATGCCATGAGGGTGCCCAAATGGGCCAAGTAGGTGCTCGGGAAGACGGGAAGTGTGGGAGCTTTCGCTCAACTGCCAAGACCCACGGACCGCTTATTGTTTCAAGCATTCCAAGCTGAGCACTAATGGCTACCTCTCACATAGCCGACGTGCCATCCATATCTACGGGTGTAGTGAGCTTACCTCCATGCCGATTGAGTTACCTCCTCTCTCGCGCACTCTGGTAGCTCCACGATCCAAGTGCAAGCTTCAAGCAAGCTCCATCCTCAAGCTCCACGCTCCAAGCTCCATCGCCGCGAACAAGAGAAGAGAAGAGAAGAGAAGAGAAGAGAAGAAGAGAGGAGAAGATGGAGGGCTTCTCCTCCCCAGTCCCTCCCCCTCACACACTCACTCCCTCACACTCTCACACTCCCTCTCTCAAGCACAAGCTCAAGCAAGCAAGAAGAAGAAGAAGAAGAAGAGGAGGAGAGCCACTTTTGGCCACACACAAGAATGAGCTTCTCATTCACTTTTCAACTTTATATACAAAATCCTAAATCCCTTTTGGGCGGTCATCCCCTTATCCCCTTTTTTACATGGCCGACCGTGGCCTAGGCCCTTTTTCCCATTGTCTTCCTATCTTCCTAGCTTCCTTCCTACCACCCATCTACCTTTACAAATTGCGCGGGTGAGAGAAAAGCGCTCCTTAAATTAAATCATGATGCGCTTGCGCTCTTTTACCAAAGTGTTGACTTGCGCTTTTCCTTATGCACCTTTCTCCCATTTCACTTTGCCTTGGCCTTTGTCTTCTGCTTTAGCTTTTTCAGATTTTCCACCTTCTTCGTCTACCGGTTAATATTACCCCCCTTCTAGACGAGTGCCAGTACCATGGCACTCACCGTCGTAGGTAGCAGGCTTTGGCATGCACTGAAGGCGTGGGTGAAAGGGACATCGATGGTCTTCTCTATCGTGCACAAGACATAGTTCAAATAGTTTGGGAGACAGGTCAAACTCTAAGCAAGCTGAGAGTATTGTCCTGTACTTAAGGTCCCAAATTGTGTATATATTTCGGTGCAGATATTATGTGAGTGCTCATGCATACTTAGGTATTATGTAGTTAGAAGACCATGGCTGGTTTCTCGTAACAATGTGTGGATGAAGCAAAGTTGTCCATGTTGAGAAGAAGTACACGTGAAGGTGTATGTGACATCATGTGCGTTGCACGACGTAGCATAATTGAACACAGGGATACCGCACCTTCGGTAGCTGGGAGCTATTGGACTTGCTTGATGAGGATGGTGTCCTTTTCATGGTCATTCGTGCAGTGCTTACCACAATTGATTGCAATGGTACAAAGGCAGAGTGCAAGAGGGGATCATGTGAATGGGTCAGGGTGATAGGTCTAACCATAGGCGAGACAAGCTCCCTAGGTATGTCCTGCCCTTGATGTGCCCTGAACAATTGTGGGTGATGCGAAAGGGCAAGGGGACTAGGGATAGAGCCAGCGGACCAAGGTCACTGGACGTACCTAATTTGAGAACCCTTAGGTGTTGTGCTGTGATCGTGGGTGCTTTGTATAATTTCATTCTTTTCTTTTCTTTTCTTTTTTTCTTTTTCTTATTTTTTTCTTTCTTTATTCTCTTTTTTTTTGTGGACTTGCATGAGTACAACCATTGCAATATGTTGAGGCTATCAGCCTTTCAATGGGTTCGAAAATGTCAAGCTTTGAAGGCTCAAAAAATGGATATACAGTGATGATTGTGTCCTAGCCTCGTTGTTAGAGAAGTAGTCGTTGAGATGGGAAGATACACTTGAGATATTGCAACCCTCTTTGGAACGTGCGATGTTGGTACAATTGGGGTAACGACTGTCGTGAGTGCCCGGCGCAGAGTGTAACCCAGAAAGAGGAAGTGGTTAAGACCAAGCTTTGGGACATGTGATGTGGGCACTCGCACGGGTGATTTTTGTTTTCGGCAGCGTGGCTTTGTCGCGGCTCTTTGTGGGGTCGATGGTCTTGCGGTGACTTGGGCATTGAACACTTTCTCACAAAGACCTACGTCATCTTGCATCCACTTGTCACTTCATGAGAGTACATGCACGACATATGTCGCAACTATAATAAGCCAGTGCAACACAAGGAGACATCACTTATCTGCATTCCATGGTGTTGACTTAGATACTTATCACATGCGCTTGATTATCTTTTTCTTTTGCTATAGATGTGAAACATAGTAAACGCAGATATGAAAAGTTTGTACAGTTGCAGTACGTAACCCTTTAGAGACAAAAAATCATGGCCAGGTAGCATTTGATAAGCCTTTTACATAACATGGGGCTACTCTATTTGTACGAGGCGGGGCGAGTCTGGGTGATCGGACGACTGAGGCGTTGCTAGTGAGGGGCTCCTGTGAGGTTGGGCAGGGAAGATGTCACCTGGGACTTGAATGGTGTAGTCCCTGGCCACAACTATTTCCAAAATACTTTTGAACAATGCATCAAATTCCTGCTTGTCTCGAGCTTCCCTCTCCTCTTTCGAGCACCTACCTGGTGCCTAAGCGTTTGTTGGGGGCCCGCATGATCGGTGTTGCCACGCCTTGTGTGCTCCCTTGAGCTTCTATTCCCCTGGCTTGGGGATTTTTCGGCCTACGTCCGGGGCGGTGTTGCTTGGGGCCTCATTTCTTTGCATACCTTTTAAGGGTAGGTACGTAGCGTTCCGATGGAGGAGCTTGTGCATCATGCTCCCTTCGACAGCGGATAGCATCCTTGCAAACCAGCTACACTGGGTGCTCCATGTCGGCTACCGTAGGGGGACCTGCAATATGCGAACCAAGGATTAGGCCTTGAGGCAGGGTAAAACTATTCGCATGGAAGGGATTATACACTGGGTTATCAAGCGCACATGACGAGAAGGGAAGGGGTGAGGCATGTAGTGTTTGTTGTAGAGGGATGGCCCTCATGATGATGTTCATTTGGCCTCCAACCATTACATGGACTGGTTGTCATGGAGTGGGGCATGGCTCATCCTCGAAAGGATAGACCGGAAAGGGGAAAAGGTGTATAGAAAGGGACGGTACCCTGTCTACACCATCACAGATGTTGGTCAGGGCTTCCTATGGGGGTAATGAAGGTTGCATGCCCTGGAATGGTCACACGACTTTTAAGTGTGTGATGAGAGGAGGACCTGAGGAGCTTAGCCTATTGAACCCAACTCTTCTCCCTACGCTTGACTATCATTGCTTGTGTGTGTTGATATTGTCTATACAGGGTCACAAAATTCATTGTTTATTTATGTACATATATACAAATCCATGTCACTTCTTGAGGATAAAAGCCAATTGTAGAACTCCGAATTGTATTGGAGTCTGGCACACACATCTAGTACTTGTGGTAGCTTACTCAATATCGATAGATATTTTGCAACATCAAGTAGCATGGAACCTTGTCCGAGTCTACTGGCAACATGTAACTCCTCCTCAGTGAGAACCTTATCAAACAGAGAGTTCTCTTGGCTAGTTTCAACTAAGTCCGTACCCCAAATGGCAGTCATCACTCGAAAGGAAGTTGGTGCCACATAGGTTGGGTCTCTTTGAGACCGCCATTTGGCCAATCGCTCCTCTGATACTATCACGATCTGGGCTCCTAGTTCGGCCATTGCGACGCGGTTTTCACACCAACGTTGTTCAAATTGACTTCGACCCTCTGATTGTCGCTTTAGTTGCTCTATCTCTAAGAGATTTGGTTGGCAGAGCACATCATTGAATGCTACAGTTAAGTGTAGCTTGTCGGCTTCCTCGTCAGAGATGAGTTGCATGCGTTCATACAGGAGCCTGTTATAGTGCTCGTCAAGATGTTCTTGCTCTTCCCAGGATAAGGGAAATGGCAAGTATTCTTTAAGCTGCTCTTTAGGGAATGCGCCCATGTCTGCCAAGACATAGACACGTGCAAACACTTTGAGCTTAGCATCCAGCTCGGTTAAGCATTTTGCAACACTTCTATGTTCAATGAGGGCTTGCTCGGTTGCTATCTCATGCAAGGTTTTAGCAGTTTGCCTACGACTTAGCATAGCTGGGGGCTTAGGCCTGGACGAGCAAGATTGGTCAATGCTAGGATTTCTTATGCTCTTGGGGTTTCCATGTTTCTGTTTCGGCTTTGTTATTGCGTCATGGTTCTCCTTGGATGTGACTGGTATAGATTTGTCACCCTGTTGTGACAAGGTTGTATCCACTCTTGATTGGTCAATGCGAGTTCTATTGCCGGTGGATTGAGTGTTGCAAGCAGCCATTGATGGTAACAACTGCTTTGATTTTTCAGAGCACATGGATATGTCTAAGGTTTCACCGCTATTAGGAGAGACATTAATGGGTTCATTGGTGGATGATCTCGATGCTTTATTCCTCAGCTCTCTAGCGCTCTTGGTCTCGATGTTCTTGGGGTCCACAACCACCTGTAGCTGCTATTGTTTTTGCTATTTTCTTCTCTTTTTCTTGGTCAGTGAAGGTGCATCTCTCAACGACTTAGGACCCTGGACTAGGTCAACCATTGATGTGCTTGGTTGGGCCTCAGCATTTTCTTTCTCTAGTGTGTCCTCACAAGACATAGCCATGGCCTGCTAAATAGCCTCGCTAGGTTGTGAGGGTACAACTGCCTCCCTTTTTGAAGAGTCTAGCTCTTCCCTTCTGTTTAACTCCTCCAGCCTAGACTTTAGGCACTTGGAAAATGCTGGAGTTGTCAATGAAGTTGGTTGCAAAACCTCCTCCATAGGTAAACTACTAAGGACACATTCCGCAAGGGGTATTGTCACAGCCAAGGGTTGTGACTGCTGTGATCCCTGATTAGAAGTAATAGCAGCTAGTTCAGTGGACTTGCTACTATTGGTGGATTGCGGTGTTAAGTCCTTAGGTCGATTGGAAGTGGTCGTGCCTTTTGTTGCCCTGAGAGCATTCACTTGCATGGATTGAGTATCAGTTGAGGTAGCCACGGTGGATTGCACAAGCATATCCTTAGGTTGAGAGCTAAGGGTGGTGTCGTGTCCTTGCTCTTGGACATTTGGAAGCTCTGATGTAGATTAGAGATTGGGATTGAGTAGCCACACTTGACGACTATTGTGCTTCCTGTGTTTGTTTAGGGGAAGAGGGTGTAGGAGACTTGGGACTCCTAAGTGGCTTTGACACTAGCTGGGAGATTTGCTCATGGCTGTTAGATGATTTTGCTATTTGCTTTGTTGAGCATTTAACCTTGCCATGAGCAATGTTGTGCCTATGATGCCTGCTATCCTCTTGGGGAATCAAAGGCTCCTTGGGCACTAGTGGCTTTTTCATATCCTCAATGATTACATCTGATATCTACTTGTCAAGCATGCTAGGCTGAGGATCTACCTTCTGATTGGTCCCATTTGGTTTCTTGATTTTGACCATGAGGGGCTCGGTCACTCCAATGTTTTTGACTCGAGACTTGGTTTTTCGTTTAGATCTCCTCCTACAATTCTTTGCTCTTGATACGATTTGGCCTTCAATAGACAGAGGAGGTTTAGCAGGGGGTTTTGGCACCCAAATCCATTGGTTACCTACGTAATACCCTTGAGCACATAGCAACGCTTTGGATATCCATCGCGGTGTTGTGCTGACCCACCATCGATGCCTTCGTTTATAAGGCTTGGGCTTCTTTTGGGGTCTTCTACGATATTTGTAAGTCCAAAGCCCATCCTTGGCCTTGTCTTTTGACCTTCTTATTTCAGGCATGGCTTCACTCACTGGTTCTCATTGTTCGACCTGTGCTTGTATCAACTCTTCCAACAAGTCGTTGCTCTTGCTAGTAGGCTTGACTGTTATGTTAGCACCCTCTTTGCCTTTCCCGCAAGGTTCAATGAGGTCACCCTTGCTAAAGGTTGTGACTATCCTCACACCCAGTAGTGTAAGGTGTATCCTCTATGCTACATAGTCGGCCTCACACTTGGTTGCCCTTTTGAAGGGTCTTCCAAGGAGGGTTTCCTTCCCGTAATTAGCACTATTTTGAGGAAAATGAAATAGAATAGGCAAGCTTTCAGTTTCAATTGTCGCAAGGATTTTGCACTTCCCTATGAGTGCTTGTGGATGTCCCCCGTAAGGGCTAAGAGTTGCATTAGTCAGTGTGAGCTCTGGTTGGCCTAGTAGGGTCCATGATTCATAGGTCAAGATATTAAAATCAGCTCCTTCATCAATCAGAGCATCGATAGTATGCTCTCTTCTTGCAATGAGTTTGACCCTAAGATAAGCAGGAGGTACTATGTCTTCATCTTCCAGATCTTGGCTTGTAAATTTAAGCCTTCTCACAAATGCCCTTGAGTCCCCAACTGCACAACCAAATGTGGATTCTCCACTGGTGTCTTGGATCGTCATCAGTGCAGTGCTATTCAAGGAGCATCTATCGTCAAGACTATCATATCTAGTCATTCTCACTGTTGTAGCTTGATGTTGTTGCTTTCCACTTTGACTAGATGCAGTCCGAATGCAACACATATGTGTTTTTGCAGTGTGGCCTTTTTGCCCTTGTTGGCTAGATTGGCCCATTGAGGTTCTAGGGTCTCTATTTCTCTCTATTTGGGTATGGGCTTTTGGTTGCTCTTTTGTCAGTGAGAATCCATGCTCGTGTAGAGCCATTACTACACTAGGGTCCAATTTGGAGGACCTGTCACGACGCGCGTTTTCTCTCCAACCTACTTGGGGGAGGTGTGGAGGGGGCAGAGCCGCCTCTGCAGGGGTCCGGGGGGCAGTCCCCCCGGCCCGCAAGGCCATTACGGTAAATGCCATACGTGAATTGAAAGACCGTTTATAGCCAAATTTTGAACTACTTGCCCTAAGTTTCAGCCCAGTGATGGATCTGTGATGTGCCTTTAGCTCTACGTAGCCTTTGGGGTCAATTTTGGGGTTTAGATGCGTCAAAATTTGTGTTCTAGTTACCTGTCCGATTTTGAATGTTTTTTGTCTGATTCTCAGATGTCCGATTTTCACGAGTCCGATTGTCAGAATCTGACATCCAATTTTGGGTGGGTCTAATTGGCCCAATGGTCCGATTTTGGTCACGTCCGATTTCTGGGATCGGACGTCCGATTTTGACAAGCGTCCCCGTCCGATTCCTTGTGTTCAATTTCTAGGGTCCGAGTGTCCGATTTTCAAAATTGGACAGTCGAGTGTCTGATCAGACAGGCAAACGTGGTCCAATTCTGGGACTGGTCCGATTCTGGGACTCAGATCGGAAAAGTGGTCCAATTCTCGAAGTCGGACAGTCCTATTCTAGGACTCGGACGAACTGGTTCGACGGCATGAACGACGATGGCCCACAGGTTGCACGCGATGCCTCAAGGTCAACGCCTACTCCATGGCATCATGCCGTGCCTTCCAAATAGATGCAAAGCAATACAAGGAAATGCCAGACTTACCTGGAATCACTGTGGCGCTCAAATCGATCAGCACTTCACGATCTCCCCGCAGCTCTCTCTCTCTCTCTCTCCCTGGCTCTCAAGCTCATTGTGGTCTTTCTTGGTTCCCTGGGCCTCTTATTGCCCCATCCCAGCTTGCTGTAACCTCAGAAATTAATCCCTCATACTCTTCCATCCAGAAATCTAAATTTGTGCCCCTATTTCCCTGTTTCTTCAGTCTGTTATACAGCAACAAAAAACCCTACTATTTGCTCCAATGTTTTGCTCCTATCCTTCCTAAATGCAAGAAAAAATTATAAGAAAAATACCTACACTACTCCATCATGCTTTCCCAAGTCCAAAACAACAAAAACCTACTTGCTAAGAAGATCGAATACCTCTTCAAACTCCCTCGCTTCTTACCTATCTACCTCAAGCACTGGTTCGGGGAAAACCCTAGTTCAATGCTTGATTCGAAGCGCGCAAGCACTCAAGGCTTGAATCCGTTGGTCCCGGTAATGGAACCGAAATGTGGGAGCTTTTGCTCAATCGCCAAGACCCACGGACCGCTTATTGTTTCGAGCGTTCCAAGCAGAGTACTAATGGCTACCTCTCACATAGTCGACGCGCCATCCATATCTACGGGTGTAGTGAGCTTACCTCCATGCCGATTGAGTTACCTCCTCTCTTACGCACTCTGGTAGCTCTACGATCCAAGTGCAAGCTTCAAGCAAGCTCCATCCTCAAGCTCCACGCTCCAAGCTCCATCGCCGCGAGCAAGACAAGAGAAGAGAAGAGAAGAGAAGAAGAGAGGAGAAGATGGAGGGCTTCTCCTCTCCGGTTCCTCACCCTCACACACTCACTCCCTCACACTCTCACACTCCCTCTCTCAAGCACAAGCTCAAGCAAGCAAGAACAAGAAGAAGAAAAAGAAGAGGAGGAGGAGAGCCACTTTTGGCCACACATAAGAATGAGCTTCTCATTCACTTTTCAACTTTATATACAAAACCCTAAATCCCTTTTGGGTGGTCATCCCCTTTTTTACATGGCCCTTTGTCTTCTACTTTAGCTTTTTCGGAATTTTCACCTTGTTCATCTATCGGTTAACAGGGAGTGATCTGAGCTCGAAGGAGTTGGATATGTCTGCCAAGAGTGAGAACCAATGGTGTAGGGATTCAAATGAATGTTGAAGGAGTTAGGGACCAAGCTCAAATGCTCAACCAGCAATGCTCTGATACCAATTGAAGATGACAAGGATCGAAGCTTTCATGGGAGAGCTATGGCGGGAGAGGAAGAGCAAGAGAGAGAGAGATTTACAATGTGGGAACTCCAACAGTCATAATGTGTGACCAGCCTTCCCTTTATTCATCTGTCACTAAAAGAATAAAGAATAAAGTGACAATGACGAGCGCCCGCCACATGAAGTATGCAAGCGCGGGTACTATCAATGTAGTGATACACGGGCGACTAGGTAGAGGTGCATTTACCTCCAACATATCAGTCTTAAGTGCTTTAGCTTCTACCCATTTAGTTACATAATCAGTACATTGCAAAATGTATTTATTAGAATGATATCATCTAGGTGGATCAATAGAACTAACAAAATCTATACCCCACTTCTCAAAAGGTACAAGTGCTAATATGGGGTTTAATGGTATCGTAGACCATTTTGTCGGCTCCAAGTATGTTGACATTTATCACACTTCCTACAATGTTCATACGTATCCTTATAGAACGTAGGCCACCACCAATAACTAGCACACAACACTTTCTTTCATGTCAAATCTCCTACAAAACAACCACCATAAGATTCATCTGTCAAGATTGTGGGAGAGAAGGAAGGAGTCTCACTTGTAGCTTTCTTGCTTGCACAATGGGGGAATACACACAAAGGTGGAGGCTAAAAACAGTTTTCCTCTTCTTAGTTGTGTAAGCCAAAAAGAACTCAAGTACATAGAAATAGAAGAACCCTATATATGGGTCTCAAAATCAAACTCAACTAACTAAGGTGGCATACTAACTGAGCCACGAACTAGAGTAGATAAGGATAGCTATCATCTAGCTATTATTCATGGGCGGTGTACCAACCATATCTGCAATTGACAAGTCGGTGACATAAATGCACAACAGTCACCCTGGCATATCACGAGTGGAGCTTGATATCTCAACACTCCCCCTCGAGCTCAATCCCAATTCCTGCACACCAAGCAGGTCTCTGAAATTGCGCAGCTTCTCTGCGCCCAATGCCTTCATGAATATGTCAGCTACCTGATCCTCTGTGCTGACATAATCTAGATCAATAAGACCTAGTAAAACCCTCTCCCGCACATAGTGATAATGCACCTCAATGTGCTTTAATCTAGCATGATAGACTGGGTTATTTGCCAAGTGTATACTACTCATGTTGTCACAATAAATGACAACTCGCCCATCTGTAGGCTGATGCATATCATAAAGTAGCTTATGCAACCAAGCTACCTCACATGCAGCCATTGCTGCACCCCTGTACTCAGCCTCTGTGCTTGACAAGGCAACTGTAGGCTGTTTCTTGCTGCTCCAAGTGACTGCAGCACTCCCAAAAGAGAACACATATCCATTGGTAGATCGTCTATCAGAAATACTACCAGCCCACTCAGCATCAGTGTATCCATGCAATTGTATCTGAACCCCAGTCTCATAAAATAGTCCATACTGCAATGTGGACTTCACATATCTGAGTATGCGTCTAGCCGCATCCAAATGTGCTTTCCTTGGAGCCTGCATAAACTGACTTACCAATCCAATAGCGTAGCTCAAATCTGGCCTGGTAATAGTCATATAAATCAAACATCCTACTATGCGTCTGTACATAGTAGGGTCTTCCAGAAGCTCACCTGCATCTGCGCTCAGCTTCACATTCTGCTCCAAAGGAACTGAAATAGGCTTACAGCCTGTCATCCCATATTTGGATAGCATGTCCAATCCATACTGTCTCTGCAAGAGCTGTATCCCACTTGGTGATCTAATCACCTCAATGCCCAAGAAATAACGCAGCTCTCCTAAATCCTTCATCTCAAACTTCTACTTCAATAGCATTTTCACATGAAGGATATCTTCATCACTGTCACCTGTCATAATCAAATCATCAACATAAATGACAAGTAGTATAATACCTTTCTCTGTTTTTCTCACATAAAGCGAGAAATCTGCCTTGGAAATCTGAAAGCCAATAGTGACAAGATACTATCCTATCTTGTCAGACCATGCTCTAGGTGCTTGCTTCAAGCCATACAATGCTTTCTTCAACCTGCAAACAAACTCAGGATGAACAGCATGCACATAACCTGGTGGCTGCTCCATATATACCTCTTCTTGCAAATCACCATGCAAGAAGGCATTCTTTACATCCATCTGATGTAAAGACCATTCCTTTGATGCAGCCATAGCAATGACTGCTCTTACGGTTGCCATCCTTGCAACCAGACTGAATGTTTCTTCATAATCAATGCCATATGTTTGTGCATACCCCTTGACTACTAATCTTGCCTTGTATCTATTCACAGAACCATCTGCATTGTGTTTCACCTTATAAACCCACTTACAACCAATTGCATTCTTATCTTTAGGCAAAGGTACCAATTCCCATGTAGCATTTGCTTCCAAGGCATCCATTTCTTCATCCATGGCTTTCTCCCATTTTTCTTTTCCCATGGCTTGCTGAAAAGAAGTGGGTTCTGGTTCCTGTATCACTTTGACCATATATGCATAGTGAATGGATGTAAATCCATCATATTTTTGCCTATCCACAGGATACCTAGCTCTGGTAGACTTGCGCAAAGTAGGTTCACTCCCAGGTGCTCTCAAAACATCCCTGGTCTTCCTTACTCTAGGTGTAACAATAGAAGGAATACCCAACTCATCATCAATGCTCTATTCTGAGCCACTGGATTCACCATCCACATAAGAGTGACCATTCACATCAAACATGGGTTGATCTACCTTCTCTTTTCCTTTTCGTGATACCTGCATACCACTATCTGCATTGCTTTGAGAAGATTCTCCTGATCTCAATCTGCCTGTCCATGGCAAAGAATGTGAACCACTGCTAGAGGATGCTCCAGGTCCACTAATATCTTGTGACTGCTGCTGTGAATTCTGTGCAGCATTACCATTTTGTGCATCTACATTATCAATCACATTTATTGGTTTATACCAGCTACTCATCTCATCAAAAACAACATCTCTGCTCACTGTAAACTTACAAGTAGAAGGGTTATAGCATCTATACCCTTTCTGCTGCAAAGAGTAACGAATAAAGATGCACTTCTCAGCTTTTGGATCCAACTTGGATCTCAACTCATCTGGCACATGAACATAGGCAATACAACCAAAAATTTTCAAATGAGAAATATTTAGTTTCCTACCAGTATACCTCTCCTCTGGAGTCATCCCATGTATTGCTGCAGTGGGAGTCCTGTTCATTATGTAGACTACTGTAGCAACTGCCTCAGCCCAATAAAAATCTGGCAGGTCTTTTTCATTGAGCATGGCACGAGATACCTCTCCAATATGCCTGTTTTTCCTTTCTGCAATTCCATTTTGTTGTGGGGTATGACTGCATGAATATTACTGCTTTATGCCATGCTCCTGCAGGAACCTTGCAAACTCATTTGAGAGGTACTCTCCCCCTCCATCTGACCTTAGGCATTTTATTTGCAGGCCTGTTTCTTTTTCAACCATAGCTTTAAGAGTTTTGAAATGCCCAAAAACTTCACTTTTCTTTTTCATAAAATACACCCAAACTTTTCTGCTATAGTCATCAATAAAAGTGACAAAATAATGACAGCCTCCAAGAGATGCAGCTTTAGTAGTCCACACATCAGAGTGGATTAATTCCAATGGTTTCTTACTCTCTTGAACATGTCTAGGAAATGGTTTCCTTGCCTGTTTTCCAAATTGACAGGCTTCACATACCTTATGCATTTCTGCAACTTTGAATTTAGGCAATCCTGCATCAATATTTTGGGCCTGCATTGATTTAAGTCATTGTACATTAACATCACCAATGCGTTTATGCCAGATATCAATATCTGCAACTACACCAGTCCCATGTGCAAACATTGTTGCACTCAATTCAGGCATGTCTGCATCCAACGTAAACATTCTGCCCTTCTTCTTTCCTTTTGCTATCAAGCGACCTTTATTTTTCATATCCTCAACAAAGCATCCATGAGGATTAAATCTGACCTGCAAGCCCTGCTCAACCATTTGACCAACAGAAACCAGATTCTTGGTGATATTCGGGACATGAAATACATCGGACATGTATTTCTTTTTCCCATCCTGCATAGACAAAGGAATTTTTCCAATCTGCACAATAGGATGTGCAGTATCATCACTAGTCTCCACAAATCCTGGTTTTTTCATTTTCCTTGCATCCTCCATCCATTCTGCATGAGCTGTCATGTGGTTTGATGCACCTGAGTCAACATTCCATACATCGTTGCTTTCTTCTGCACTTGTCACAGAATTATTCATGTGCTGCACCATAAACAAATGCTCATTTCTGTCATCACCCTGTCTACTAGAAGATGCATAATTCCCTTGTTGCAATTTTCCATTCATGATGTCATTCTGCTTTTTATAGCAGTCTTTAGCCATATGACCCATTTTACCACAGTAGTAGCATTCAACATTGTTGTTTGCATTTTGGCCTCTTTGCCATCCACCATGACCTCTTTGGCTCCCCCTGCCTCTAGAATTACCACGTCCTCCTCCATAGGACTGGTTTTCTTGAGTTTGCTGCATATTCTGATTTCTACCACGGCCTCCAGATCGGCCTCCTCTACCTCTGCCTCTACCTCTTCCAGCATTTGAGTAGAAGACAGCTTCTTTTGAAGTTCCTCCTGAAGAAGATGCACCACCATTTCTCTGCACCTCAGAAATTAGAAGAGCAATCAACTCCTCAAAATCAGGAAATCTTTCATGTTGAAAATGGATGTTCGGAACTATGCATAATCCTTTCCTAGACCATTCAAGGTCACAGAAACTAAATCATCATCTTCCACTGGCGACCCAATGGAAGCAAGTGCATCCACAATCTTCTTCACCTTCATGTGGTAGTCATTGATGCTCATATTTTCTCTTTGCACATTGTGCAACTCTTGCTTGAGCTGCATTTTCCTGGCTTGTGTATTTGCGCTATACATTTTTGACAAAGTATCCCATGCCTCCTTTGGCGTACTTGCATCTTGAATATGGACAATCATAGAGTCTGAAATGCTAATAGACAGCCAGTACATAACTTTTCTGGCTCTCTCATGCCATGATTTAAATTCTTGCATTTGCTGTTGATTGGGAACATCAGGAAGAACTGGTTCTTCTTCATTTCCTGCAACAAATTCCCAATATCCTTTTCCCATAAGGAAATTCGTCATTCTGAACTTCCATGTTTGGAAGTTGTTCTTGTCAAGCTTTTCAGTGACAATCTGTGAAAGAGAATCAGACGCCATTATAGAACACTGCAAAAAATTCTGTCACTGCAAAGAACACAGCTTCAGCCTCACAAGGGCAAATCTGCAAAACTGATGAAAGTGGTATTTGACCACACAGTCACTTCCTAGTGACGATTTTGCATCAACAGGCAACAAGGATGATTCTGTAACTCCCAATGTCTCTGCGCACAGGCATACGATGCAATTTCTACAGTAACTTTTCACTAACCTGTAGAACAGTGGTCGCACAGCATAAAACAGGGCCTTTTCCTGAGTGCGTGCAGAAAACTTCCGCCTCCAAAACAGGCCCCGAAATGGCCTCAAATAAAAAAAGCAGGGTCACCAAGGGCTAAAGCCATCTCCCGCTACATATATTGCCCTCTTGCTTCACCGCGAAGGGTGGCTCAACCTGAGACAATGCACTCTTGCACTTTCCGGCTGTGCTACCTGCAGAGACTTGCTCCCAAAACAGAAAAATGAAAGCAACACTGGTCCTCTTACCAGAACACCGCTAACTTGGTTTGCTTTCTTGAGCTCCTTACCACGAACAAGGCTCTGATACCATATCAAGATTGTAGGAGAGAAGGAAGGAGTCTCACTTGTAGCTTTCTTGCTTGCACAATGGGGGAATACACACAAAGGTGGAGGCTGAAAACAATTTTCCTCTTCTTAGTTGTGTAAGCCTAAAAGAACTCAAGTACATAGAAATAGAAGAACCCTATATATGGGTCTCAAAACCAAACTCAACTAACTAAGGTGGCATACTAACTGAGCCATGAACTAGAGTAGATAAGGATAGCTGTCATCTAGCTATTATTCATGGGCGGTGTACCAACCGCATCTGCAACTGACAAGTCGGTGACATAAATGCACAACGGTCACCCTGGCATATCATGAGTGGAGCTTGATATCTCAACATCATCATGTAACGCAATTAAGGTCCATGGTACCTCATCTTCTTGAATACACCTTCGATAAATTTATTCACGATGAAAATACTCATATAGACAACCTAATATCAAAATATAGGATCCTGACTACAATGAAATATGATGGTGTTCATGCTTAGTTACAGTTGGTGGGTACTTAGTTATACTAAGAAAATTAGCAATATTACCATACCACAGTATTGTGATAGAAACTTCAAATAATTGAGCATTAGGTAAGTCATCATCTACACCCTTCTTTGTATAGTCAATAATTAGATGAGACATATGATCTGCAAGAACATGCGATCGGCCACGACACGAGTAATAACTTCAAAATCAAGTTCTTGAAAGAGCAACATCCATTGTGTAGCTTGGCCACTAAGTTCGGGTTTATTTAACAAGTACTTCAATGCTTCATGATCCACATAGAAGATAAACTTGTTGCCCAACAAATAATGTCAAGCTGTGGTATAATTTTTCTCCATATCACTTAGATTTTGACTAGCATAATATTAAATCAGATGACCTATATCCTTATCTTTTGCTCAACACAGAACAACTCCATAGAAGCATCGGCATGAATATGAAACTCTTTAGTCCAATAAGGTGAAACCAAAATTGGGCCTTCAACCAGCTTAGCTTTTAGTTTCTCAAATGCACCTTAGCACACTTAATCCCAATCATAGGCTTGATTCTTTTTAAGTAAAGCTATTAAAGGTGAGGCTATTACTGCAAATGACTCGATAAAGTGTCGATAAAATTTTAAATGACCAAGAAACCCTTGTAATTGTTTCAAAGTTTTGGGTGAAGATAAATCAGTGATTTTTTGCACATTTAATGGCCTAATAATATGCCATGTGGCACTCCAAAAATACATTTCTCAGGATTCAAAGAAACTCCTATACTCTCACAATGTTGGCACACCTCTTCTAAATGATCAACCATAGTATCCGCATCACCATGCACATAGAAGTCATCCAAGAATACTTCCATGCATTTGATTAGAAAATCCTAAAAGATTGCCATCATTTCTCTCTGAAAAGTAGCTAGTGCATTGCACAAACCAAATGGCATTACCTTATAGGCAAAGTTCCCCCACTTTGTAGTGAAATTAGTCTTGGGTTGTTCTTTGAGGTTAATTAAAATTGATTATAGCCACTAAACCATCCATAAAAGAGTATAATTGTTGACTATAGGTGAAATCTAGTCACTATATGCAATAGGATAGATAAAACCCACATCTAACTCCTTAGTAATTGCAACATGCACTTTGTAACATCATATTAGAGAATTTGGGAATCTCCCAAGTCCCACTTTCAAATAAGGGGTAAAGATTTGGTTATGTGGCTAAATTTTAACCCATGCTTCAAAGTGGGACTGAAAAGACAACCTATGTAGTAATTACGGTAGACTCCACTTTCGAGTAACGGGACAAGATTTGATCATTTGGCCAAATATTAACTATATTGGGAATTCCCAAACTAGATGAGAATTTTGAAATTCCCCAATATAGTGTTTTGTTCGCATAATTAGGATTTGTGCACCATTGATGTTGGCGTATAGGTCTAACACCAAGTTCAATATCAATGTAATGTTGACAGAATTTGGGTTTCATTCCTTTCAAATTTGCATAGCCCCATGCAAACACATGAGAACATTTCTTAAGGACATTCTGTAACTTCTCCAAAGTAACACCTTGTAATTGACTATCCAATAATAGAAACTTATTATGCACCATTCAAAATGTGATGTTTCAATTTCTGAATTGTGCACATAAGATGTTTGGACCATATTGGGCTTGATAATAACTGGCACATCAATACATTTCATCATGGATTCATGACATAGTCAATTACCCACTCCCATAGATTGCCCAACATTAACCTCAAATGGTGAATCTTGAGATGGAGGTTTCCAAGACGTTTGATACATATCTACTATCTTGAAGACTTCTCTGGTTGTGAAAACTCAATCATCTCAACCATGTAATGATCTAACACATCTTTCTTCCCCATTGACACTTGCAAGTCCTCTAAACAACACATTGTACCTTTGATTTTATTCTTACTTCAGTCATGCAAAACTTAGCAATAACGTTGCAAAATCTCTTTCTTGCCACACTCGTCACTTGTGAGGATAAATTTCCTATCCCCTAGATCTCAAAGACACTCCCCATTTGGGATGATTTATTCAACATAGTTGATTATAGAGCCAAGGGACATTTGTAACCGCCTATTTGCTATAAGTGGACATTATGACTCTTCCACCTTTTCTCCCTAAAGAGAAATAGTTCACTAAATTCTAAGCTTACTCCTACTTTCAAAATGCTAATTTTCACATCCCTCACAGTTAGTTGTTCCATCAATTGAAATTGTACTTATTCCGTGTTTCACTTCTCTTGTAACACTTGCTCGAAAAATTTCTTAGTTTGACATACAATATATTCTGAATGAATTATCTCACACATGTAGTCCAACCTTAATTTAGTTCAACATGTTCACTTTAATATCTCAAAATTCTATAATTTCACAAATTAACTTTTCCATTTGAACTAAAGCTATCAACAATTTAAGTTTGATTCCTTCCATAATCAAATCAAAGAAAATATATATTATAAAAAATTTAGTGCACTCTTCAATTTTACTAATTCTTTGATTAAATATTTAATATTTATTAATGATTATTTCTATCATTAACATCATTTTACAAAGGAAATGCCCTCTAATAAATTCCATTAACTATGAAATTTTAGTAGCATACTCTAACCAAAAAACAAACTATAATCCCTTTTTAAATTTTTGATAATTTTATTCCTTATCTCAACTTATTAAATTTTCCTTATTTCTATCTAGAATAATAGAAATAATTATAATATCTACTCTCAAGCCCAAAAACTCAAAACCTCTTAACCATTGACTCTCCATAACAAATTCATCTTGCATACCAATTTCTATCATTAAATAATATAATTTTCTCCTAATATTCACTAATTTGACACTAAAAATACTCAAAAACCACCATTTCAACCCTTAAAATTATATATTTTCAAATTAAAAATCCATATTGTTTAAAAATTTATAGACAAGTCCCCCTAGTCATGTTTCAACTTTTTTTAAAAATAGTTCATCATTTATCTCTTCTTAATTTTCTTAATCATCACTATTTATGACAAAAATTACCATTTTAACCCACTAACGCTTAGATCTCTCTGTACATTCTTTATTTAAAGGTGATGTTTCATTTTTAGGTGAATTTCATCATGTTTTAACTCTATTTTAATTTAGTCTCCATAAACAATTCTCAAATTGTTTAATATCCATTAAGTAGAGTCTAATAATACAAATTTTGATCTATTTTTTACCATTTCTTCATCATTTTGATTTATATGATGTAACAAATAAAATCCATTTTACAAATTTAAAACTCATAGATCAAAAGAATAATACTTTTAACAACAATTTTATTCAGACTATCCATTTCATTTCATTTTTCATTAGAAATGAAAGTACTCGATTAATAGAAAAAGGAAAAATCGTTGGTCATATTTGAGAATGGTGGTGCTTGCTCCTTCTCTTCCTTTAAATTCAAAAATGTTGAAACTCCTTAATCTCCCTCGTTATTTACTAATATCTTCTAATTTACCCTTAATCTTGTTGGAAATCTGTGTGTGTGTGTGTGTGTGTGTGTGTGTGTGTGTGTGTGTGTGTGTGTGTGTGTGTGTGTGTGTGTGTGTGACGTACCTACCTTGATTTCTTATCGGATAACGTTTTACTAGTTGCCTAGAGTTTACCTTCTAACCGTCGTTATCCATACTCTAATCAAAATGATTAGAGTTTGTCTGGCTAGTTAACTCTAGGTCTGCCCCACAAGGGAAGTGTCTTGCCATTACCCATGGAGGACTGACCTGAAGGTTCCTAATTGACCTAACAATCACCTATCATCAACTAACTCACATCTAGAGGTGTCCTTCGAGAGGCTTCTTGTCTCCGGAAGGAGTGACTGCCATTACCCTTGGTTCATGGAGTACAATCCTTTTTTCCAGCAACAAACTAAGGATTTATGAAATCCCTCGCAGTGCTTTGGCACAGCCGTTGTACCTTTCCCCTAAGATAATTTACAGTTCGGGTTTTGAGACCAAACCCTAAGTAAGTCAGTGAATCGGCCCTTCCTAGAAATTCTTCCTAGTGTTTGTTTTTGGGGAAACCTCTCGGCTAACTGAGACCACCCTACCATAGGACTAGATTCTCCATATGCTTCCCTCCATGGAAGTTCTTAGTTATCTGATTACCTACCATATTACGTGAAACATATAAAAATAGTTTTATTAATTAAAATCCTTTTATGCACATTTGTTCATTTATGTAATTTACTCACGAACATACAATCAGAATAAAACAATTTCATTGATTATATTCCATAATGTGTGTTGTCACTAAATTGATTGCTTATTACGCATTCTCTATTTAATAAATTCATGTCAATAAATTAATGACTCGCTTTTCTTTAAGTGTTGATGTGATGATCTAGCATGGCCATGAGACCATTTAGAGACCAGTAATCCTAATGCATCACTTAATGGGGTGATCAGAGCACTATGATGGGGATATCTCGTACAGGCAGTACAAGTTATGAAGGGGAAAAGAAGTGTCTGCCAAGTGTAAGAGTGTACACAAGAACCAATGAGTTACACATAAATGAAGATGGATTCAGTTCTAAGAAGAGGAAGTGCATTAGCATTGTGTTATGTACTTATGGTGCATCCAAGGACGCCTGGGAATGTTTTACTTGTGTGTAATGAGCATTGCATTCATTTGGGGTCATCCTCTCCCCTACAAGTCAAGGTTTAAAGTCTTTTCTTTCATTAAGAAAGACGAGAGAGGAAATTCTCTCACTAAGAAAGGCGAGAGGACGCAATCCTCTGGAAGTGGGGAGAGAAGTGATTTTCTCTTTCTAAGGTCTAAAATGACACAAGCTTTTGTGTGGAATTCAATCTTAAGGTTGAGGCCCAAGGCAATCTAATGAACTCTCCTTATCTATGACTCAAAGTGGTTGCATGGACCACAAGTTAAGAGTACAGTTTAAAAAGTTGTTTTTTGGAAAATCCATTTTCAAAATATCGCGTGCAATAGAAAAATGATCTCTAAAAACGGGCCACGCGGGTTATCGAAAACAGCGAGATCTACAACTTTCGTGTTGGATGTTTTTTCATCCAAACAATGCACAAAGAGATATCTCAAAATTAGTGCTGCAGAGTGGAACAACCACATCTTGCATGAAGAACAACTCAACTCTCTCTCCAAGAAGAGAAGCTCTTGAAAGCCTATAAAAGAGGAGGCTCTCTTTGGGTGTAAGAGAGGGGTGAAGGAAGCATCACTTTGCATGTATCCAAGAGGAGAAGAGAAGGTGCAAGTGCTGTGGAAGCCTTGCTGAAATCAAGTTCCAAGAGGAGAAGAGAAGGTGCAAGTGCTGCGAAAGCTCTGCTGAAATCAAGCGCCAAGAGGAGAGCCCTACACATATTGTGTAGGAGAGAAGGAGAATCAAGAAGGATCAAAAGGTGCCAACTTCTAAGTTGTGCAAGTGTTAGCCGGTTGTATACTATGCAAGGAACTGTGATCTTGTTTCTAAGATCTACAAGTAAGAACTGGCCTATGTGTAACAGAGGAGCTTGCTCCTTGTCAATAATATAACTCCATAAGGGGGGGACTGGCCCATCTTCCAGTCCCTAGTGTGTTGCCAATTTCTCTATCTCTCTCTCTACATCTTTCTTTTCTCTCATCTACTCTCCCTTTGTGCCAACATAATATTTGCCATATATATTTTAAGTATATAAGAAAGTCAAGTGTGTATCTCGGATTTTATAACATGTGTTCTCCTACCCATACAGGAGAAAATTTACAATTTCATGTTCTACCTCATCCAATGCATCTGCATGGCACCAAGATAAAATCCACCTATAGCTAGCGTTTATAGGTGTCCCAAGTAGAACTCATGCCATACAGGGGACCAAGTAGTTCCTAGGGGCAAAAAGGGATTTACTTAGCCAGAATCCTCCCCTGGCACCCTATCCACCTGCTACTTAATACGATCCCTGTTGGGAGACCTCTCGCCATCGGAGACAGTCCATGCTTCCGCGGTGGTAAAAACATCCCCTCTTGGTATGGGGATTCAGCACCTATCCTTAGGGGAGGTATAGGGCTCCTCAATTTTTATATGTTCCAATACTTAATTCAATCAAGATCTAATCTAGAAGATCACAAACAATATTGATGTCTGCAAGTAGTTATGACTTCAATCAATCATGCAACTTTCAAGTGATGCTTAATTCTAGTAGCAATCTACACTTGAGTTTCTCATAATAAAATCTTCCCCTTGGAATTTAAGTAGGCGTATCTAAAATTTTGGGGTCTCTAACTTCCCTGTTATTATAACCAAGTTTCTTGGCCTTAAGCCATTATTTCTCAAGAGACTTATCTTATTTTGATAGAACTTTTTTAGAAAAACATGTGGTATCGCAATTGGTAAAGGGTTGTTATTCGCACATGTGACTCCGTTAATGACTCCCGTGCTCGCAACTCCAACTGTTGCTTCCACGATAGTAGGTTCATTCGTGATTTCTACTTTTGAATTCTTTTTCTTTGGGACCATGACAAAAATATGATTCGTAGAAGAAGAAGAAGAATACGACAGTAATACCGATTGGCAAGGGTGTAAGACTCTCGATGATGATAATGGATATTACAGGATTCAATGATGTAGGCCTCGCGGATGATTGTTCTTGCCTCGTGGAAAGCAATACTTCACTCTCTCTAGTAGATGGAATAGAATAGAGACAAGAGTAGAGGCATGATAGAATAGGATAGAGTTCTTCAGTGTCTTCTCTTCTCGAATCAAAGTAGAAGAGGATGAGAGGCCTTTAGCATATCCCCTTCCTTGGGTTGAATGGAATGATGTCTCTTCATCTCGTGGAATAGAGTCTCCTCCTTTTCGATCAGTGTCTCGTCCCATCAAGATTGTTCTTATCCCTCTTTCTGGTCATCCCCAATCCCTCAATTTATAGTTTTGCAAAGGGGAGTAGAGAGAGGACTCTTGATTTTTTAGTGTTTTTTGATGACATCATCGATGACAAAGAGAGAACGCTTTCTTTTAGCGCTTTTGATGACATCATTGATGACGCCAGAGAGGGAGATCCATTTTCGTAGAGTGAAGATTAAAATTTACGAATCTATCGGTGAGCACCGTGCAGTGCATTATTGGGTAGCTATCACTCCAAGGTTGACAACCAAGGTGGCGACCAAGGCATAGACCTTGGCCTCTTGGCCTTGGCATACTTGGCAACGGACTACGAAGGCTTCATTGGTGCTGTTGGCTGCGTGCGAGAAGCTCCCCCACTAGCTTGTAGGAAAATCTTCCTGACAGGTCACCCATCCCAACAATGGCATCACCCCAGTGCGCTTAACTACCAAGTGACTATCCACTAGGCTAGTTCTTCTTTTGTTGTTCTATACTACAAACATAGTTTTAATAAGCTAGTCTTGGGAGGGTTTCCCAAGTCTTTCTTCCATGAACTGGCATATAATACCTCATTAATTATCTTCATAATGAGAGTTAATTTCATAATTAGAGCTAGTATTTTTTTAAAAAATTAATTGTGTGACATGAATCAATTTTATTTAGAATGTATACACACATTAAAATAAACTAAGTAATGGGGACATTACACACTCTCTATACTATGAAATAGTCTTCAAGAATAGGATAAGATGAAAGAGGAGAGAAGAAGAGATCATTTTCTAGTTATTGATGAAAAAATCTCTATCATTAGCTACATGAAATTATACACATACTCCCAAGAAGATGGCACCCATTTTGTTGTGCTCTCTCTCTCTCTCTCTCTCTCTCTCTCTCTCTCTCTCTCTCTCTCTCTCTCTCTCTCTCTCTCTCTCTCTCTCTCTCTCGCTTAACCTACTCCTTCACAAGACATTTCCCTTCAACTTCTTAATTATCCCTCTCTTAAAATTTAGAAGTTTCACACTTGAACTGATTCTTTTTGGCACTTTTCTACATCTCTAGCCTATTTTTGACCCGGCTTATGGTTTATTCATCCAAATTCTATCAAAAACACACATCTAGAGCATGGCAACTACTATGGCGGATGGAAGATGAAGACAAGACTCATGATAACGTAGACAACAGTGAAGAGAGACTAACTGTTACACAAGTGAATTAGGTTCCAATATGGAAGCTTTGACTCATAAACACAATCTTGTGTAGGACACTAACAATGACAATGACACTAATTGAAAGTAAGAAGTATCATGATATATTGCATTCAACTTCATAAAAGTGATAACCAAGTACAATGCTTTATAGTAGCAGGATAGTAGCATTCTACCTCAATGTGCCAATGGGATTCAGGACCAGTTACATGTCTCTTGCCTTACATGTCCATACAAAGAGGCATACAAGCGGGTGTGATTGCTAAACTCTCAACACCCCTCCTCAATCACAACCATGAAAAGGCACTAAATGTACAGAGGATGTCATGAGTACAACCTTGCTAAGTGTGGTTATGCCATAAGCATGGTAATCATCCAGAGGCTGTCGCGTAGAAAAATCTAAGTGTGTGTACCAAAAACATGGTTGACATCTAGGGGCTGTTACAAGGCCTCACTAAGTGTGCAGAGGATGTTATGCATAGGTTACATAAGGAGTTTTTCATGGCTTATGAAAGGAGCATTAGAGGCAAATACATACAAAAGAAAGGTCTAGCAAAATTTTGGGTCAAGGACCAGCAGGCCCTTGTGGTTTTCAACGTTTCTTTTAGCATAGGTCTTCTTGTTATTTTCCTTCTCTTTGTTCTTCTTCTCCTTCTTCTTCACTAATTTGCTTGCTTTGATCTTTTGATCCTCTTCTTCATGGTCCCTCTCAAGCAAAGGTATCATCATCTTTGAGGCAATAAAAATGTCTTCAACATCTTCAAATAGATTCATTGATAGCTATTTGATGTAGGGAGCAAGTCTTCTATTTGTTGTACATGATTAAGAAGAGTTATATTGATTTCCATACATGTAAAGATCTTCATATTTTCAGCTTGAAATTTTGAGATTTTTTAGCAAGTGAGTTGACAAAAAAGGTTGTGCCAAGGAACACAACAGTAATTAGTGTTCAAGCAACATTGTTAGTATCAAGAGATACTATCTTGCAACTTTAATGCCGAATGTCGATGCTTGAATTTGTTCTTGCTTATTGATTTGAGGTTATTCTTGTTGGAGACTGAGCAATTCTCAGCAGCAAAGAATTGAGTATACCAAGGTTGAGCCACAAAAAATGGAAAATGAAGTATTGTGAAGAACTTTGTCTTGATGCTTGAGCTTGAGGTCTTCGAATCTTCACAAATCTTTTTCTTGCTGATGTGGGGGAAAATTATTGCTAGAAACTTCAGTGAGTCAGCAAATCAGAGTATTATGGACTTCCCTCAAGCTAAGAGAGGTGTGAAAATGTACTTATTTGTAAGCTTGAAATCTCGGTGGAAAGGGGGGGGGGAGGGGGGGAGGGGGTGGGATTCACCTTATAGAATATGTAATGTACCACGTGAGTTCAAAAGAAAGGGTATTTTTATTATGTTGACTTACAATATTTCAAAAACAGAGGGGTTTATAAATGTACCTCATGTAGAATTCACATTAGGGGTTTTTTAATTCAAATTTTTTTAGAAGCACACTTTTAGGGATAGGGAGTGGGAGGTGCACCTTGAGAGCCTATAGAGGGGGGTGTGGTATGTGATATCCAGACTTTGATTTAAAATCTTTCCGACTTCTCGCAAAATGGACTTGAAGAACTTTAAAATCATTAAATAGAGAAGATCTCGAGCAAAAAGACCTGAGGATCGTAACCCGACATTTTCCTCGATTGACAAGGTGTAGCCATCTATCTCATAGAAGTTACCACGTGAACGAGAGTTATGAGCCTTTTTAGTCATTAGTGTCATTGTCTATAGTATGGATGGTCTAAAAATACTAGATTTTTGGACAAAACTAGCATTTTTTTTATATTATTTATTGTAAATATCCTAAAAAGCTATGGAAACTTCTAGAATAGGGTGTCATGCAAAAAAAAGCAAATGGCTTTTTCAGCCAATTTTGGAGATTTCATGCTAAAAAAGGATTGGCAAAATCGCACACGTTGTGATCGCAGTTTATAGGCAGCAATAGCACTTCGAACGGGAAGAAGAAAGAATGATCTGGAAGAATTTTAACCAAGTGTCAGTGGGTTTTATCCCCCTTTCGAAGCCAATGGAACCATCAGATTTGCAGTCTGAGCATCAAATTGCATCTTGGAAGCTTCAAATTGCTGATTTTGCCAAGATCCCCTCCACAAAGAGCTCTTCTTCTTAGCCACAACTCTTCTTCTCTAATTTAGTTATAAATAAGAGGCATGGGGAGCTATTGAGGATAGTCCAAGCAAGAGGGGAGAGGCCCTTCTTAGGAGTATAGAATAACAAGGAGTGAGGCAAGAGAAGCATGAGCATGGGAATTCCTCGTCAAGAAGACAAGGAGGATACTTCATGAGCTCTCTAATCAAATTCCTCCATCCATTTTATCCTATTCCCCCCTGTGGAATCAAGACTCTTCTCGATTTCTCAAAATTCTTGGTGATCATTTTTTCCCCTATCAATCTAATTACCCCCAAGTTCCTTTGCCAAATTTCCCTTTTTTGCAATCTCGCAATTAAAGAGCATGGTCCCAAAGAAGAAAGCTACGAAGGTCTCAGAGGCAGAAGCTGCCAATAATGCTGCGAACACAATTACTACAAATGGAATGGCGAGTATAGGAATTACAAACAAAGCTGCAAATACCATCAACTAAGCACCCATCATGGATCCTCATGTACTATTTTTCTTAAATAAAAACAGCCTAGCAGGCCTTTATCCTGTGAATAGGCAATAGAAGATACATGCGTAAAATAAGATTTTATTCGATTCCTGCATATAATTTCTTTGAGGAATTCTTAACCGCAAATTCCAAGGGGTAACTTGGGTCTGTACAAGATGAACATAAGCGAGTACAAGGAATGTACTATGTCCCTAAAAGATTTAATATTTCTAATTTTTGTGTCGATCAAACAAAATCTCTAAAGGGTAATAACAGATGCTAATCCTCGATATATAAGAGACCCTGAGATATAATTGCCATATGATGCTATTCGTAATTAAACTAACCAAGGTTTTCTTTTATTGCAGGGAAAGACCCACAAAACTCCAAGGGAGTTATCCTAAAGTATGAAATTCTTACTTAAATTCAGTCTAAAGTAATCCCCAAGGAAGATGACGTCGAGAAAGACTATTGGAAGGTATTGCCACTTATGCTTATTTGTCTCGAAGTTTTTTTGCCACTTATACTGATTTGTCTCGAAGTTATTTTGCCGCTTATGTTGAATTGCCTCGAAGTTATCTTGTCACTTATGTTGATTTGTCTTGAAGTTATTTTGCAACTTATGCTGAATTGTCTCGAAGTTATCTTGTCACTTATGCTAATTTGTCTTGAAGTTATTTTGTCACTTATGCTAATTTGCCTCAATGTTGCTATTTTTGGAAAGAAAAGATTTGTCTTGAAAATAAACTTGTTAAAAAGTTTATGTATAATGCATTCGAAATAAGATGTTTGTGATTGTAAGCTAGGTACTGATCTTTCCTAAAATCATCAAGCTAAAAGATGGATGACTGAGTGCATATTGCCAACTGAGGTAGTATTTTGGTGAACACAGAACACTAATTGAGGCACTATTCTTGATGGCACTAGACCTCCGCAAGGCCAGCATGAATAAAACCTACTCCAAGGGTTTTTTTTTTGTTTTGTATTAGTGAGTTTAGACCAATCATGACGCAAAAGGTATTGTCATAGGGAGCTCTAGTCAGTAAGAGAAGGTGAGGATACTAGGGGGCTCTGGATATAAACTCTTTATGCTCTTATGAACTGCCAACTATCCTTCAATTTCCAGACTGTGTCCTGGAAGTTCCAATACTAGTTGGGGAACCGAACTTGGAGAGAATAATACCTTCAAACAAGAAATGTTTATAAAAGGTCATTTTTCTAAAAGAAACTATTAAGAAGGAATTGCTTTACTCTATTTTTGTGTCATGAAGAGCACATAACGAAATTATATCACGAGATAATTCAAAGAAGTTGTTTTTATATGTTGAACCTAAAGTGGTAGGTAATTAGATAACTAAAACTACTCTCTCGAGGGAAGTGGGAGGACGGGATCCATACCTATGGTTGGGTGGTCTCAATAAGCTGAGAGCTTTCCTAAGAAGGAATAAAATTTGCACTTGATGGACCATTAGAAACTAGAAAGCTTGATTTGCATCATTTTAGAATCCATTAATATTAATTAGTTGTTAGTAATAGATTTGACAAAAAAAACTTAGGTTGGTCCTTGTGGGAGCGATCGAAACTTCCACTGCGAGGTAGACTCAAGTGAGCCTAGTTAGCAAACTCTGAGGGTTTTATCAAAATCCTAGGCAGTGCTTCCTAGGATATCTCTTGGTGGGCTACTAAGAACGTACTGCCAAGGAATAGCTTGAGCAGCACATTACATTTGGTATCAGAGTGCATGTCGATGTAGGACACGATGCAAGTAAATAAAACTTGTTATATTTACAACATAAAATATATTTTTCCTTAAGTAGTGAAGTCTTCTCTTGTTGATATATGTTCTTGATTTCTGGCAGAAAGATGAACCTTGGGAACAATTCTTGATTTTCCAAGTTATGTTTATGTCAGCAATGCACTCCTCTAGCTTTAGCTGGAGAATCCAAATGATGCGCATATTAGATCAGATATACAATTCTTCACCCATGTATTACGAAAGGTGATGGATGTTAAGCAAAGGGTATTGTTACATTAATGCAAACCGTCTTTTTTACCTCTGGAATAATTTAAAGAGATTAAGGTGGATAGAAGCCCTTAAGGTTGCCAAGATTTATCTCTTCTATGAGGCCAGAGTAGACTCAAACATGTTCACTAGAGGGCAACAGGTCAAACTAAACCAGTACATCTATGAGGAGGCTACAAGAGTTATAATGGCTGATCAAGTCATGGTTGCAGGATGCTCCAGTTGTTGCCGACTACAAGAAAGATGGATTACCTGACCTTCCTTTGAAATATAGATTTTTGGATATTTATTCTCGGAATCCTAATTACTATGACATGGATGTATCGCAATGCCATGCCTAGATTGTGGTAGGAAAATCTTTTCCAAGAATAATATGAGCTCTCAAACTACTCGAATAATGTATTCCCTTCCTATTAACGTTAAGAATTATTTTTGTCCATTTCTTTGTCTCCTTGATAAATAAAAACTAGTAGATAGACTTTTTTTCTTTATTAAAAATCAAAACTCTCTTTTGAAGTATAAATCTTGATCATTGTCAAAAGGACAAGTAGTACATAATTTTCCTCCTAAATTAATGAGGTAGGCTAAGCAAGCGAACATCTTTTTTTTAATATGGTTGGAAAGAAATTTGATAATAAAATTGCATAATTCTCAAAACGTCACCCTGAATCTCAATACTACAGAAGCCCAAGAGAAGAAATTTCTTCTCAAGTAGTATAAGCCACTGGAGTTTGATGGTAAAGAAGGGGCATTCCAACTAAAGCAAAAACATGGATAGAATCCATGGAAGGTTATTACACTGCTGTGTGGGCTGCACCATCAAATCAAGCCATGATCGCCAAGCTAAAACTCACAAGAGATGTCCGTCTTTGGTGGAAACAATGATGCAAGGACCAAAGAATGCCCAAAGGTGCTATCACTTGAGACAAAATTAAGGACGTGGTACGCGGGAGATATCTTCCGCCCACATATCAAGCCTAGAAGATGAACAAGTTCTTTAATCTAAAGCAGCTAATCCTAAGCCTAGAAGCCTACTACTCCAAATTCGTAACACTTCTAAAATATGCACCTACGATGGATGTTTCATAGCAAGTATCCAAATTTTTGCAATGGTCTAAATCCGCCCCTAAATACATGTCTTGAATCAATGAGACCATCGGATTTACAAAATGCATTGATTCGAGCAGCTCCAATAGTTCAAAAAATTGAACAAAGGCCAAGAATGCAAAAATTTGGAACATAAACAATCAAAATAAGGGCAACTTCCAAGGATATGCAAAAAGATCCCAAGGACAGTACCGACCAAACAAAACAAAGAAGGTCAAATCAAATGCAGTGGGAAGCTTTATATCTACAAGAAGGAGCAATGAGACTCCAAGGTATTTCTATTGCAAGGAACTAGAATATTTTAAGAGGCAGTGCCTAAAGCTTTTGGCCAAGGTCAGTTTCGTGGGCAAAGCCAAGATGTTAGGGGAAAGGTCATTGGAATAAACCTAAAGGAGGTCAGTAAAAACGATAAAGATCCCACAATGGAATTTGATATGGAAAGAGCTAGAGTACACACCACTCTCAATAAGAAGGGTCAGAATAGCCAATTCTTAGTAATTCAAACACCAGCAGATTATCAAGATAAACCCTTTTGAATTTTAATCGCTCTGGAAGTACCCATTCTTTCGTATCACCAAAATGTGCAAAAAGGCTAGGCATAATCACTATTCTCGCACTTAGAATGCTTGTGGAATTAGCAAATGGCAAATAAGTTCTATCAACACAACAAATTAGCATGGTAGAATTTAGCTTGGGTGGCAATTATTCAAAAATGAATTATGAACCTTGGGGCTTATGAGTTTTTGCTAGGAATGGATTGGTTAATTCCAAATAATGCCCATATCCATTGCAAAAAGGGCCAACTCACATTCCATAACTCAAAGGGAGAAGAAGTAACCACTTAGGGAGAAGCAAGAAACCCTAAGATTCAGCTAACTAAAGCCTCCTAACGAGTAAAGGGAGGACTGAAGAAAGGATTACCTATTGTAATATTTCCCCCCTCGGTCGCTCTGTGTAGGAATCCCCCCTTTTGATTAAAAATACTGGAAAAAAAAATTAATATTTTCCCCCCGTCGACATCGAGAATAGGTGGCAAAAGGGGGCAAAAAAGGAATCGATGGTGCTGTCAATGACAAAGTGGGAGAGGAAGAGAACATCAACATCGACGAGGGAGAGGCCACGAGCCTACTATCCCTCCATAGCGCCATGTAGTTTGACAGGTGGTGGGTGGGGGAGACCAGCACCACTCCACCTTCTCCCCACGTCCCCCCCCCTCTAATAATACTCCTCTTTCCCCTATAAACCCCCCCCTTGCCTTTTTCCCTCTATGCCTTAGGAAGAGGCCTAAACGGCCTAGGCCCTGGACGAAGAGAGAGTGCGGCATGGATATGTTTTGGCTTGGGTATCTCTACATAAAGTCGGATGTCCAGAACCCATGCTAGAATGCTATTAGGAGACCTTGACCACTAGGAGCCCAAATTTCAGGTCGATCCTAGTGGGTTCATCGACCACGAACATTCCGTTGTGAGGTGGACTCAAGAAACCCTAGGTGACAAACCCCATAACATTCCATGGGAGTGCTCGGCGGCGTCACTTAGATTTGTCGATGACCGCTAAAAACGTACCTGGACAGTCGATAGGCGAGCAAGTTACAATTGGTATCAGAGAAAAACTTTGTAATGATACATGATTGATTAATGTATGATTCGTAGGCATATCCTAAATAGAATAACCTAAGTGGTACGACTTGATTGTCAGGCACCTTCTGCATCCACGAATGCTGACATGTAAGAGAAGAAATTCCTTCTCAAGCAAATTAAGGCACCCGAGTTTGGTGGAGAAGGGATAGACATCGCAGCCGAGGCAGGAGAGACATGGATTGAGTCTATGGATGACTATTTCTCTGTTGCGGGAACTGCTTTTTCCAATTAAGTAATGATAGCCAAACTTAAGTTAGTTGGCCATGCTCAGATATGGTGGAAGCAATGGTGAAAAGATCAAGGTATTTCTGAAGCCGTTGTTACTTGGGCTTAGTTGAAAGATGTTGTACGTGGATGATACCTTCCACTAACCTACTAGACTTTGAAGATGAACGAATTCTATAAACTCAAGCAGTTGAAATTAACCTTGGAAGCTTACTACTCAAAGTTTGTAACCCTACTAAAATACGCACCGCCTATGGATATTGTGCAGTAAGTATCCAAGTTTTGCCATGGCTTGAACACTCCTCTGAACCATCATCTTGAAGCAATGCATCCAAAAGATTTTCAAGATGCATTACTTTGAGTGAATTCAATCATCCAAGAACTTAAATCAGGCAATTGTAGCAAAGATGATTCCCGAGATCAGGACAAGAGATGCCACATGTGCGAAGAGATAGGGTACATCCGTAGGAAATGTCCCAACCACAGATGTTTCCACTGCAATGAGCTAGGGCATGTCCAAGTGGACTGCCCTGAAGATATGGAGCCTCCAAGGAAACGAAGCTACAAAAGTGCAGTCTATGGATACATAGAGGAATCAAATAAAGATGAAGACCTAGAACCCACTACACCTTATCAGGATGACTAGAAATCCTAGAAGTTTTATCAACATGTAATACAACTTATATTGGGAATAAATCCTACTCTTGTACCTACGATTAATTGCAATAATATGAGTTGCACTATTTGAGTCATTACGAGTAGCATAGCGGATCATTTTGATCTCTCACTTCACCCTTAGGGCACATCAAGGGCATGACACACCTAGGGATGTAACACTCGCCTATGGTTAAGACCTGTCATCCTAAGCTACACGCGCTACCCTCCCCTATGCACAAAGTGAGTCCTCAATTTTGGGACACACCGAGGGCTTGCCCAAGGGTGTACCCATCTCCCAGTCCCACAAGCACCGGCACGACACTCCACGGCAAGGCAGACACACCCCCAGGTAGTGCACCTTCTTCTCTTTCCAAGTACAAATAAGGGCTCCCACCACCAACTCCAGAGACCCCATCATCCATGCAATGTATTCCCCATATTATGCACCCTGTCACCATGCAAGCACAACAAAGCAAGGGGCAAACGCAACAGGCTAGTCAAAAAGTGAATGAAGAAGCTCATTTCAAACAACACTAGAAAATGCAGCCACAAAGGGGCAACCAATGGATCCATCCAACTTTATCTTCAATTTCAAATGCATAAATCCCTCCAACACACCTTCCACCAGGGCTAGTACAAGGGCCTTTCAACTTCCATAAATCCCTCCAACACCAGGGCTCATTCACAACTTAAGGGCCTTCCAGTTCCATAAATCCCTCCAACATGGCTTGTATACAAACTCAAAAAGCCACTTGGCCTCCCCAACAGCACTGTCCAACTCAGCAAGTGCCATGGGACAGGCACTCAACTAGGAGAGGGGTAATGTTAATCGTCAGACGAACAAGGTGGAAAATCTAGAAAATCTAAAGCAAAAGACAAGGCCAAGGCAAAAGTGGAATGGAAGACGAAGGCGCGCCAAGAAAAAAATGGAAACACAAGAGGTACAAAAAAATCCTAAATCAAGGAGAAAGGTACACAAGAAAATGCGCAAGTCAATACTTTTGTAAAAGAGCACAAGGCGCACCGTGATTTATTTTAAGAGTGTCGGGGCTCTCACCCGTGCAAATTGTAAAGGTAGATGGGCAGTAGCCACGGCCGGCCATGTAAAAAAGAGGATAAGGGGATGACCTCCCAAAAAGGATTTAGGGCTTTGTATATAAAGTTTAAAAATTGAATGAGAGCTCATTCTTTGGTGTGTGGCAAAGTGGACTCTTCTTCTTCTCTCCTTCTCTTCTCTTGCTTACTTGTGAGTGCTTGAGGGAGTGAGGGAATGAGCTTGTGAGAGTGAGGGATGTTGGAGGTGAAGCTCTCCACCTTCTCCTCTCTTCTTCTTCTCTTCTTCTTCTCTTCTCTTCTCCTATCTCGCATGTAGCTATGGAGGATGGAGCTTGGAGGAAGAGGCTTGAGAATGCTTGAGTTTGCATCACAAATCGTGGAACTATCGGAATGCTTGAGAGAGGAAGCAACTCAATTGGGCATCAAGGTAAGCTCACTACACTCGCAGAGAGGGATAGCGCGTCAGCTATGTGAGAGGTAGCCATTAGTGCTCGCTTGAAACACTTGAACAATAAGAGGTCCATGGGTCTTGCCAGTTGAGCTTGTGCTTGTCTCTACACATATCTTCATCTCAAAAAGTTGAAAATATAGGTGTGCAATGCACTATTGATAAGGCAACTGGAACAACAATAGATTGAAGCAAATGTTTGCATAGATTGTCGCATGTCCAATTGTGTTGCTGTTATAAGTGTCATGAAAAGCGACAACTACTAGGGGTATTGATATGAGAACAAGTGCTAGTGAAGGCTTTGCTGGATAAAGCTAGTAGATGGTGAGAGTTGTGGAGTAGGTGGTGTGGCAAAATGGAATGGCTCTGCAATGGTGGAGCATTGAGACAAAGAAGAGATAGGCTGCCCTCTTAGGCAAAAAAAAATTGAACTCTCTTACATCTCTTCCCCTCTCAATCTCTCATCTATATTGTTTTTTGTAAAGGATAATAAGGCTCCGTTCACATTAGAGTGACACACAAACACAAGATCTTTGTCCACTATAATAATTATTGACCATCAATCGCTACATCCGCATCTATCCGCCTAGCCTAATAGTAAGTGCTTCTACCTCTAAGCGTAGGCACGTGGGTCCAAGTCCTTTTTGCCAATCATAGAATTCTTTTTTATTGGATGGATCCTGGATAGGGATCCTGGACAGCTTCCAGGTGAGAGTTTCTAGCTGCATGAGAAAGAGGTGGGCCTAGATAGGAATCGATATGACATGTCAAATTTCTAGTGCTAACCATCCACCCTAATGTGAAAGAGTAACTTTGACGTGTCATAAATTGATTGTCCACTTTTTTTGCCACTCAAATTTTGTCATCCCTAATGTGAATCGCCCTAATATTAACTATTCTATGCATGAAATATAAGAGTCATATTTGAATTTGTTTGTCCTAATGTGAATCCCCCTAATATTAACTATTCTACAAGTGAAATATAAGAGTCGTATTTGAAATATATGATTGACAAATAAATTCAAGAAACCACAACATGGCAATAAATAAAATCATCCATGGGAGGCATCCCACTTGTAAGTGTTTAGATATGTGAGTCTAATGAGAGAGAAAAAGAAGTAAATCATCTTTCGAAAGGATGCACCCACACCAAATAATGCTAAACCACCAATGAACCTCCTCTCTGTATCCTCTTTCTCTCTCTCTCACATGTTTCTCCTCTCTCTATTATCTCGCTTCTCTCTCTCTCTTTCTCTCTCTCTAAAGAAATGGTGCGAGAGAGAGAGAGAGAGAGAGAGAGAGAGAGAGAGAGGGAGGGAAAGAGACAAAGGGAGTTCTATATAAAACCATGGTGTGAGTGTGTATATATATATAATAATGGTGAGAGAGTGTGTGTAAGCATATATATATATAATATTGGTGAGAGAGTGTGTGTGAGCATATATATATATAATAATGGTGAGAGAGTGTGTGTGAGCGTATATATATATATATATATAATAACAAAGAGAGAGAGAGAGAGAGAGAAGGCAAAGAGAAAGGCAGAGATAGGTAGAGGAGAAGGAGATGGTGGTGGTAGTGGATGAGGAGAAGAAGGCAGTGATGGTGGTGGTGCATGTGGAGGAGGAGGTGGTGGTGGTGGTTTCAATAAAGTATTGAATAAGTGAACTATGTGGAATTAAATGGGGAGGTTGCCAAGAAAAGCTCACTCCTTGCCCTTCCTCTGGAGGGAGTAAGAGAGAATAATAATAAGAATGTATAATGATTGTAGTGATTTTTTAATCTCATAAATCATATTTTATTCATTGATAAAATATAAGAAGGATTGGATGTAAACATACAAACATCTTAATGTTTACACATCTAGTTAAAGTTACATTATTTGCATTTGCATTTGCATACGTTTGCATTAAGATAGGCTATAAACATACAAACATATTAATCTTTAAATTAGAATAGGATGTAAACATGCAAACATCTTAATATTAACACATCGAGTTAAAGTTGCATTTTTTGCATTTGCATTTGCATATGAGTAATTTTGTGCATGCACATTCATATGTGCACTTATTAAGTGTACATGTATGTCTCCACCACAATATTCGTCCCCTACTTTCATCTATATATTAATATATATATATATATATATATATATATATATATATATATCCCCATATACCTTCCCTCACCTCTCTCTACTTGCCTCCACCATTGATTTTATCCCGGTGGTATACTATTAGAAATAACTTTGATATTTCTTTGAGTGGTACATTTTGATTAGAATTTATTACCCTAGATGGTTGGTATTGATTTCTATGATGAAATGTTTCAAAGAGGCATACTTTATGTGTAGGTTCTATATATAGTATTTCTTTTAGCTATGTGGATGTCTAATGTCTTTATTTTTTTGTAGGCTCTTCAAGCATGTTTGATATTATTATTTTAGCCTTATTCTCTAGAGAGCATTATTTCATACAAGAACATACCATCTTTTATCTTGATGATCAATTTCATAGTAATATCCTTGTCAATATCTTGCATTAACACTCTTTTCCTTTTTCATTTGAACCACAATTTTTCAAGAAGGGATAAAAATTTCATATTGGAATTAGAGATTGGATTTTGTGTTTAGTGATGATGGAATGAATTTTTTGGTTCACTACCCATAGAATCTCTAGTACTTGTTATAAAGTAGCATCTCTATCATTTTTTAGCTTCTTTTAGAGTTTTATATGTTATCATTTAGTCTTGTATGCTAGCTTGCTTTGTAAAGGCCACTTTCACTCTCATTAAGATATTTGTGTTTGTCTTGTAATTATCTATACGTTTTGGGGGTTCTAGATTCTTCAGCATACTATTTGGAGGTGTTTATTCAATGCTATCATTCTTGAAGGTGATTTTTTGGGCTTTAATCCTAGTCATTGATGGAAATAGAGGTGGAAAGAGAGTCATCAATATTGGCCTCTAAGGTGTAAAGAAAGTAGTAGCAAAAAGAAGATGAATGGGATTGAACAAATGAAGAATGGACTAAGTGAACATTCACCTAGGCCAAAAAGCCAAAACAATGGGAATTGAAAGTACAATCATGGGCAACCTAGATATAACTAATAGACCTTACTCTCTAAGATATCAATGTCCTTGTGGCACTATCATGGCAATCTTATCAAGCAAGGTATAAAGATGGCAGAAAAGCAATAAGATTTTATGAAATCTAGTGGCAATGACTGGTCCCTTTTTTCCCCCATCTCTCATCTTGGTCTTCTCTACCAAATTTTAGCATTATGGAGTCAGCTTTTATTTTTCACAATTGTTATTGTTAGCAACTATTATCTTTGATAGCTTATGAGAGTGGTACTTTTGATAGCCAATGGTGCTTTTGATAGCTTCTTTAACATTTCAAACCTTAGTCATTATTTTTGGAACTTGCTAGTAAGTGCTCATATTTCTTTGCATTATTGCTCACTCTATAGCTTCCTCCTGAGCTTTGGTTTCTCATTTGTTTCAAGTCTTTTGCTAAAAGCTACTATTTAAGTGATCATTATTTTTTGTAAATTTTAAAAATGGTTAACATTTGCCCCCTCTCCCAAATGAGCATTAGTCCTAGGACACTCTTCTTCTAGGTTATATGTGGAAGTGCATAGTGTAGACGTGGAATGACAAAACTTAAGTGGTCAGGCTTGATTTAATGGAGGACAAATGGCCATAGGAGATGCATATGGTGCTTGTTGATGATAGTGCAGTTGATGCTATTAAAGTAGATTATGTCTATAGTGTGTTGTCTTCTAGGTTGTCAAAAGTTAAAGTGTGTAAGGTTTTTTGAATATGGTAGCATAGATGATGTTTCTAGACTTAATTGAGTGAGTCCCTTCCATGATTAATTTGATTTGAAGTGTTACAAAGGTAACGACAAGATACAAAAGGATGAAAAACTTGTTGACCATAGTAGAGGTGAAGAATTGGAGTTCTCCATGTCTTTAATATCTCCAAAGTAAAACTTCATGTGTAATCACATCTTATAAGGAGCACTTGTCTTCTTATGCACAAGATGTGTATGTTTGAATCAAAAAATGGGTCTAATAGTAATTGAGCCAAACTCCCATAGGTATGTCTTGTACTTGAGGACACCCAATTGATGTATAGGTTATAGTTCAAATAACTAGTGAGTGCACATGCTTACCTAGGCCAATACATGAATATAAGTATAGAGGATTTCTCTTTTATGTTTCTTCATGATGTGGGTTGTCATTTGCAATAAGGGTAATCTCCATGGTCAAGTAATAGGAAATACAACCAATGATAAATATAGAGGATTTCTCTTTTGGGTTTCTTCTTGATGTGGGTTAAGGGTAAATCTCATGGTTAAGTAATAGGAAATACTATCAATGATGAAAAATATGGCTTTCAAGAAGTTTGTAAGGATGCAAAAGATTGGATAGACAAACATTTGAGTTTTATCCAAATGGTGATTGATGTTCGTGCCTCCATTGTGATTCAACCGGTCCTTGAGATGGCAGTTGGAGATATTCTCATTGTAAAGTGCATTTTCTACCTTGTTGTTTGAGGGTTCATTCCTTTGGCACTAGAATGGGTGAGTAGAGTTATAGGAGAAGGAAGGTGCAAGTGACTTTGGGGTCACAAATAACACAATATAGAAAAGAAATTAGGAAAGCCTAGATTAAGAATTATGTTTTCATTATATGCCAATTATTCTACCATATCTGAAAATTATACATAGTTTAGAAAATAGTCATACCTTGGATATGACAAAACATTTATGATTGGAGCATATATTATCATGAAAATATTTGATTAGAGCATTGACAAAGCTCTATTATCACTGCTATGCAAATTGCTTGAAATTTTGTGTCGTAATTATATGAAACCCACAAGGAAAGGAACCAATCATACAAGAAAAAATAACATGAGCAATTGCCACAATTCATAACATATAGTCAACTAAAATAACCATAAATAACATTGACAAAAAACATGGGAAGAATATTGTGATGGATTTTACAATGGTTGTGGGGTTTTCCCGTGCATGCTTCTTACAACTTCACATACATTTTTGCTATGGGTATCTATGCATCTTTTTATTTTTATGAGGAGGATACAAAAAAGAAGGGCAAAGGAGAAGAGAGCTCTCCTTCTTTACATAATCATGAAGAAAGAAGACGAATTGATAAAAATAGATATGGATGGACAAATTTTACTAAAAATAGGATTGTGCTCACTTTGCACATATTTAAGGGCTATTCACACTCAATGATTCTTAGCCTTTAAAATATAAAGATAAATGTCAAGGTAAAATAATATTCTAGATCATCCTAATGTTAATTAATGCAATTCTTAAATTTTTTCATTTCTTGGCCTTTGTTCAATCTCTTGAACTATTGGAGCTGCTCGACTCAATGCATCTTATAAATCCGATAGTCTCATTGATTCAAGACGCGTATTCAAGGGCAGATTTAGACCATTGCAAAATTTGGATACTTGCTGTGTAACATCCATCATAGGTGCATATTTTAGAAGTGTTACAAATTTGGAGTAGTAGGCTTCAAGGCTTAGGCTTAACTACTTTAGATTGAAGAACTCATTCATTTTCTGGACTTGATATGTGGGTGGAAGATATCTCGCACATACCACATCCTTAAATTTGTCCCAAGTGATAGCGCCTTTGGGCGTTCTTTGGTTCTTGCACCATTATTTCCACCAAAGATGGGCATCTCCTATAAGTTTTAGTTTACAAACTTTGAATAGGGTCATCCATGTACTCAAATCAAAGTGAACAAACTTGGTCAACAAGGCAACATGGGTAAAACCACAAAAATCCTTCTAGAATAGTGTAAACACCTCTTTTTTAAAACACGTTGCTTTTTCATATTTTCAGGCTTGGATGACTTATAACACTCAAGATAAGTCCCTACATATGTTTAGATTCCCCCAAAGTTCTCATTAAGTTATTAGAACTTAATAATAAAAACTTAAAATATTTCGATCCACCAGTTTTGATCCTAGAAAAACCTATTAGGGTCATGACTAAGTATTCCATAAGCGTATATGTGAAATACTTGTATAGATGTCTTTGAAGGGAGGTGAGCCCTGAAGTGGAAGCACGACTGGGAGCAAGAGCTATGATGGAAGGAGCAAGAGCAAGAGCAAGAGAGAGACACACAATGCGAGAACTCCAATAGTCACAATGTGTGACTGGCCTTTCCTTTATTCAAATGTCACTGAAAGAATAAATAATAAAGTGATAGTGATGGGTATCTGCTGCATGTAGTGCGCATGCATGGATACTGTTAGTGTTGTAATACACGGGCGACTAGATAGAGGCGTCTTTACCCCCAACAACCTCCCACTTAAAGGTGAATCTGCGTCAATGAGGAGTGAAAAGAAAAAAAGGAAAAGATAGTACAACATATACATAGATACAGCATGATGAGGAAAGATGTCATCTCATCCAACACCCATCAACCTCCTAAGGAAGGCAAAGCGCTCTATAGAGAGGCTTTTCGTGAGCAAGTTTGCAGGATTCTAATCAATTGAGATCTTAATAAGGTCAACAGACCTGTCCTCAATGACCTCATAAATAAAGTGATACCTCACCTCAATGTGTTTCGTCTTTGCATGGAAGATTGGATTCTTGGCTAACTGGATAGCACTCATAGAATCTGAATGCAATGTAGGGATAGCATCTCTGGAATACCAAGATCAACAACCAAATGACCCAACCAAATAGCCTCCTTGCAAGCCTCAGTGTGGCTACAATATACTCAGCCTCTGTAGTAGAAAAGGCAGTGCATTTTTGCACCCTGGACATCCATGAAACAACACCTCCAAAAAAAGTGAACATAGCCAGAAGTGGACTTCCTACTATGTGCATGTCCTGCACAATTAGAGTTAGTGTATCCTATGAGCCTTGTATCTTGGCTGCCATAACATATGCACATCTCAACAGTGCTCTTCGGGTACCTCATGATACCGTTCATGGCATCCCAATGCCTCTTGCCAGGTGTAGCCATATAACGTGCTGCAACACCAACTACAAAGGTAATATTTGGATGAGGCTATCATGGCATACATAAGACTGTTCACTATAGATGCATAGGGAATCTTGGCCATCTTGGCCCTCTGCTCATCTGTTTGGGGACAATCAACTTGTGAGACATTCACATGAGAAGGCAATGGACAGCCAATAGGCTTCACATCTTGCATATGAAAGCACTCAAGAACTTTATGGATATACTCCTTCCATGAAAGATAGAGTAGTCCCTGAGACCTGTCACACGTAACGCACATACCAAGTATATGAGAGGCATGTCCCAGATCTTTCATCTCAAAGCTCTTCTTGAGCTTAGCCTTAAGAGCATCTAGCTCATCATGAGCTTTCCCTGTTAAAAGCATGTCATCCACATAGAGTACCAAATCAATAATGAACCATTACGAGCTTTCTTCATGTACAAGCACAGATCCATAGCACTACGGCTGTAGCCCTATGACTGCATGAATGCATCAAATTTTTTGTATCATTCCCTAGGTACTTGCTTCAAGCCATAAAGACTCTTCCTCAATCTACACACTAGGTGTTTCCTGCTAGGCTTTGCAAAGCCATTAGGTTGTTTCATGTATATCTCATCAAGCAAGTCCCCATGTAAGAAAGGTGTTTTGACATCCAACTGATACAAGTCCAAATCAAGCTATGCAACCAAAGCCAAGACTAAGTGTAGGTGTTGGGGGTGCCAATCTTCATATCTCTTTGCCACTGGTTGTGGGCTACTAGAGGCTTGTTCCAAGGCCTCTTTGGCTCATGTTTGAGCCCTCCAATCTCTCCAGACCTGCCACCTGGACCAACAGGAACAGTAGTATCATCATGCAAATCTGTGCCTGATTCTGGATAGATCTCATTCAGCCACTTCAGCTCCAGCTCCAACTTGGCAATAAGCACTTGTTTGGGGCTCCATTTCAGGCTTTTTGCACATGTATTGATACTTGGCATTGATCCTTTGAGATTAGGCATTGGTTTATGGCTGAAAACAGTGTTTTGGGACTGTTATAAACAGTTTATAGACATTTGATGCTAGTGCTACATTCACAGTTTATGCCTATGCTTGTTTGGGCATGACTACATAACCCGTTTTATGCCTATTGTATCCCAATTGATTGGGAGATTGAAGCTACATGTCATGCTATGATTTTGGCTTGATTGTGGAGCTAGAAATACATAGTTTACAATAGTAAATGCATGCTAAATACTCTTGGAAGCTATCTTTCATGCTTTGATATATGCCTATTGGTTCCGGGTGTATGTCTTGGGTTATGCTATGATATATTGATCATCGAGGGACAACTTCGAGCTTGTCATTGGATTCTGATGCTTTTGTAAGCTTGAGCTTATTTCAGCCCACACTTATCGACATTGATCTATGCTTGACAGTGGTCAGTGCTTTGACAGTTATATGCTCTTTGGGTACATGCTTACCTGACGCCTACGGCTTGATGCACTTGTCTTGGCACAATGTACCATGTACTTGTTGAGCTTTAGTGCTCTCTAAAGACTTGGCTTGGATTCTCATTTGCTATTCCGAAATTTTGTATTGGATGTCATTTTGGTTGTCAGAGATCTTTATTGGGATGTATGTCTTACTCATGGATTCTATCTATAGTTGCTTTGTAGCCGTCATGCTCTTGGGATGCTATTGAGGCATTGTCTTGGTTACCTGTCTTTGGTACTTTGACTTGGTTTGATTGAGTTGTTGAGCTCGTTTATCCGCCTTTTGTGCCAGTGGGAGCATCTTGTATGCTTGACCGACATTGAGCAAGAGGTTTATGCTATTTGAGGATTTTGCAGATACTTGAGACTTTGGGATCTCTTACACTTAAATGTTGCATGGTTCATGCACTGATATCTTGGAGTTGCTTTTGACCTGAGCTTGGGCTTTGCACTCTTGTGAGCATACACCTTGCCAATGTTATGTATACTTTGCCCTACAGTCCAAGGGGTATGCCTACTCACTGACGGATGCTTTGGTGACATGTTTGGGTGTTTTCTCAGGGTCTTGATGACTGTTTGGTGGTCATGTCTTGGCTGTCATTTATTGACTTGGTGCAGTGATTTGGTCAGCAATTGACTCTCACAATACCCTGTTGTCATTTATTACAGCAAGCATATAACTCCAGATTGACATGGATTTTTCATGCTAAAATATTCTGAAATGATGTACTTTCACTAGTACTTGGTGGGCAACAGCTTTGGTTACACTATTCTCGCTATTTTCTCTCGATTTTGGTGATTTTTTTGTCATTTTCTACAGTAAACAGCAAGCAGTTTTGAACTATCTACAGTCTTACAGCCTGCATTATGGTGAGTTCGTCCACTGATCATGCTGTTTTCAACATCACTAAGCTTGATGGTACGAATTACTCTTATTGGAAGAGCTAGGTTTGGTAGGTGTTGGTGCAGAAATCGCAGATCAAACCATTGAGGTTGAGCGGGCATCCACCGGCAACTATGCCAGATGAGGAATGGCTTGAGCTTGATGAGTTATGCAAGTCCACTATTGTATTATCTCTCACAGAACAAGTTCATTACAATGTCTTTGAGGAAGAACAGAGTGCATAGAAGTTGAGGGATAAAATCAAGAATCTCTATGACAAGAAAAGTCCAGTGAGTCAGATGTATGGCTGAAGCAGCTTATGGATCTGCGCATGAAGGAGAATGTGACTATGTCTGCTCACTTGAGCTAGTTTTATGCTATACTCAAGAACTTGACTTCGCAAGACATCACTTTTGCAGAGGATGTCACTCCTCTTTTCTTGCTTGGTACTCTTAATGAGTCATGGGATGTATTCTGCACTGCATTATGTGCCTCTACTACTACCTTGAAATTATCTGATGTTGAGAGTGCTCTTCTGCAGGAAGAGGTTAACCATAAGAATTTGGATGCCTCTCGTGTGTCGCATGCTATGATAGTTAGAGGCAGGAATGATATGGAAAGCATGGCAGTGGCAGTGGCCGTGGACGGGATTCACAAAAATTTCGGTCCAAGTCTCATGGGAAGTCACGTAGCAAATCCTGTGGCAGGAATGTAGATATTACTTGTCACCATTGTGGGAAAAAGGGCCATATTAGGCCACAATGCCATGAACTGCGCAATGAAAGGCGCAAAGTTAAGGGGAAAGACAAAGTATAGGATAAGTCTTCTGATCGCAGCATAGTGCCTGCAAAGTCCAGTGTTAAAATTGAAGAGATCAATGTTATGCAGCCTGAGGATGTTGATGATGATTATATCCTTGCAGCTTCTTCTAGTGCTTTGCAGATGACAGAGATACACTCTATGTATGCACAGTGTTGGCTCTTGGACTCAGGTGCATCCTTTCATGTGACATCTTGCCAAGAGTGGTTTCATTCATACCGTACTATTTCAGGTTCTGTGCGCTTGGGTGATGACAACTCTCTTGATATTGTGGGCATTGGTGATGTTAGGCTGCAGTTTCCTTCTGGCAATTTTGTTATGCAGGATGTACGTCATGTACCTACTTTGACATGCAGTCTCATGTCAGCTGGACAGCTTGATGATGCAGGTTATCATATATCTTTTGGAGACTCTGCATGGAAGATCACTCGTGGCAGACTTGTGATTTTGAGAGGTACCAAGACTGGCAGCCTCTATCCCTTGATTGTATCCACTTCTTCCCTTCATCATGTTCTGTCTATGGATTCTATCGCACATGTATCTCTTTGGCATACCCGTTTGGGCCATATGTCTTTGAAGGGAATGAAAATGCTTTCTAGTTTGCAGTACTTACCGCCCCTTGATTATGCATGTTTTGATTCGTGTGAGCATTGTCTTTATGGCTGGCAGACTAGGTCTACGCACAAGAAGTCTAGTAGGCCACGCATGAGTGAGCCCTTGGTATTGGTACATTCGGATGTCTGTGGGCCCATGCCTTGTCAGTCTATGGGTGGTGCAAAGTATTTTGTTACTTTCATAGATGATTTTTCACGGAAAGTTTGGGCTTATCCCATTAAGCTGAAATTCGATGTCTTGGTTGTGTTTCAAAGATGGCTTGCATTGGTTGAGAACCAGTCTAGGTATAGGCTAAAATGCCTAAGGACAGATAATGGCGGTGAGTATGTCTCACGTGCTTTTGAGCAGTTATGTGATGAGAGGGGTATTAAGCGTCAGTTGACCGCCCCCTACACCCCCCCAGAATGGTTTGGCTGAGCGGATGAATAGAACCATCCAGGAGCGTGTACGCAATATGCTTAGCCATGCAGGCCTACCACAGAGCTTTTGGACTGAGGCAGTTAGTACAGTTATGCATATCATAAACAGATCACCTTCTAGTGGTTTGGATTTCCAGGTTGTAGAGGAGGTATGGACTGGAAAACCTTCCTCTTATGCGTATCTCCGTGTCTTTGGATGTGAGGCATTTTGCCATGTGCCCAGGGACAAGAGAAGTAAGTTGGATCCTAAGAGGGTCAAATGCATTTTCCTTGGTTATGGGGATGCAAGCGAGATGGGTTACCGTCTCTAGGATCTGCAGGCACGGAAGGTCATTCGCTGTCATGATGTAGTCTTCCATGAAGACAAGATGCATAGGCAGCCTGAGAGAGTTGTTGAGATCCGCAGGATCATATTTCAGGAGGAGCCGAGAGCTCCTGCACAGCCAATTGGACAGCCTGCAGCTGCAGCAGATGCTCATGGTCAGGGTGTTGGATAGGCAACTAGGCAGGCAGCAGAACCTGCCGTGAGACGGTCTGCTAGAGACAAACATCCACCTGATAGATTTCAGCCCTCGATGCATTATGTCTTGGTTACAGATGGAGGAGAGCCTTTCACTTATGATGAGGCTATGCGCAGGGGTGACAGTCACCCCTGGGAGAGGGCTATGCAGTCTGAGATAGACTCCTTGCATAAGAATGAGACTTGAGATTTGGTTTCCTTGCCTAAGGGCAAGAAGGCTTTGCCATGCAAGTGGGTATACAAGCTGAAAAGTACCCCTGGATACCCCAAGCCGACATAGAAGGCTAGATTGGTAGCAAAGGGTTTTAAGCAGGAGCATGGTGTGAACTTTGATGAGGTATTTTCTCCTGTGGTTAAGATGACCACCCTGCACTTAGTCTTGGCTTCGGTTGCTCAACTTATACCAGATTGATGTCAAGACAGCTTTCTTACATGGGGACTTGCATGATGAGATTTATATGGAGCAGCCTAAGGGCTTTGCAGAACCTGGCAGGGAGCACTTGGTGTGCAAATTGAAGAAAAGTCTTTATGGCTTGAAGCAGGCACCTAGGGAGTGGTATCATAAGTTTGATGCCTTTATCAGTCACAGGGCTACAGCAGGAGTGCTATGGATCATGTCTTTACACAAAGAAAGCCCGTGATGGTTCTTTATTGATTTTGGTACTCTATGTGGATGATATGCTGATAGCAAGGAAAGCTCATGATGAGCTAGATGCTCTTAAGGCTTAGCTCAAGAAGAGCTTTGAGATGAAAGATCTGGGACATGACTCTCACATACTTGGTATGCGCATTAGACGCGACAGGCATCAGGGACTCCTCTACTTGTCACAGAGGGAGTACATTCATAAAGTCCTTGAGCGCTTCCGCATGAAGGATGTAAAGCCTATTGGTTGTCCATTGCCTTCTTATGTGAAGGTATCACAGGCTGATTGCCCGCAGACAGATGAGCAGAGGACCGAGATGGCCAAGATTCCCTATGCATCCGCAGTGGGCAGTCTTATGTATGCCATGATAGCCACTCGTCCAGATATTGCCTTTGCAGTTGGTGTTGTGGCACGCTATATGGCTACACCTGGCAAGAAGCATTGGGATGTCGTGAAGGGTATCATGAGGTACTTAAAGGGCACTGCAAATATGTGCATATGCTATGGTAGCTAGGATACAGGAGTCGTGGGGTACACTGACTCTGATTATGCAGGACATGCAAATAATAGGAAGTCCACTTCCGGCTATGTATTCACCTATGCTGGAGGTGCTATTTCTTGGATGTCCAAGGTACAGAAATTCACAGCCCTTTCTACTACAGAGGCCGAGTATGTTGCAACCATTGAGGCTTGCAAGGAGGCCATTTGGTTGGGTCGTTTGGTTGCTGACCTTGGTATTGATGCTATCCCTATATTGCATTCGGATTCTATGAGTGTTATTCAGTTAGCCAAGAATCCCAGTCTTCCATGCGAAGACGAAACACATTGAGGTGAGATATCACTTCATACATGGGGTCGTTGAGGACAAGTCTATTGACCTTGTCAAGATCTCGACTTACTAGAATCCTGCAGATCTGCTCACGAAAAGCCTCTCTACAAAGTACTTTTCCTTCCTCAGGAGGTTGATGGGCGTGGGATGAGATGACATCTTTCCTCATCCTGTTGTACATGTGTACATATTGTACTGTCGTTTTTCTTTTTTTCTTTTCACTCCTCACTTAGGAAGATTTGCCTTTAAGTGGGAGGTTGTTGGGGGTAAAGGCGCCTCCGCCTAGCCGCCCGTGTATTACTACACTGACAGTAACCACCACTGCACACTGCAGGTGGTGGGCACCCATCATCGTCACTTTATTCTTTATTCTTTATTCTTTTAGTGACAATTTGAATAAAGAAAGGCCTGGTCACACATTGTGACCGTTGGAGTTCCCATTTCTTGTCTCTCTCTTTCTTGCTCTTGCTCTCCCGCCATAGCTCTCGCGTGCAAGCTTCGATCCTTCTCCCCTCCGCCACTGCACACTGCAGGTGGCGGGCGCCCATCACTGTCACTTTATTCTTTATTATTTTAGTGACAATTTGAATAAAGGAAGGCCCGGTCACACATTGTGATCGTTGGAGTTCCCATTTCTTGTCTCTCTCTTTCTTGCTCTTGCTCTCCCGCCATAGCTCTCACGTGCAAGCTTCGATCCTTCTCCCCTTTCAGTAGGGTGGTCATCTTAACCATGGGAGAGAAGACCATATCAAAGTCAACACCATGCTCCTACTTAGACCCCTTTTCTATTAATCTAGCCTTGTATACGGACCTGGAGTGTCCAGGGGTACTTTTCAACTTGTACACCCACTTACAAGGCAAAGCCCTCTAACAAGCATAGAATAGTTTAATATCAAAACAACCCACATGCATCAAATACTCTGTATAAGAGCAATATTAGCCCCCTAAAACGTCAAAAGCCTTTCCTTGATCTTTAGGTCATCATATATTCAAGAAGACCATGTAACTATCAAATTTAAGATAACAGTCTTGGTTGCAACTTGTTTCCACCATAACTTTCACATACGAACTTTAAATAAGGTTGCTAGGTACTCAAATCAAAGTAAATACACTTGATTAATAGCCAATGTGGGAAGAATTGCAAAAAACCTCTCAAAATAGTCATAAACTGGTCAAGATGGGAGTTTAGGCATTCCAACCAAATGAGAATGTGATGTAGTTGTATTAGACAATCATAGAAAACAAACTAGCGATAGAAGCACTTCAAGTAGTTGTCAATGAATTGGGTCAATTTGATGGGCAAGAAATGTCTAAATATTTCAAAACTTATTGCGTCCAATGGAATTCTATGGTATCCCGAAAAATCATATGATGATGTATTTTGACCAAATTGTGTTAAGTGAAATCAAGGAGCATGTTCAAGACATACAACTAGAACACGGTACAATCTAGGAAAACTTTAAGCAAGCTATGAAACAAGAGTACTTATTGTAGGATCTAGAGAAATATGCCCATCTAGAGCAAGCTAGTGAAAGGACTCAAGAATCAGATTTAGCAAAACTATTACAAGAAATGCATGAGTTGCTATTGAAGGTTATAGGACTTTAAGAAAAAGAGCAAATGATATCAAAAGGGATGGCTTGCAAGAACAAATGCATGATTATGTAGGATGAAATTGAGGAACTCTTACATGAAATGCATGGGTTATAGTCAAAGCTAATACAACTTGAAGAAGATGCTCAATATGTTGAAGATGTAGATGAATTGTTTGATGAATTGCCCAATGTTTCAGATGTATTTTTGAGACTATGGCTCACAGAAAACCCAGTTACTAAGATTATGGCTTTTTGAAAGCCCAATTACTAAGGTGATGGCTTAGTGAAATCCCAATTTTCAAGCCTATGGCTCCGAAGAAATACAATTTAAATCAACCCAAAAGATTTAATGTTTGCCATATAAGAATATAAGCAGAAAATGATGTATATGTGCCCCAAAATGAGGGCATGAATAAGTATAGAACATTGCAATACCAAGACAGCCCACATACATCAAAATACCTTCTATAAGAGCAATATCAACTTTCTTTATACTAGGAAATGACTCTCAATGTCAACTATACATAGGGTGCAAAAGATAAATATGGTTGGCCTTTCCATGCCACTCTATCTTTCGATAATGGCAGTAGCTAAAAATCATGGGAAAATTGGAGAGATTGGGAATGCAAAAGGATGCAAGTGACCTAGCAAACACTCTATTTGTAGAGATGGAACCAACCATAGTGTGCAGGTTTGCTTATGGGACATTAAAGTACACCAATCTTAATTTAGTTTTAGGGCTGGTAGAATTGTGAAGATCCTCCCAAAATATAAATGCCACTTTTTGAAAAAATGCATATCCTTTTTATATTTTTAGGCTTGGAAAACTTGAAGCACTCAAGATAAGTCCTTACATATGTTTAGATCCTCCCCAAGTCCTTGTTAAGCTACCTAATAACTTAATAAGAAACTTAGACTATTTTGGTAGACTAGTTTTAATCCTAGAAAAAGTTGTTAGGATCATGAGTAAGTATCCTGTAAGCATATATATGAAATACTTGTGTAGATGAATTTACCTTGCTTTTCCTTCGGTGAACATGTAGCAACACAACAAGAACATCTACAATCTTGTGAGTTTTACAACAAGTTAATTCACCAGTGCATATCTTAGTATTGAGAGAGGGTGCCTATGTCATATAGCAGAGTGAGCACTCATGTATCCTCTAGCCAAAGAAGGATGATTGTGAGAGAGTGGAGGTAGGACATTCTGACACCACCATGCATCTATATGATACAATAGACCCTAGGGGAGGCTTTCTACTTCATTGAGTTTTACGACACTGAATTCACTCGTGCACATCTTAGTATTGAGAGAGGGTGTCTATGTCATATAGCGGAGTGGCACTCATGTATCCTCTAGCCAAAGATGGATGATTGTGAGAGAGTGGAGATAGGACATTTTGACACCACCATACATCTTTATGATACAATAGACCCTAGTGGAGGCTTTCTACTTCATTGACACAATGTAGCAGCTCACATTCTTGAAGCTAGTTTGACCACGATGGGATGTTCCAACAATAAGAAAATATTGTTCCTAGTCTCATTATCACAATGGGAACAGTCCACCAATGTAGCTAAATAATGAGAACGTGTGGCCATGATGTGTGCTTTTCCACCAATGTTCATGATAGACATCAAAATCCGACTACTTCCACATTCTATACTCTAGGTTTGATTATGATAAACATCAAGTTGGTACTTTTTTAGATTTTTCCTAGACTAGGAGTCATGATGCAGAGTATGAGTCTTGGAGTATTTTCAATGGTGCATTCAAGTGCCCCAAGTGTCTTCTTCGAGCATCACTCATATTGTTATATATACAATGGTGTTACAAGTTTCTAGAAAATCATTGTTGTGGTATGGGACATAGCAATGGTTCCTAGGAGTATGTATATTCCCTTCATTGTATATTTTCTTGTATTGGTTACCCATAATTTGAGTATGTTAACAATATGCATTTCATGGGTATTAGGTACATGTATTAGATTGTTATTTGAATACTCATATGAATAGTCGCATGGCTCATTTAGAGCTAGTCTATTTGTCTAGGGTCCCATCCATTAGTCTCTTTTCTCCACTAGCCCTTTTTGGGACTGTCAGTGTGAAACCCTAAATGAAGTGTATAAACTGAAGAAGTGGTTTCTCAACAATATAACCAAAGAAGGGGACATCTTGAGGTGTCTCTGCAAATGGATCTCTCCATATCCACTCCCCCGGATCCCACTAAAGCCTCTATAGCAAGTTCCTCACATATACCCAATGTCTCCATCCATCTTCCATACAAGTCTAAGGGTCTGGGTCTAAGTACCAAGTCCTATCACAATGAGCCACAACTCTAATCTTGCCATGGATCTCATATTTTAGTGCCCAATTTGGATTGCTCCAAGTTTGCCGCCAATATTCTGCATATTCATTCACTAGCAACACTTTTGGATCATGTCCTTCATGTTTCAAAGAGATTTCGCTTCCTTTTGCCAAGATACTAGATTAGAGTGTTTCTCTGTCATATAGCACCAGTTCCTTCGTATTTTGATGTTGCACTTGATATTCCACACCCACATCAGCTACAATGCAATCCTCCTTTGTTTTCCAATGCCTACTCCAGATGAAGGCAGTTGGGACACTTCACAAGTCGTGATTATCAAAATTTCAACACTCCCTCAGCTGCCGGTCAGTGAGAAGGGTCCAATTTTCAAGTCTTCTATTCCGTCTGAAATACTGTTGTATCTTGAAGCCTGTCGTGTACATTGCTCTGAACACTAGATTTTTTACGCACAATAAAATCCATCGCAACAGACTGATGCAGTGGAAAGAGACAAAATGTTGGTCGGTAGATAAATTTTGTTGTTGTAACCACGTATTACCAGTAATCTGCACATGAACAAATGCCATCTCTGATGTTATGAAAGCGGCTGGCATCCCTTACAAGGATTTCTCGACCTGTGAGTTTAGAAATGAATTTGAAAGCAGAATGGCAATCAGGGCACATCCGCAAGTTCTTAATAATGCGGAGAGAGGTTCTTTGTGGTGTGCTAATGAGTCCAAAGGCAAGTGCAAGCTTCTCACTATGGTAGCACACCATCTGCTCTTTCAGCACTTCATCAACATCATGCAGCACGACTTTAGTATCAGGAGCATAACCTGCTTTCTTCATTTCAAATGTTAACCTGTCTAATTCAGCATAGATTTTTTTGGTTGATGGATGTGATAAATCTCCAACACAGAACTCATGTTCCTTATCATCGATTTCTATTGTGCTGAGCCCACGTTGTTTCTTCAAACCCTTTTCCTTCACCAATTTTCTCACATTGATAACATCCTCCCACATGCCACATCCAGCACATATGTTTGACAGCATCACGTAGGGTGCAGCATTCTCTGGATCCAGCTCTGCACACCGTTCTGTAGCACACTTTGCCCTTTTCACATCCCGATGCACTCTGCATGCACTAAGCAAGGTCATCCAAGTTGCACCATTTGGTGGGCATGGCATGTTTTTAATTAATCTCTCCCCCTCATCTAGCAACCCAGCTCGCCCAAGAAGATCAATCAAGCAATTATAATGGACCGCTTCGGGTACAATCCCATAATCCTTCATAGAATCAAAATACTTACGACCTTCATCAAGCAAGCCAGCAAAGCTGCATGCTGACAGGACTGCAAGGAAGGTGTACTTGGTTGGGACCACTCCTTCAAGTTCCATTCTCTTATGCAGTTGAAGAGCCAGCATGCTATGACCATGCTGAGCATATGCTGAGATCAAAGCATTCCATGACACAACTGTGCGATGGATCATTTTCTCAAACATAATCCGTGCATCAACCAATTTCCCACATTTTGCATACATGTTAACAACAGCAGTTCCTACAACAACATCTTGTTCATAAGAATTTTCCACAGCATAGGCGTGCATGGTCCTTCCTTTAGCTAGAGCTGCACAGCTGGCACATGCATCAAGAACACCAATGGACGTTATCCTATCTGGTTGAAAACCTTCACGAAGCATTTTATAAAATATTTGTAATGCTTGCTTCCCCTGCTCTTGTTGAGCATAGGTCCCAATCATAGTACTCCAAGTAACGACATTCCGTTGAGGCATCTTGTCAAACATCTGCCTTGCATACTCTAGATTTCCACATTTACCATACATGTTAATAATAGCATTATCAGCCATCACATCCCACACATCATCGTTCATAGAAAAGCTGGCATGTACTTGCACAGCATCACCGAGATCAGCTGTGTTGGCACATGCATCAATAAGGCCAAGGTAAGTAACTTTATTGGGAAACACACCAGTTACCAGCATCTGCTGAAAGACTTGAAGGGCTTGTTTTCCATGTCCATGTTGAGCATATACTGCAATCATGGTGGACCAGGTAATCAAATCCCGTTCCAGCATTTTGTCAAACATGTCTCTAGCTCCTTCTAAGCTCCCACACTTACCATACATATTGACCAGCGCACTTGCAACCTTTACGTCTGATTCATAGTCGAATTTTGCAGAATAAGCATGTATCCACTTGCCTTCAGCAAGAAACTCCTCTCCAGAGCATGCAGAAAGGGCACTGACAAAGGTAGCATGATGAGGCATTAGGTTTTGCGACAGCATTTGTCGGAAGACATGCAATGCACGGCATCCTTGGCCATTGTCGACATAAGCAGCAATCATGATGCTCCAAGAGAACACATTGCGTGTCTCCAGCCTCTCAAAGCAGCACCAGGCTTCCTGAGGGGAACCGCATTTGCTGTACATTTGGACGATGAGGTTTCCCAGGAACATGTCCTGCTCCTGACAACATCGGATTATGTGATCATGGACGCACCTGCCTTTCCGCAAAGCCTTCAAGCTATGGCACTGCCGCAGCAAAGCCTCAAAGGCCACCTTGTACGATTTTTAGGGTTTGCATACCTTGTACGAGTTTTAGGGAAATGCGTACCTGTGCTTGAGCCGACGTCTGCTGTGGCTATGGCTCCTCAAGGTCGTACACTTCGCTAGTTTTATAGGGTCTTCACACTTTGCATACAACAACAGGAGTGTATATTTAATGCATATGTAGTGTATGTTTAACCCTTCTGGGCAGAGCATAAGAACAACGGGATATTACAAATACAGATACCGATAATATTTATATATGCAATATGTAATTATATTATAAATACCATAAACTATAGTTAAATGTATAACAAATATGTAATATATATATATGTACATGTATATGTATACAAGACAATTATACAATATTATATTAACATCTAATTTTATATACACATAGTTATACATGTATATGCATCAATGTATATAACATAACTATCTTATCTTGTAACAGGCATTATACAAATATGTACACACACAAGATAACTATCTTGTCCATGGGTTGTGTAACACCACAACTAGTTTTTTTTTTTGGCGGGGGGAGTGAGTGTGCATGTGACAATAATATGGAGGGTTGTTAGAGGACACTCTATTGATCCCTTTACCCTATGACTTGCTCAACGACATGACTAGTCAGAAGGGTACAACTTGTTGTATATGTGGAGGGGCATGATGTGCAAGACATCAAGCCGGGTGACATGCATGTGGATGGGTGTGATGTGCACCTTAACCTTCCGTGCGAGCTGGCATTGGGCACACAACTACCATCTAGCCTAGCAAGCCTCGACTTGTACAGTGTCAAGGTTGCTCTTTGCCAACCTGATGGGGTTGACTACCCTTGACCTAAGTAGGAATGCCTTTGTGGAGGGGTTCTTAAGCACCGAGGTGGAGGACCAAGGTAGTATCATGCCTGGGTTCGAATCCCAATGCGGCCTCCTCTACTTGAACCTCTGTTGCACCAAACGCTCAAGTCGCATTCTACCAGAGCTCGACTACCTCTCCTCCCTTGACATTCTTTACCTCCACTGCAACAATCAAATAGTTGAAAGGTATCATACTACTTGTCTCGACATCACACGGCTAGGAAGGTACCCCTTTCCTGCTCTTCTTCTTTGTCTTCCTCCCCCTTCTCAATCAATACTTAGTTGCATGCATACACCTTGTTTTATTTTTGGATTCACTTGTTTAGATATACTTTGATTAGGCTCTTTTACAAGACATCATAGTTGTATGACATGGGACACGAAAGTCGAATAGCATGCTTGAAACTATAGCACAAAGTGGGCATGTTGTGTGAAAGAAAGGGACGTCAGTTTGTGATGAAGATGGTAAATAGAGACATTTGTCTCTCTTTCTCACACATATGCAAATGAAAGAGGCCATTGTTTTGATGAGGTAGGAGAAGACAAAGGAGGATAGCATGACATCTATGTGTGTGCCCACGCACGTGCATGCACACAATTGAACCACTTGCTTCATATGGGACCTTCATTCATTATGTGAAGACCGATTGAATGACAAAGCACTAGCTAAGGCTAATGGAAATACTACTTGTACATAGTGGACAGGCTAGATATACAAGCAGTGGTCATGGAGTTAGTATGGGACTATATGGAATACTATTATGGGCTAGTGAAGTAGTGGAGGGGATGAAAAGTTGCAAAAGTGGTGACAAAAAGAGAGAAATATGATGGAAAAGACCGTTATTGTTGGGGGTAAATGCACCTATGCCTATGCTGCCCTATATTTACTACACACATCGTGACTACACACCTATACACTTCAAGTGGCTAGGCACCCATCGCTAATACTTTATTCTTTATTCTTTCAATGGGGAAGGCCAGCCACACATTGCAACTGTTGAAGTTCCCACATCTTGCGTCTCTCTCTCTTGCTCTCTTGCTCCATCAACCATAGCTCATATCTCTCTTGCTTCCACTTGCTCATGCCTCCACTTGGGCTTCACCCTTCAACTAATATTAGAGCCTACCATTCAAGGAGCTTCTTCTTCATTCACTTTATCTTATGACAAAAGCTTCAGCTTGAAGGTTTCATGGTAGTTTGGTCCTCTTCTTCCCAAGCTATGCATTATGCTCCCACATCTTCTTGACGTGTTCGCAACTATTGAGGCTTGCTCCAAGGGTGCAAAGGACCTTCCGCATTATTGCTTGAGGCTCAATAGTGAGTAGCGTGACCAGCAGCAAAGGGGGCAACAATAGTAGCATGTTTTGTGCCCAATTTCAACCTCCTATTCCTACTTTACTCCAACACTCCTCTAGCCCCTATGCCTCTTGGCTACTTGCTTGATCACGTATGATATCTCCGAGCATTGCTTGATTTCATTTGGGGCATTCATTGAAGTGAAATATCTTAGTCATTGACTATGGAATAGTACGTACCTACTATTTACACGCAAGGACATCATGTATTGAGCTTTTCATTGCCTATGCAATGCCTCTGGAGCTTGGCATTGATGCCCAAATGTTATAGTAATGTATTGAGGTGTTCATTGGCTTCATTTGAGCTCAAATAGCTCAATTGATGCAAAGTTTTACTCCTATATACTATTTGGGCAGCAAGTTTTTTAACTAGGAAGATTATGCCTATTGAGGTTTGATGCCATTCGGGTATACCACTTGAATGTATTGATGCTTGGACCAAAATGCTTTGGGACTCACTTTTGAGCAACAATTGATATCTTGGAACTTTGGTTGCAAGCTTCGGTTACTTTACTAATTATCATTTATAGGTTTGAAGACTTGTTGGATTTTATGCTCCCAAATGTATCGGTTGATATCTATGGGTACCCATATATTATGACTTGATATACCGAGCCTTGCATTGCTCTTTTACACTTCAAATACCTTCAGTGGATGTGCTTTTTGAGATATTTGCATTTACTTGGATAGATTGCATTAGAGCTTTGGATTTTCTACACAATTGAGCTTGGCTTACCGAGACGATGGGACTCTTGCCTTATATACATGCTCTCTTTGATACTCTTGGAAGCAATTACACCTACTAGTGGGTTGATTTGACTTATATACTTTGGACATCGGCACTTACCTTTGTCAATAGGATTTACTAATTTATATATGCTTCATGGTTATGTATTAAGCTTCATTACTCTACTCAATTAGTTGTGTGGATCTCTACACTTGTGTGGGAGCCTTCGCTCAACCGCCAAGACCCACAGACCGCTTATTGCTTCAAGCGTTCCAAGCCGAGCACTAATGTGGCTATCTCTCACCTAGCTGACACGTTGTCGATCCTACATGTGTAGTGAGCTTACCTTAGTGCCGATATGAGTTGCCTCTTCTCCCGCACGCTCCGGTACCTCCACGATCCAAGTGCAAGCTTCAAGCAAGCTCCATCCTCAAGCTCCACGCTCCAAGCTCCATCACCGCGAGCAAGAGAAGAGAAGAGAAGAAGAGAGGAGAAGATGGAGAGTTTCTCCACCCCACGGTCCCTCACCCTCACACACTCACTCCCTCACACTCTCACGCTCCCTCTCTCAAGCACAAGCTCAAGCAAGCAAGAAGAAGAAGAAGAAGAGGAGGAGGAGAGCTACTTTTTGCTACACACAAGAATGATCTTCTCATTCACTTTTCAACTTTATATACAAAACCCTAAATCCCTTTTGGGCGGTCATCTCCTTTTTCCCTTTTTTACATGGCCGGTTGTAGCCTAGGCCCTTTTCCCATTGTCCCTCTATCATCCTAGCTTCCTTTCCACCATCCGTCTACATTTACAAATTGCACGAGTGAGAGCCTGGTGCTCCTTGAATTAAACCATGATGCGCTTGCACTCTTTTACAAAAGTTTTGAATTGCGCTTTTCCTTGTTCGCCTTTGTCTTCCGTTTCTCTTTGCCTTAGCCTTTATCTTTGTCTTTTGTTTTAGCTTTCCAGATTTTCCACCGCTTGGTACTCTTCTACAAGATTTCAGGGTGCACCTTTGTATTTTAAAATGCGCCTTTCCCCTTTTGCATTTACCTTGGGCTTTTTAAGGTTGCCCTTGCGCTTTTGGCCTTTTCTTTTCTTCTTTCTTCTATCGGGCTACCTTTTTTCCGCCTTTGCCCTGCGTCTTTTTTATTTCCTTTTGCTTTCTTCGTGTTGGGGCTAACATTACCCCCCTCCTAGATGAGTGCCAGTCCCATGGCACTCTTTGTCGAAGGTAGCATGCGGAGCTTGCACCGAAGATGTGGGTGGAAGGGAGTGTTGTGGTTTGCCTTGGGGGAGTTCTGATGTTGGTGCGGATGAAGGTTATTGGAGGCACTGTGCTATTTCGATTGGCTGGTGATATGATGGCGATAGAGCTATTCTTTGTTGGGAATGGCCACTCATAGCTGGCACAGGGGTTGGTGTTCGTGGGATGCTCATGGTGGATTTTTCTCGTGATGATTCTCTGGTGGTTTTCATGATGAAGTAAAGGACAAGAGGTCAGAGTGGAGTGTTGATGTAGAGCTGACGGTGCGTTCATTGGAGTCTTTAATACCTGCAATTGGAAAACCTCTCAGGTGGTCTCTCCCTAATGGGTAGTGCTAGTCTTCTTAACGTGCACAAGACATATTGGAATAGTTTGGGAGACAAGTCGAACTCAAAGCAAGCTTGGAGTATTGTCGTGCACTTGAGGACCCAAACTGTGTATATACTTTGGTGCAGATATTATGTGAGTGCCCGTGCATACTTAGATATTACGTAGGTAGAAGACCGCGGGCTGGTTTCGCCTAATGAAGTGTGGATTAAGCAAAATCATCCCCGATGGGGAGAAGTACACGTGGAGACGTATGCGACATCCTGTACATTGTGATTGCATGACCCAACATAATAGAACACATGGGTATTGCACCATTAGTAGCTTGTGGACATTGGGCCTGTGTGATGAGAATGGTGGACGTTTCATAGCCATTCATGTAGGGTTTACCACAATTTATTGCAATGGTGTTAAGGTAGAGTGCAAGGGGGGATTGTGTGAGTGGGTCAGGGTGACAAGTCTAACCATAGGCGAGACAGGCTCCCTAGGTATGTCCTGCCCTTGAGGTGCCCTGAACGATTGTGGGGGGTGCTAGGGGGCTAGGGGACTAGGGGTGGAGCCAGCCGACCAAGGGCACTGGACGCACCTAATTTGAGGGCCCCTAGGTGCGGTGCTGTGTTTGTGGGTGCTTTTTATTTTTTCGTTCTTTTGATTTCTCTTTTCTTTTTTCTTTTTTTTTTGCCTAATTACAACCATTGCAATATGTTGAGGCTATAAGCCTTTCCATGGGTTGGGACATGTCAAGCTTCGAAGGCTCAGGAAATGGATATGACCGTGATGATTTTGCCCTAGCCTTGTTGTTAGGGGAGCCGTTGTTGCGATATTAGTGCGATTGTGGTGACACCCATCGTGAGCTCACTATAGAGCTTGGCCTAAGAAGAGAGTGTAGCCCATGACTATGCTTTGGTTCATGCGATGTGGGCACTCGCAAGGGTAATTTTTCGCGTTCAACAGCGTGGCTTTGTTGCGATCCTTTGTGCGGTTGGTGGTTCTGCGGTGGCCTGGTCGTGAACATGTTTGCATGAAGACCTGTCTCATCCTGCATCCACTTGTCACTTCGTGAGAGTATATGCTTGCTTGCATTAAGCACGTCGAACAAATGCAATCATGTTAAGACATAATTTTTCAGAATGCGATGATGTCTATTGGAATGCCTATTTCATTGCTTGTTAAGGTCGCATACATTAACGAGAGGTAAAGGAAGTGTGTACAAGAGTGGATCTTGCCCCTTTACTCATCAAAAAACAAAAAGTTATGGCATGATGACTTGTCAAGCTACTTGTACATCATAGGGGCTTAGTCGATTTGTACTAGGCAGGGTGAGTCCGGGGTGGTTAGGCGACTGGAGCGGTGCTGGTGCGGGACTCTCCTGAGGTTGGGCCGTGAACATGTCGGCCGAGACATGGATGGTGTAGTCTCAAGCCACCACCGTTTCCAAAATACCTTTAAACAATTCATTAAATTCTTCCCTGTCCCGGGCTGCCCTTTCTTTTCGTGAGCACCTGGTGCCCGAGCGTACGTTGGGGATATGTGCAACTGGTATTGCCACATGCTGCACGTTTCTTTGAGTCTCGACTTTCTTGGCCTGCGGATTCTTCGGCCTTCATCCGAGACGGTGTCGCTTAGGACCTCGTTTCTTCGCATACCTTTTGAGGGTGGGCACGAAGCGCATCGGTGGAGGGGCATGTGCCGCATGTTCCCGTCGTCCGCGGAGAGCATCTCTGCAAGCCAGCTGCCCTAGGCTTTCCATGTTTTTCTTGTAGGGGGACCTGCAATATGCAAACCAAGGGTTAGGCCTTGATACGGAATAAGACCGTTCACATGGGCATAATTATAGTGAGGATTATCAAATGCATATGACTAGAAGAGGCGGAGTGGGACGTATTGTGCTCGTTGTAGCGGGGTGGCCCCCATGATGATGTTGACTTAGCCTCCCGCCATTAGCAGATCTTGGCTCACGCCGTGTTACATCGGCTGGTGGTCATGGATTTGGGCAAGGCTCATCCTCGAAAGGATGGACTGGAAAGGGAAAGGTGTATAGAAAGGGACTGCACCCTGCTTACATCATCAGAGATGTTGGTCAGGGCTTTCCACGGTGGCAATGCGGGGTGTATGCCCTTCGACCGGAGGTGGAAACGGTCATGTGAGAGGGGGACTGGACGAGCCTAGCCTATTGGCCCCAACTCTTCTATCTGCGCTTGACTATTATTGCTTGTGTGTGTTGATAGTGTCTATACAGGGTGACACAAAAATCATCGTTTATATCTATACATATTTACGAATCCATGTCACTTCACGAGGATAGAAACCAATTGTAGAACTCGGGATTGTACTGGAGCATGGCACACGCATCTAGTACTCGTGGCAGCTTACTCAATACTGATAGATATTTTGCCACATCGAGTAGCATGGAACCTTGCCCGAGTCTACTGGCAACATGTAACAAGTTTTCTTGGCTAGGTTCAGCCAAGTCTGTACCCCGAATGGCAGTCAGCACTCAAAGGGAAGTTGGTGCCACATAGATTGGGTCTCTTTGAGACCGCCATTTAGCTAATCGCTCCTCAGAGACTGTCATGATCTAAGCTCCTAGTTCGGTCATTGCAACACGAATTTCACACCAACGCTGTTCAAATTGACTTTGGCCCTCTGTCAGTCGCTTTAGTTGCTCTATCTCTAAAAGATCTGGTTGGCAGAGCGCATCATTGAATGTGACTGTTAAGCGCAATTTGTCGACTTCCTCGCCAGAGATGAGTCGCATGCATTCATGCAGGTTCCTGTTATAGTGCTCGTCAAGATGCTCTTGCTCTTCCCAAGATAAGGGAAATGGCAAGTGTTCTCCGAGCTACTCTTTAGGGAATGCGCGCATGTCTGCCAGAACATAGACACGTGAGAACACCTTGAGCTTGGCATCCAACTCAGTTAAGCATTCGGTGACACTTCTATGTTCGACGAGGGCTTGCTCGGTTGCCATCTTATGCAAGGTTCTAGGAGTTTGCCTGGGCTTTAGCGTAGCTGGGGGCTCAGGCCTAGATGAGTAGGATCGGTCCACTCTAGGATGTCTGACGCTCTTGGGGTTTCCATGTTTCTCCTAAGGCTTCGTTATTGCGTCATGGTTTTCCTTGGATGTGACTAGTATAGGTTTGTCACCCTATTGTGACAGTGTTATATCCACTCTTGACTGGTCAATGCAAGTTCTATTGTTGGTGGATTGAGTGTTGCAAGCAGCCATTGATGGTAACAAGTGCTTTGATTTTTCAGAGCACACGGATGTGCCTGAGGTTTCATCGCTATTAGGAGAGGTGTCAATGGGTTCATTGGTGGGTGGACTCGATGCTTTATTCATCAACTCTCCAACGCTCTTCGTCTCAATGTTCTTGGGGTCCTCAACCACCTGCATTGTTTCTGCTGTTTTCTCTTTTTCCTGGTTACTGAAGGTGCATCTCTCAACATCTCAGGACCCTGGACTAGGTCAACCATTGTTGTGCTTGGTTGGGTCTTAGCATTTCCTGTCTCTAGGGTGTCCACATGGGTCGTAGCCGTGGCTTGCTAACTAGCCTCTCTAGGTTGTGAGGGTACAACTGTCTCCCCTTTGGAAGAGTATAGCTCTTCCGCCAATTCCCATGTGTTTAACTCCTCCAGCCTAGGCTTTAGGCGCCTTGGAAGTGCTGGAGTTGTTAATGGAGTTGATTGCGACACCTCCTCCACAGGCAAACTACTAAGGACACGTTCCGCAAGGGGCATTGTCACGGCCAAGGGCTGTGACTGCTATGATCCCTGATTTGAAGTACTAGCAACTAGTTCAGTGGACTTGCTACTATTGGTGGATTGCGGTGTCCAGTCCTTAGGGTGATCGGAAGTGGTCGCGTCTTTTGTTGCTCTTTGAGCATTCATCTGTGTAGATCGAGCATGAGTTGATCTGGTCACATTGGGTTGCACAGGCATATCCTTGGGCCGAGAGCTAAGGCTAGTGTCATGTCCCCCCTCTTGGATACTTAGAAGCTTTGATGGAGATAGAGATTGGGAGTGAGCAGCCGCCATTGACGACCGCTGTTGTGCTTTTTGTGGCCGTTTGGAAAAAGAGGATGTAGGAGATCTAGGACTCTTAGGTGGACTTGGCACTGGCTGAATGGTTTGCTCGAGGCTATTGGACAATTGTGCCATTTGCTTTGTTGAGCGATCAGCCTTGCTATGAGCAATTTTGTGCCTATGAAGCCTGTTATCCTCTTGGAGAATCAAAGGCCCTTTGGGCACTAATGGCTTTTGTGCACGCTCAATGGCTACATATGTCATCTGCTTGGTAAGCATGCTAGGCTGAGGCTCTTTCTTTCGAACACTCATGTCCGGTCTCTTGCCTTGAGACCTAGAGTTTCTCTTAGATTTCCTCCTGTGCTTTATTGCTTTTGATGCAAGCTTGCCTTCAGCTGATAGAGATGGTTGAGCAGGGGATTTTGGTACCCAAATCCATTGGTTACCTACGTAATACCCTTGAGCACGTAGCAACGCTTTGGATATCCATCGCGGCGTTGTGCTGGCCCTCCATCGATGCTTTCGTCTGTAAGGTTTAGGCTTCTTTTGGGGTCTTCTACGACATTTGTAAGTCCAAAGCCCGTCCTTGGCATTGTCTCTTGACTTTCTTGTTCCAAGCATGGCCTCACTCACTGGTTCTCGTTGTTCGTCATGCACTTGTATCAACTCCTCCAGCAAGTCCTTGCTCTCGTTAGTAAGCTTGACTGTTACATCAGCATCTTCCTTGCCTTTCCCTCGAGGTTCGATGAGGTCACCCTTGCTAAAGGTTGTGACTATCCTCACACCTGGTGTGTCAGGTGTATCCTCTGAGCTACATAGTCAGCCTCACATTTGGTCGCCCTTTTGAAGGGTCTTCCCAGGAGGTTTTCCTTACCATATTTAGCATTATTTGAAGGAACATGGAATAGGATAGGCAAGCTCTTAGTTTTAATTGTTGCAAGGATATAGCACTTCCCTATGAGTGCTTGTGGAGGTCCCCCATAAGGGCTAAGAGTTGCATTAGTTGGTGTCAGCTCTGGTTGGCCTAGTAGGGTCCATGCCTCATAGGTCAAGACATTAAAATCTGCTCCTTCATCAATCAAAGCATCGATAGTATGCTCTCTTTTTGCTGTGAGTTTGACCCTAAGATAAGCAGGTGGTACTATGTCTTCGTTTTCCGAGTCTTGGCTTGTAAATTTAAGCCTTCTGACAAATACCCTTGAGTCCCCAACTACAAGACCAGATGTGGATTCTCCACTGATGTCTTGGCTCATCAGTGCGGCACTATTCAAGGAGCATCTATTGTCAGGACTATCGTATCTAGTCATTCTCGCTATTGTAGCTTGATGTTGTTGCTCTCTGCTTTGACTAGATGCAGTCCGAATGCAACACGTATGTGTTTCTGCAGTATGGCCATTTTGCCCTTGTTGGCTAGATTGGCCCATTGAGGTTCTAGGGTCTTTGTTTCTCTCGGTCCGGGCTTGGGATTTTGGTTGCTCTTTCGTCAGTGAGAATCCATGTTCATGTAGAGCCATTACTACGCTAGGGTCTAATTTGGAGGACCTGTTACGGTGCACGCCTTCTCTCCAACCTACTTGGGGGAGGTGCAGAGGAGGCAGAGCTCCCTCTGCGGGGGTCCTCTCCTACTAGCAGGGTCCTTGAGAGGTTTATCTGAGTGAGTTCCTTCAGTTATTGAATGCAACCCTCACTTTATGGTCACTTAGTGTGCGTGTCGCTCCTCGTGCACTTGTGCTCAGTCGGGCTTTCAATTTCATTAAGTGCATTTAAGTGCAGAAATTCGGGGTGAGTGTAGCAAGCTACTTGAAGCATCTTATGCACTCCTGCTTTGTTCGGGCCTGATAGGCTTGCTGGTCACTTTTTTGGCCACCTTGATGGGGTTCAGTGTCTTTCTAATATGTTGCCATGTTCATTTTTGGCCAATCAGGTTTTAACTACTCAGCACTTTGCATCTAGGTCTCTAGGTCTTGCTGCTGATTACTTCAAGCTGCTAAGCGGCTGGGCCCTACAATTTTGCCTATGCCATGTGCCAAAGTCAAGTTCTGAGCGTCCTAAGGGCTTTCGGCAATTTGCGTTGCTGAGTTCTAGCCGGGTCAGGTCAAATTTCTGAAAATTTGATCAAAATTTTTACTCGGCCCAACTGGTCCGAATTGTAGGGGGCTGAGTGCTCGATTCAGCCCGTCTGAGGGCCGAGTAGAAGGGGCCGTATGTAACTGTCCGAATGCCAAATTTGGCCAGTCCGAACCTAGATGTCCGAGGGCTGAGTGGGCCGATGCCGAGTCAAGAGGGCCGAGTGGGCCGAGGCCGAGTCAGGAGGGCAGAGTCGGATGGTCCGAGGGCCGATTCTGAGACTCGGCCCAGAATCGTCCTCACTCGGACACGCTGAGTGCGGCGCGTTTTTTTGCCGGACCTCACAAAATTTGCCACGCCGAGCATTGGAGGCCTTCCCCCTAGTCAAGCAGCTCCAGATCCATCCTACTCATGTAGGGGAAGGTGTAGAATTACCTGGACTAGGCAAATATCTCTCGGATGACAAGATTGAAGCGGATCCACTCACGAAGCTTTCCTCTTCTCTCCAGCTCTCCTGAAACCCTGCAATGCACAATGTGGCCTTTCTTGCCACTCTTGGCCCTTATACCCCTTCCCAAGTATGGTATTGATGCCCCCAATCACTCACTTACCGATCTTAGGCATCACAAGCGAGCTTTTTACCATTTTTTGCATGATTTTTGCCCTGTTTTGCAACAGTAAACCCTAATGCTTATTTTCTTTGTTTTCTCCTACTCTAATGCATCCAAATCACAAAGTAAATACCTACACTACTCCATCTCACAACATAAATCTCAAAAAAGCAAAAAACCTACTTGCCAAGGAGATCGAATAACATCTTCAACCCCCTCACTTCCTACCTATCTCAAGCACCGGTTCGGGGAAAACCCTTACTTCGATGCTCGATTCGAGGTGCGCAAGCGCTCAAGGCTTGAATCCGTTGTCCTGGCAACGGAACCAAAATGGGGAGCCTTCGCTCAACCACCAAGACCCACGGACTGCTTATTGCTTTAAGCATTCCAAGCCGAGCACTAATGGCTATCTCTCACCTAGCCGACGCGCCGTCGATCCTACATGTGTAGTGAGCTTACCTTAGTGCTGATATGAGTTGCCTCCTCTCCCGCACACTCCGGTACCTCCATGATCCAACTGAAAGCTTCAAGCAAGCTCCATCCTCAAGCTCCATGCTCCAAGCTCCATCACCGCGAGCAAGAGAAGAGAAGAGAAGAGAAGAGAATAGAAGAGAAGAGAAGAGAAGAGAAGAGAGGAGAAGATGGAGAGCTTCTCCACCCCACGGTCCCTCACCCTCACACACTCACTCCCTCACACTCTCACACTCCCTCTCTCAAGCACAAGCTCAAGCAAGCAAGAAGAAGAAGAAGAAGAAGAAGAAGAAGAAGAAGAAGAAGAGGAGAGCTACTTTTTGCCACACACAAGAATGATCTTCTCATTCACTTTTCAACTTTATATACAAAACCCTAAATCCCTTTTGGGCAGTCATCTCCTTTTCCCCTTTTTTACATGGCCGGCTGTAGACTAGGACCTTTTCCCATTGTCCCTCTATCTTCCTAGCTTCCTTTCCACCGCCCGTCTACATTTACAAATTGCACGGGTGAGAGCCCGACGCTCCTTGAATTAAACCATGATGCGCTTGCGCTATTTTACAAAAGTTTTGACTTGCGCTTTTCCTTGTTCGCCTTTGTCTTCCATTTCTCTTTGCCTTGGCCTTTGTCTTTGTCTTTTGTTTTAGCTTTCCGGATTTTCCACCGCCTAGCACTCTTCTACAAGATTTCAGGGTGCGCCTTTGTATTTTAAAATGCGCCTTTTCCCTTTTGCATTTTCCTTGGGCTTTTTAAGGTTGCCCCTGTGCTTTTGGCCTTTTCTTTTCTTCTTTCTTTTGTCGGGCTACCTTTTTTCCGCCTTTGCCCTGCGTCTTTTTTATTTCCTTTTGCTTTCTTCGTGTTGGGGTTAACAACTTGCTCTTGAGATCTCTTACATATACAATGTTTATGCCTATGGAATGTATTGTTTACTGAATTCCTTGAGATTATGAGATAGACTCTAGTATCAGTTGTTACTTGGATATTCTTAGCAATGGGAGCTTGGTACTTCCTGATGTTTTGTAGGGAGTTTATGATAGACTCTAGCATTGATTGTATGGCTATTCACTACTAGTTGTTTTTACAATCCTAGTTGTTACTCGGATATTCTTAGTAATGGGAGCTTGGTATTTCCTAATTATTTACCCACATTGGTCTTGGCCTTAATTTTGCATTTACTACAACAATGTTGTAATTACAGTTTTCAATATTGTCTTGGAGAGGAGACATTGTACTTTAACAATCTATTGCTTGTAGTTGGTAGATAACTCTATACTTTAGTATCCCCCCCCCCCTGTTTTGTCCTTGTTTTGGTTGAGCTTTGGGGCTAATTTACAGGCATTTATAGTAGCCCATTCTCTTACACTTTGCTTTGGTATATTGTAATTATGGTTGGCTCTTCGAATGATAATGTTATTTTTAATATTGAAAATCTTGATGGCATAAATTTCACCTATTTGAAGCCCACCTTGTCCTCTTTTAGAGATCATTGCTTCACCCCTAATGTAACTACATAGGTAATTGCTAACTTTATCTTTGTGAGCCTCCCACATCAAAAGAAGGTTTTTATAAGTAATACATTTACCTAGTAGGTCCCAATTTCAGCACCACTTGATGGTGGTCTAGTGTAGACAAATAACTAGAGATAAATGCTAAAGGGGATTGGCATGGCTACATGCAAGTGTGGAGTCAATACTACATTAGGTTCTTATTTGGAGAACATGTCATCGCATGACTTTTCCCACTAGACTTCTTAGGGGGAGTTGTAGAAGGGGGTGGAGCCTCTCTTTGGGGGAGTAGGGGGTTTGCTCCCACCTGGCTTGAAGGGCCAAGACATTGAATGCCACATGTGATTCATGGACCTACCGATGTTCAATGGTGGCTTTTGATTGCATGCTTGAAAAGCATCATGCAATGCATACATAGCCTTTGCTCTCTCCCATTTCATGTGTGCTATCAAAGCTTCCTAATAAAAGCACACAATTAAGAAGCATTAGCAATCTATTGTAATAATCTACAATAATCAAGGTTTTTAATTCTCCATATTCTCTATTTATCACTTACTTATAAATTTCATATGCTCTATATGTGCTCTTTTCACACACACACACACACACACAATAAACAGGAATATAGAAATGATAAATAGAAATATAAGGTCTAGAGTGCCAAACATTGAGCACATAAGAGTGAAAGATAGTAAGGGACCCTATTAGTGTATATAACTTGAGCCAAAAAAGCACGTCATCTTGCTCATTCTTTTAGGTGTAAAGCAGAAAAGGCATTAGAAAGAGAGATCCTTACCATGACATTGATTTAGAATTGATTTATTTAGCCATAAATATGAATGATCAAGATTAATCGATTTGACTAGCATATTTATTACTAATTTATCCATTAATAAAAGGAAATGATTTTGAAGCCTCTACAAAGTCCTCTCATTTAATTTGTGCCATTAGGTATGGATGAGATGGATTTTTTGCAACAACTTTTTGTCCTAAAAGAACTTTTGATTTGACTTTATTTGGTGACTTTTGATTTACAATTAGAATACATGTGATTTGTTGTAGGTTCCTTTATGGGTATTTTGACCTAAAAATCTAGAAGTTGTGATACCAACTTTATTACCTTTTTACAAAGGTTTTATCCTTGAAGCTAAGTATTTTCAAGTTAACATATTTCTCTTCCATATGCCTACATGATTTAAACTAAATTTTACTTTCAATGTCCAAGCATACTATTGTGGTTAATCCTATCATTAGGGAGTCCATAAATAACTTTCATGATGAGTAGAGGTGAATAAGGATACAATGATGAGAGATAAAATATGGCATTTGAAGTCATGCAAGCACCATACAAAATAAAATAAGAATCCAAGTTGGATAATGCACGAACTGTTAAGTTTATTGGCTTTCATGAGAATTTATAAAAAAGTTACATCAATTAGCCTCAAGAGGGCGCAAATTGTTTGCCCAACATTATTTCAAGATAGTAAGTAGGCTCTTACAGTTTCATCCTCACTAGAATCCTTCATCTATTGCGAATGATAGGATCCTCTAAGGCCACCCTCAAACTCCATGCCTAACCTCAATTTTAATTGGACCTATTGAGATAGGCAGAGTATGAGATGAATGAGTATATCAAGTGCTACAAGAAGCTAAAATATTGCCACTCCAATAACATGGGCAAGGTGATCAAGCAATACTTAGAAATCAAAGACCCCATAATTTGTTAAGACCAAGCTATTAAGGTCGAAATGGTAAATGTAGAAAAAGCAATCAAGTGGAAAATTGTAGATAGCAAAGGTGGAAGTAACAAAATGAAAGAGATGAATAAAAGTGCAACTTCAACAAAGGTCTTAGGTTCCAAGAATGTTTAAAAGATTAATTCTCTCATGTCACTTATGGTTCATGTGAAAAAAATTTCAATTAATACACATGGCCATGTAACTATTTGTAATATAGTTTTGAGAGCCGAGCTTAACATTTGTGCAAGCTGTAATATTCTTCGATGTTGAAAAGGAAGACATGCAACTCCGCGAGTGCATGAGCACTAGCTTTCTATCCACTTTCGAGAAGATTTCTCTGAATTTATCGAAGGTTGTATGCATAAAGTGAGAAAAAGTGAGAAGGGTACCTAATTGTAAGTGGAAGCTTGAAACCCGAAACCCTATGTATAAAAGCTAGGAAATGAATGGATCATTCTTATGGTATGCAAACTAGAGCTCTCTTCTTCTTCTTCTTCTTCTTCTTCTTCTTCTTATTTCTACTCTATCTTCATGTGCATGATCTTGAGAGTGAGGGAGAGTGAGAGTATGAGAGTAAGGGAGAGAGTGAGGGATGTGGGAGGTGAAGCTTTTGTCTTACATCATGTTCTTCTCTTTTTCCCCTTCTTCTTAGGTGAGAGGCGAAGTAGAGGAGAGGTTGGGCTTTTTCTTCTCTTCTCTTCATTTGCTCTCAAAGATCAAGCACTTGCAGATCAAATGGAGAGCTCTAGAGTAGTGGAGGCAGAGCAAGGAGCACCAGTCAAATCGTGGAGTCGCTTTTGTAGCCTTAAAATCACAATGTTGATGCAAAGGTAAGGAGGTTAGATTACTATGCCTTTTGTCAGCTTACACATTCTTGCTTTCATGGAGATTGAGAGAGGACTAAGTATATCCGCGAAAGAGAGAGATGTATCAGTAAGGTGAGAGATAGCCATAGTCCGTGAGGTTAAAGCACTTGAAAGAATAAGTGTTCTGCCAAGTTTCATTTTGTCTATGTAGGGTTGGCGAAAGCGACAACATGTTGGTTCCGTTGCCATGATATGGCATGCATCCTCTCCACTGTGCGATGGAATAGAAGAGTGTGACATTCGAAATGGAATAGGGGTTTGGACTCTAAAACGGAATTCGAAACGAGAATGGTTTAGTTAGAAAAAATGGTGTAAGATGAGATCAATTTGATGTTTTTGTGACTTTGATTGGTTAGAAAAAATGGTGTAAGATGAGATCAATTTGATGTTTTAGTTAGAAAACATTCCTTAGAATAATCATTGATCTTAACAAACCCAAGAAATTTTTCAATATGTTGCTCTTTGTTAATATCCACTTTACACATGGCTTTGACACCTAACGCGTGCTAGACGGTGATCAAAATCAAACATAGTAGTGCAAATTATAAGAATATATTTTATAAGGTAAGTAAAAATGTCACATATTGTGTATAGCCTAGAAAATGTATTTGATCCTCTTGTCTTGAGTGTTGTGAGTTCAAATTCTACAGAGGTTGTCTCCATTTCCTTTTTAGTTTAGGTATTATGTACGATCAATGTCATGATGTCAACATTTATGGACTTGGATATCCTTTTGTTAATCATCAATGTTTAATTCGAATAGTATATAAACTTTGATGTATGTTTGTTGATTACCAATGTTTAACTCAAACTCATTTATACATAATTTACTACTCATAAACTTCATTATATATTTTGTTAATGATCAATAATTAACATGAAATGATTCATGATCTACATAAACTGGAAAAATAATGGTTACATAATAATGAATCAAATTACATTAGATGCAATAAATAGCAATGAACCACATGTAAATGGCAATGGCTATATAAAAATGAATGGCAACATAACAATTAAAAGCACAACAAGCAAAATATTATGCTGCTAGTGACTCGATCTCGAGATGCACTTGGATGGAAGACATGGAGAAAATAATTAATCATGGTAGACGACCTTTGTTGGTTTTTCCTTGGTAGATCCATCAAAATCGATCAACATGCAACATCTCATACTATTGTAACCATGTGTAAAGTGGTACAAACTTGCATATTGCAGGGTCCCCTCTCGCAACACGACAAGCTATGCAACTTGAAATTTTATCAGGAGTTAGAAAAAGGAGGAGGGGGAAACACTCCAAGCACGCTCATCCCTCCTCTGGCATGCATCTCCTGTCTCATCCATTCCTTCTTGACCCTCACCATCCTCATGGCCACTCCACAATTGAGCATAGCCGATAGCCACTCACCACCACCCTTGGTCTTATGATTCTTGCCACAGCTCGATAAGCACCCACACCTACAACTATCCTTGGTTGTGAGGGTAACCAACTGTGACGGTGCATACTTGGTCCCACGGGTCCGCACGCGAAACCCGCACAAGCAACATGGCCTGCGGGCACACAGCACCGCGTCACGTCCTGAACACGCAATAGAAGCTAACTCGCAAGATGTGTCAAGGCGACACGCCGTCGTGCCACAACATGACCCCGTCGCGTCGTGCCACGGGCCGTTACGCCCTTAATGTCCCTCCCGTGTCGCGGCTCGCTCACAGCACACGTAACGGGTTTGTCTAACTCACACAAGGGTAACATGGTGCTTGGAGTTGCCGAATCACGCCACAGAAGAGTTTCGGGCTCACAAGGATCCACAATCAACCATCTTGGAACACGGCGCCACGGGGGTGACACGGTTCATAACCCACCTCTCCTCATAATAAGTCATGGCGACTCAAACTCGGAGCAAGGGGCCCGGTTGCCTTGCTCAAAATGAGAACCTTGCACACCGGGAGGCAAAAACGATGGTTGCTCCATGAGGCACGGCCTACATGGAGGAGGTGGGGAGACATGGGTTGCCCAAGCCTCACACTCCCTTCCCTCATAGGGGTCAAGATGGCAAAGTTGGGGGAAGGGTCTAGAGCTTCTTCGGGGCCTAGATGGGGTCCAAAGGGGGTCCCGTGTGGGTCTCTGAGGGCTGGACCATCACACCAACCCTTGACACACAACTCAAGATGCCAGTGCTCTCAAAGATTAGTAGTGTGCCTACTTGGCCCCATGTGCAACCTCTCCATGCTTCCGCCGTCTCACTCTAATGCCACTCCCCATGGGTTGCCTCACATCTCTTGCCTCGCTTGGCCCACACACCCGCTATCCATCAGGATGGCCCTCTCGCCTTTCCATGGGTTAGTGGCCTTGTGGCCTTAGCTAAAACATTGCCTACTCAACCCTCATCGCCTCTTTCTACCTACATGCTGCTTTCACACATGGGCACTTACACATCCGGACATCTTGACCATGCCCAAACTTAGATCTTGACCTCTCGACTAGAATGCTGCATCACTTCAGTCGTATAGGGCAGCACACCATTGCGCTTATTCACGTGACACTCCAATGAACAATAATTTTTAACAACAACAACAAAATCAATGATACTAATAAAGGACCAATGTTCCCCATGTGGCACTATGGCCATTAGTGTGCCAATTTGGTTGTGTTTGCACACCTCTCAAGCCACTACATCATCTCCTCGACTACCACACAAAGGCCTCAACCACTCACAATTTGCGTGGTTGCAAATGAGGCCACCATCATCAACTTGGCTGATTCTCCTCCACATCACCACTTCATCCCATCACGATCATACACACATGAGCTCTTCCCACTCATAAGGGCATGTGCACTCACCAAAACCCCCATGTGTAGGCACATTATGCACCAAGCACATAGGAATATAGAAACACAATTGCATTTTAGTCACAAGGGCACTTGTCCACACCCATGCATGAGCACTTCCAACCATTGGCCATAATCATTACCCATGGCCTATATGGTAAGTCTTAACACTAGCACAAGTACACTTCGGTCCCAAATTCATGTAGCAACATGCCTTGCCTCGACATGCAAGACCAGATGAGCATAGTCCCCTCAAGAATGACTGCACTCCTCCTCCACTCATCGAACACCATGCCATACATAATAGGTGAACATCTCAAGTGGACAAGACACCCCCTTCCTTGACTAGAAGCCCTTACAACTCATACCTTAAGTGGTTTTCAACATTATGACAAGCATTGTGACAATGATGGCTTAGCCTAATAAATAAACTCTTGACACAAGCTGCATGGTTATTGCTACTGCTAGTTGCTTCTTGTTGCATGACAATTGACCTAGTTTTCTAGAGTATATGAATGCTCTATCGACATGCACATGCATTAGATTCGTGTGTTTTTAGACCAAGGAATGAGTGCACCACATATCTCAAATTGTATCAAGAGGACTTACCTACATCATCTTTAGGTACATGAGAAGAGCATGAGAAGAAGGACATTGATGGTAAGGCAACTCCAAAAAGAACCACTACTCAAGAGATAGCTTGCCTTGAACCACCCAAACACTTTTGAAACTAGCCCTTGGGTTGAGAAGCAACATAGCTTTCTAACTTGAGGTCTCGGAAGGCTATAGATCGAGCAAAAGAATCACAACATAGAGTGTTTTCCTATCATGGCAACCAACAACAATTGCAAAGAGATAGACTTGATGAATAGCAATAGAATTGCATGAGCCTAAGATCAAGGAATTACTTACAAGCATACCAAGATTATAGAGTAGAACTTCCATATAGAGGCCATGGCATTGCACTAAAATTAAAGAGATCAAGCATCAAGCAATTCAGAGGAGCATTGACAAGGGCAAACTAGTGACCAATTAGAAGGGAGACAACAACAAGTAGAGGAGTCACATTGTGTAGGATTTTTTAGGATTATTGGAAGAGATCATGCTCAATAGGCCCAAACCAACTTCTTGCCACCACAATGAGTGAATAAAGGTCTCTCTCTCCTTAACCTACATGAAAATCTAGAGAGGATTGAAGCAAACTAGAAGAAACTTAGAACGGTGAACCTTACAACCCTAATGGGACTGGCAAAGACTTTTAAGAGGGAGTAAATGGATGTGCTTTGCAATAAAAGTGTACTCTCTTATTGAGACCAACTCAAAATAGCTTGAAACAAACACTAGAGGTAAGAAAAGAAGATCTATGAGTGGACAACCCAAATTGACCTTAAAACTTAAGAGAGCATCATCTTCAATAATTGGAAAAGAAACTTTCAAAAGTGATTTCAATAAACAAAGAAGAAGTAATTGTGTTTAAGGGAACATTATTACACATCTCACCTTTGATTTAAGAAACAAAAGCTTGATTGAGGACAATTCACACTTAGGGCACATAAATTGCAATTCAGTAAAGTTGTTTGGGAAAAGTGAAAGCATGCTTGTGCATGCACTCACTTGTCACAATATTCTTGTAGAAAAGAAGCACTAATGTTAATCTTATGGAAGAACCTATCTGACAAAAGGGTAAAAAATAAACACAAAAAAGGAAACGAAATTGTGGCCATAATAAACAAAACAGAGAAACAACAACCATTTGCAAATTAAGAACGAGGGAACGAGACCACATCGAGACATACATAGCCACATGAGGACCTATCACACCCCCAAGAGTGATTGAAGGGAAAAACCCAATTCCTAGAGAAGCTATCATGAGGACCTATCACACCCTCAAGAGTGATTGAAGGGAAAAACCCAATTCTTAGAGAGGCTAACTTGAGCACAAACAAATCGAGTGTTGAACATCATAACTTAAGAAAAAATCAATGAGATCTAGGTTAGTCAGTCCACCTCAATGACTACAAAGACGAACTTTAGAACAAGCTAAATATGCAAACAAGGGCCAAAAACACACAAGGTGTAAGGGGCCTGTAGGCATCAAATACCTAAGCATTCAGTGTGTATACTTATTGTTCACTAGGTATAACAATAATAAACTTTTTAAATATTGAGTATTGAGTTAAACAAGCTCTAATTGATCCAACAAGCTAAATATGCAAACAGGGGCCAAAAACACACAAGGTATAAGGGGCCCGTAGGCATCAAATACATAAGCATTCAGTGTGTATACTTACTGTTCACAAGGTATAACAATAATAAAATTTTTAAATATTGAGTTAAACAAGCTCTAATTGATCCAACAAGCTTTCCCAAGCATCAAAATCTCTTCATAGAAGCATCATTCAATCATTAATAATCAAATATGTCCTACCCCAAATAGTGAACAACATGTCAACCTTGAATTGTGAATCAATGGTTGACTTCAATCACTTCAAATGATACTCATAATCAAGAAGAATTGCCCAGGAGTAAGTGCCAAGGTTGCCTAAGCAATAGTTGGAGATGAGGTTTGAGCTAGGACACTAGAGCAAAATAGCATGGACAACAAGTGCAAACAATGTGAGTTGTCTTGGAGGGGCTAATGCCTAATACAAAACTTGATGATCACTTGGCAATGCTTGGGAGGTCCTGTGTAGGCCATGGAGTAAGTTGAGATGATGGAAAAAATTTGTTTTATCTCAAATAGATGAAGGTTGGGCTACCATGGAAGGTGCAAGTGAAGCTATCTTCCCTAGGCTAAAAGGAATGTTGATGAAGCTCCTTGAATGCATGCTTTGATACCAAATGAAAGGTGGAAAGGTGAGCAAGAATGAGAGCACAAGAGCAAGAGCTATGGAGATTGGAGCAACAAGAGAGAGCAAGATCATATGTGGGAACTCCAATAGTCACAATGTGTGATATGTTGTCCCTTATTCTATTGACATAGTAAAAATAAATAATAGACTGATAGTGATGGACAATTGCTACCTATAGTGTACAAGTGTAGGGGCAATAAGTACAAGATAAATATAGGTGAATAAGCATGTGCGGCTTTTAACCCCCAACAATGGTTTCCTCTCTTCATTATGTGCTCTAAGCAACTCCTCAAGCATCTCCTTGCTTCTCTTAGTAGTACGTGTCTCTTTCAAGTCAAGGATTTTCTCCTTGCCTTTTCCTCAAAGTTTGACAAGAGCACCATTGTTGACAGTTGTAACTATCCTCAAATTTAGGAGTGTTAGATTTATTCTGTGCTACATATACTACCTTGCATTTGCTCACTTTAAAGCTCTGTTGAAAAGTATTCCTTTCCCACATGTTTGTGGTTTGGCGGTACATGAAACACGATGGGAAAGGTTTCATTTTTGATAGTTGTAGGATTTTGCACTTTCCTCTCCTATGCCCTCTTTTCATAGTAAGCTTGACCCTAAGATAAATAGGTGGTACCATCTCATTGTCTTCTAGATTTAGGTTGCAAATTCAACCTTTTGTATGTAAATCTTTAAGTTCCTAGTTGCGCTATTAGATGTGGTTTGTGCATAAAAATTGTGGCTCATCCATACCATGTCACTTGTAGAGCATTCAAGGTCAAGGTGTTGACTTTTCTCATTTTCATTTATATATGTTGAAGGTATTCTGACTTATTCTAATAGTGAGTAGTCTCAGCAAGCTACGTAGATATTCTTGGGTGGCCTAATTGCCCTTGATGGCTAGTTGGACCCTTTGAAATTCAATTTTCTCTATTCCCTTAGCATTTGTGCTTTGAGGGTATCTATTGGTTATGTGGATGCTTGTACTGATCACATGTATGGGTTATACTCTCATTGAGCTTTGAGCTTTGATCTTAATTACATACACTTTGGATGTATATGCTCTTGGATGTAGGCTTGATGTGTCTTGGGTTCCTAGGTGCTTTGAGATTTATGTACTGAGCTTAGTTTGCTCATTGGCTATTCTAGTTTGCTTTGAGTGGGAGTAGATTGGCATTTTATTTGCAGAGCTTGGATTCTTGAGTCAGTGGGAGACTCTTACATGCTCATTGGTTTATACATACATTGTCTCTATAGACATTGATGATTGTGGGCTGATTTAGATTTACTTTGATACCCAATACTTTCTCCTATGATGGATACACCCTATGTTTATGTACATGTGCTGCACTATCCATATGCAATGAGTTTGGTTGTTTATTACTTGAGAGATCTCTTATGCACAATCGATTTATGTACATGTTTTCCCTATTAGTTGGGATGCATCTATGTACCTAACATACTTTGGTTCTCTAAGAGTACTTGGTACCTAGAGGTCTATGCTCATTCTTGTACACTACTAGTTGCATTTTCAACCTAGTTGCTTTCTGGACTTCCTCACCAGTGGGACCTTAGTATTTTGGTCTTTTTCTCGTAGTTGCATACTCTTTTACTATAGTCATATGGACAAGAATGTTGAAATTCTATTTTAAGTCATTTTGTTGAGAGTAGACACTTGGTTTGAGCACTTTAGTGCATTTATTTTGTTGATAGGCATACATTCTATATGTTGCATACTATTTTAGGTTGATTTTGGGGTGGATTTATTGTAATCATTACAACCCATTTACCCTTTGTTCTACAATTATAATGGCATCTACTTGTGGGGGTAGTGCCATTTTCAACATAAACAAGTTTGATGGCAATAACTTTAACTATTGGAAGACCTAGATATGGCAAGTTTTGGTTCAAAAGTAGCAAATTAGACTATTGAAGACTAAAGGGACAAATCCTAAAGAGTATGATGTAGAGGCTTTGGTGGATCTTGATGAGTTATGCAAGTCTATTGTTATCTTGTATTTGTCAAAGCAGGTTTACTTTAATGTCATTGAGACTAAAAGTAGTGCCTCGGAGTTATGGGAGAAAATATGTAATCTTTAGGATAAGTAAAGCCTTGCCTTGCAACTTTATTGACTTAGGAAACTCATGGATCTTTGCATGAAGGAAGGCACTATTATGTCTTCTCACTTGAATGAGCTTCATTCCATTTCTAACTAACTTACTTTGTAGGGGATTACTTTTGAGGAGAATGTTAGGGTTATGTTCTTGCTTGTCACTTTGCCTGAGTCTTAGGATACTTTTTGCATTGCCATAACTACTAATGCTCTTCCAAATGGTTTTAAGCTCAAAGAAGTAGAGGGTCTCTTACTTATTGAGGAAGTAAATAGAAAGAATATTGATGCAACCCGTGCCTCTCATGCACTCATAGTTAAAGACCGTATTGGAGGTAGATATGGTAACCACCATGTAGTAGAGATACACATATAAGGCAAGTCAAAGTCTAGATCTCGTGGGTAGGGTCACAATAAATCCTGTGGCCCCAAGTAATTTCTTACATGTTAGATTTGTGAGTAGCAAGGTCATATTCAGCCACATTGGCATAAAATGCACCAAGATAGGTGATATAAAGGCAAGTTAAAAGCACATGATAATGCTAAGGCTTTGGATAATTGTAGTATCACAATGTCTATTGCTGCAACTTGTACAAACTCCAAACCGACCATCCTTTCTCCACTCAAGGCCAAGAAACCAAAGAAACATGCAAAAATGGGTGTAGTATATTCACCATATCCTACCTCTCTCATTGTGGTTTGACCTATTGAGAGGAACACTGATAGCGTCATTATTCAAGTGATGCTCTCTTAATTATCTTCAATTTTCTTGTGTGTGCGTGTGTGTGCGCATGCGCATGCGCGCTATTGCTACATCAAGCTCTCCACATGGAGGTGGACATGAGATTAAGAAGGAGAAGAAATGAAATGAAAATAATGGAGAAGAGAGGCTTTTTCTATAGTCCCTCACACTCTCTCTTACTTTCTTTGAGACACACACACACACGCGCGCGCTCGCTCTCTCTCTCTCTCTCTCTCTCTCTCTCTCTCTCATGAAGGGTAATTGTATTAATTACCGAAACACAAAATTACAAGTACAAACAGTCAGTATGACTATCAAGGAAACCAAAGAAACCACAATTGCTAGCTCAATGCCAATGGAGAAGGCCTCTAAAACAGGTGATATAACTATGCACGCTGAAGTGGAATAAAAAACAAATGCATTCCACAAAGTCCATATGTGCCAACAACTTGAGAAGCACAAAAAATGGAAGATAACTTTCAGATGTGGCTTCACAAGATCTAAGTTTTTAGGTTGTCCAAATACTTAATCCTTTGGAAGCATCGATAATCCTACCACTCAAGACCAGTATAGACAATAGAGACCAAAATTTTCTCAACACCAAAACAATAAAGAAAATGATGATGAGACAATGTCTTGAGAATGCAGAGGCAAGGAGAAGAGCACCGACCAACATTCATGAAATAAAGTCTTTGTATTTAAATTGAATCTTATTGAGCTAGCCCATCGTCACCATATATTTCCACCAAGTGTTATGGAGAACCCAATTGTAGTTGCCCTTCTAGGCTAGCCAATCCTTATCTCATACCAATAAGTGGTATATCTAATTCATTGATATGCTCCCAAATGCAGTCAACTAGTAATTATCCAATCTTCCCAAGGGGTGTCCTTGTTCAAAAGGGAGAATGGGCTAGAAAGCACATAAGGAATTTGAAATGGTGGCCCATGAATGACAATAGGCACTAGGAACATGAGAAAAAATGTCGAAGTGATTTGAAAGACATGACAACAACGCTTGTAGGCAAGAGCGCATTGCAAGAGTGGTCAACCCTAGTCATGCCATTCTATTCAACATTAGTTACTATTGTTGTATGCCTTCCATAGAAGAAGCTTTGAAAAAACATGCACTTCATCTCTCAAGGAGTTTTCTAGCTCACAATCAAGAGGGGGATGCCAAGAAGATTTGGTAAGCACTAGTCTCTAAGAATGGACCATATGATTCAAGAGCACGGAAGATTTAAAATGAACAGGTTGTTCAACATCAGACACATGCCACCATGAAGCAAGAATCTAGGTGTTTCCATGCACAATACCCTAGTCTTCAAGAAAAGATCTAGCAATCAAAGACCAAGGTAACCGTCCCTCACACAAAGCTTGAAATAGAGATCAATGAAGAGCAATCGTATGTGTGTCCACATTCAAAACAACCCCACCTCCCATTCTTTTCAAAGTGCAAACATGATTCCAAAAAATCAAAGAAATTCCCAATTGTGTAGAATCATTCTTCCAAAGCAAGAACGATTTTTCTAGATCCAATCAAATCATCACCAGTTCCTGATTTATGTAATGTGCATAGTTTATCCACCTTAGGATATTCAAGATGTTATGCAAAATGTTCCTTCCTTTGATGAAGCCATCTTGTACAAACAATATCAAGGAGGTACTTATGCAATCTATTAGCCAATACTTTTGTAAAGTTCTCGTACACACTTAGCATCAAGGAATTTGGTTATCAATACTTCAGAGCATAAGGGGACGACACTTTGGGAACAAGTCTTATGACACCTTCCTTCCAAAAGGTTGGCATTTTTCTTGTCATCCAAATCTATTGACATAAAGTGGTCAAAGGCATGGCCAATTGAGTTGCATATGTCTCAAAGAACTCAATAGTAAGTCCATTCCACCCAGGACTCTTATCTTTAGGCAAGTGCAATGAGATTTCCATCGCCTCATCTTGTGATATATCCACCTCTAGTAGTTCAACTATACCTGGAAAGACTTGATTCTTAACCATATCACAAAACAAAGAATGGGTTGCCAAGATTGTGCCTAAAATAGATGATTGTGATCCAGAAAATTCATAAAGTAATCTTTGCACATACACACAATTCCTTAAGGATCTATAACCATTTCACCTGTTGGATTGCTCAAGTTGACCACATTTTCCTTGGCAAAGGAAGCATGTAAACCATGATAAAATTTATGGAACTAGCAATTATTATCTTGCAATCCCTTTAATAATGTAGCAATTTTAGCCTGCTAGTAGTAAGATCATAGTATTATCTAGCAATCCCTTTGATAACACAATAATTTTAGCTTGCTAGTAAGATCACCTTTGATAAGTATTAATGAGTTGTGACAGTTTTGTTTTTTGTTTTTTTGTTTTTTTGAGCTGGGTGCCTAATCAGGCTCAAAGGCGGAACGGTGTGCCACCACTAGCTTATGATTTCACTACTTCCTTTAGGATAAAGATCCTTGGAAGACTCTGCTTACCACCCAAATGATGGAGTGTGGGTAGGCACCTATAGCACCCTAGTTTAGGGGTCCAGGGAGTGCTAGACTCTCACTAGCTAAAACTGCTAATCTCGACGGATTCCCTTAGAGGGATGCCATACCCCAAGGTTGGGCGTTGGCTCGAAGAGTTGTGACAGTCTCACATAGCTAGAAAGTAAGAGGTAGTCCTGTGGGGGAGTCAATTAGTAGAGAATGCACCAAGGCGAGGAGCTAGTCGATAGCCTACAATCTTTCTTTGTATTTGGAGTGTAGCATGATGTATTCCATATTGCCTAACATCCATTTGCACATTATGTACCAATAGATTAAGAGAGCTGGCCCCTTTAGATGGAAGATCTAGTGGGATTTGATGCAACGACTGTCCCATGTAGCCTCATTTTAAAGCATGAAAAGGTTGCTGAGATTGGTTGGTTTGTTTGGTGGTAGCCATGGTCTAAAAAGTGACACATTTTTCCATTTAATAAATTGATTTGATTGATAGGTAACCATTCTTGGGCCGTGTGCTATCCCATCCTCCATTGCAGGTGCAAACCTGAAGGCCATGGGGACTTGTGAATTTGAGAGTGGGTTCGCAACCTGGTTGCAAACCTCGGCTGGGTGGGAACACGGCCTTATGCGAGGGGGGAGTCTCTTGTCAATGGGACGCCCAAGCTCACGGGGAGGCTTATTACTAACGACTAAAAACGGTCAGCCTGTTCCTGTCCCTGCGAAGGCGTGCGTATGTGCGAAACCATGGACCAGCGGGGACTCATCCCTTGGAAGCCTGTGTCCTGCCGCTCCTGCGAGCCTTCTCCCAAGCAGCGCAGAGTGGATATCCTCCTGCAGCCCTTCTTCGATGAGCAGAAGCGCCAGGTCTTCATCTCTCTCTCTCTCTCCCTCCCCCCCACCCTCCCCAAAAGGGTAATTACATCAATCGCTGTGAATGTAATATGCAAGAGTCACAAGAGAACTATATGTATGCCAAAGAGACTGAAGCCAAATCATCCCTGGAAATGAGGGTTGCATACTCTATGGTGCTAAACTGCCAGAGTAAGAGACGAAGTGGCCGATATGATTGCATCTTGCATCGCCTCCCTGTTGTATCCCGAAGCATGAGTTTGTGGCACAATCCTTAAGGAAGCATCAGTTTGTGGCACCGTACTGCAGGGAACATTCAGTTAATGGCATTCGTATCATCTTGTATGACAGTCCAGGACGCATAAACAATGAAATCAAGAACTTCTGGAATAGTTGAAAGAAGCGACTGAAGCCCATTGGTCTACCTCCTCCTGATGTGATACTTTTTAAAGTACTTCACAGCAACAAAGTGAGGAAGGAACCACTGTAAGGAAGTGACTCAGAAGGTGATGTCATAGCTATATGGAGCTTACAAAGAGAACTGAGCAACTTAATTCTGCAGGAGCTGCAGCTTGTTATTGGTGCTAATGCAGGGACCAACACACAAATTCTTGTAAACCTTGTAGAGATCAAAGAAAGGACGTTTGCAGCAACAGCATTAAGGGATGTGGAATTGATATTAAGGCCTGATGCTTTGAGCTTGTTACTGAAGCAAGTTAGGGAAGGTTCATGCGCATTTGAGTTTGGAAGCTTGTCCTGCTGCATAAAACTCAATTCGAATTAGGATTACTAGGTACCCCCATTCCTTGTGTATTGGCAACCATTTGCCATTCTCAGAATGAGCTGTCAACTCTTAAAGCATGCATTCATGTGAGTCAATATTGAGATAGTGTCTCCAACTCCATTTTGGTCATGCTCATCGTTTGTCTACAATATGTCACTTTTGGCACATTGACCCACCAAGGGTGTGTTGAGAGTCATTTCCTGGACACACGCGGCCATGTTAGTAGTGTCACGTGGCAGGCTGCCACATGGCAGCAGTCGGACAGTCCGACTGCATCAGTCCGCTGCATTAAAGCCAACCAGATCATTTATTGATATTATTTACAGCCTATAAATAGGCTGAGTTTTCAGCAGTCTACACATTGTCTCTGACAGATTTCAGTCTGCTGATTGCGGAGATTGCTCTTGGGGTTGACGGAGATCGAGATCCTCGAGGTGGAGACATGTGCATATATTTTCTCTGCACCCGTGTATAATTCTGCATCCTTATACAACATTCTTCATTGCAGATTTTCTGCGTTTCACTATCTCTTTATTTTTTTTTTGTGAAGATTTTCTGCATTTCACTATCTCTTTCTCTCTCTCTCTTCTCTCTCTGTTCACTCTTTGTCATGGTCATTCACTTCCACATTGCTTCACTCTAACATGGTATCAGAGCATTGAAGGACGGTGGACCTATCTGAAGAGGAGGTTTTAGCGCGACACAACGCTGCATTTTCAGCGTTCAAGTGCGAGCAAGTGGGCTGTACATCAAAACAAGGCTGAGGCGAGCGTGGGCGTGCAAGAAAAGAGAAGATTTGCTGAAGCTGCTGCTGTTTTTGCTGTTAGAGAAGGAAGAAGGCTGTGTTTTTAGCCTTCAAGTGCAGATTTTACCTTTTCATCACCTCCAATAGGTAAAGAAGGAACGGGATGAGCGAACCTTAGCCCTAGCAGGCTGTATTTTCACAATCAAAGGGGGCTGCTTTTTGTGTTTTGTGCAGGCGTTGGGAGTGAAGATGTCTTCTGAGGCCAAGACAGAGTTTAGGCAATCATGAACCGGAAGGCGCCCGTCCTACCGGCTTTTCCTTCAGATCAAAAGCTCGATGGTGAGAACTACCGCTTTTAGCGGGTCATGATGCTTGCTATACTGGAGTCCTATGATTTGGCGGAGCTTGTTACGGAGGCTATCAATTGTCCTTTGCGAGACGAGTCTAGACTCTCTTTCAGTGAGAAGGCGGAGTTGGTAAAGGCTTAGGCACATTGGGATAAACTCAATGCTCGCATTCACTCATTTTTATTTCTCTCATATACTACAACTGTTATCTCTCATATAGAGCATTTGACGGTGGCTAGGGAAATATGGCTGGAGTTGGATCATATTTATAATCGGATGACCGTCATGAAGTGAGTTTCTTTGGAAGTGAAAATGAGGACTATGAGTGTCAATAAGTCATCATCCATGCAGGAGCATGTCAACAAGCTAAGGTAGCTTTAGATGCAGGTTCAAAATGTAGTGAAGGTGATCACTTCTGAAGACATGGCAATAACTCTCATTTCACAGTTACCACCTCGCTTTAGTGGTTTTATTCCGCCTTGATTGCTTCAAGGCGGTCTAAGACTCTTTGGTGGGAAGAGTTGATTTGTATGGTCTTGGATCAAGAGGAGCAAGTGAAAGGAACCAATGCTTCGAAATCTGAAGCTTTGGTTGGTCAATCCTATCAGAAGAAGGGGAAGGACCAAAAGAAGAAGAAGGAAGACAAATCTAAGAAGGACAAAGACAAGGAGTCTACTTGTCACATTTGTGGTAAAACATGTCACTGGAAGAAGGATTACCCCGAAAAGGAGAAGAAGGAGAAGGAGAAGAAGGAGAAATCTTCAAAGGATTTTGGAGCGGTGGCTGCTCCCTCATCAACTGCTTTCCTCCATTTGGAGGTGGTTGAGGATTCGACCTTGCCGGCTTTTGATGCTGTGTTGATGGCCCCATTTACTCGGGAGTGGATTGTTGACGGAGGTGCCTCTAGGCACATGACCCCTTCTTCAGCAGGTGTTACTCATTTGCAGCCTTCCCATGGTTAGATTCTTATTGGAGATAGTTCATCTATTCCTGGCAACATGCATCTTATTCCAGATGGACGTGGTGGTGTCCATGCATCTCAGGTACTTATGTGCTGGCATTGGGGTATCATCTTCTCTTAGTGCACAAGATTTGTGCCCTTGGCCTCTTGGTCGAATTTGATGTGGATTCTTTTCGGATTCTTGATTGAGGATCGAGAGCGGTTCTTTCTTTAGGTTATGAGGAGAATGGAGTCTATATATTGCGGTCTTCTTCTGCCTTGACTTCTCTTCTTCTTACCTCCCAAACTCAGAGCTTTGGCATGCTCGGTTTGGTCACCTCAATTATGAATACCTTCGAAAGGCGTCTAAGGACTAGTTAGTTTGAGGTTTGCCAGATATTGTGGTGAGTCAGTAGCCTTGTATATCCTGCATCCGTGGGAAGCAGACTCGTGATGTTGTTCTTCCCAGTAAGGCTTTGAGGTGGTCTTCAGCACCCTTCGAGCTTGTTTCCACCAACCTTTGTGGACCGATGAGGATGGAATCCCTTCGAGGGAGTTTGTACTTCATGCTCATTTATAGATGATTACAGCAGGATCACATGGGCCTATTTCTTGAAGCTGAAGTTGGAGGCTTTCTCCAACTTCAAGGATTGGTTGCTCTTTGAGGAGAACCGATCGGGGCGGAAGCTGAAGACCTTACGATCAGATAAGGGTGGAGAATTTGTTTCTAATAAGTTTGCTCGGTTTTGTGCAGATCGTGGCATACATCAGGAGTTTGCTAATACAAACACCCCTCAGGAGAATGGCATTTTGGGGCGGAAGAATCGCAGTGTGATCGAGATGGCCCGTACTATGATGGAGCATCGTTAGACACCTCAGTGTCTATGGGTTGAGGTTGTGGCTACTTCAGTTCACATCCTTAATCGTTCCTCTACTTCCGCTGTTGTTAGTATGACTCCTTTTGTGGCGTACTTTGGATCAAAGCCTAATGTTTCTTATTTCAGGGTTTTTTGGGTGTGATGCTTATGTTCACATCCCGAAGACACAGCGTGACAAATTTGAAGCGGCTTCTAGAAGACAAGTGTTTGTGGGCTATAGCTCGCAATCTGTGATGTTCAGTTCATGGAGATTCTAGCCCCAGAGGGGGGTGAGGATCACCGTGTACTTGGAGATCTTGGTGATAGTTGGGCCCCAGCGATTGTTCCTCTCGAGCGTGTGTCTCTTGAGGACTCTTCTTCGGATGAGGAGCCTACTACCCGGCCATCGGATTCACCAATTGGTTCTCCATTGATGGTGGACCTTCTAGAAACTTCAGCAGATGGAGAGCTCTAAGGCGAGATCCGGCCTCCTCCTTGTTGGGCCCGTGACACGCTTTGAGATTCAAGGATCAAGGGGGCCCCTGAGTAGTGGCAACTGTAGGATGGACCTGAGGAATGGCAACCGTAGGATGGACCGTGGAGGTCATGGTGGCACCAGGCATATACTATGGAGCTTGTTTGCTCTAACTACTGTTTGATGTCTCGTGTTATGCAAGATAGAGAGCCTACATCAGTGAAGGAGGCTTTACAGTCTGATCATTGGCGGAAAGCAATGGAAGCCGAGTTGGAGGCTATTAAGCGGAATGGCACTTGGTACCTTGTGCCTCATTCCTCTCATAAGAAGGTGATTGGTGTCAAATGGGTCTTCAAGATGAAGTACCATAGTAACGGCTCTTTGGATAAGCACAAGGCTCGCCTTGTTGCTAAAGGTTTTGCACAACGCCTAGGTATTGATTCCCATGATATTTTTGCCCCTACTGCTCGCATGGCGACTATTCATGCTATTCTTGCCTTGGCTGGTCATAGGAGATGGCTTGTCTTTTAGTTGGATATGAAGTCAGCCTTCTTGAATGGTCATTTGAAGGAGGAGATCTATGTAGAGTAGCCTCTTGGCTTTGGTTCCTCAGATGGGAAGGTTTATAGGTTGAAGAAGGCCTTGTATGGCCTGAAGCAGGCTCCGCGTGCTTGAAATGAGAAGATTGATTTGTTTCTCTAGGCCAAGTTGGGATATTGGCGCTCTAGGGCCGATCCGTAGCTTTATGTGTACACTTCCGAGAGTGGTCGTGTGTTGTTTGTTTTGTATGTTGATGACTTGATTGTTACAGTGATCATGCCCAAAAGGTCAAAGAGATGAAGATAGCCCTACATGAACAGTTCGAGATGACGGATTTAGGACTTCTCCATTTCTTTTTGGGCCACAAGATTTATCAGTCTTAGAGGGGGATTTTCATCTCTTAGCAAAGATATGTACAGGAGCTCTTGGTGACTTTTGACATGGAGGATTGTCGGTCCATTTCTACTCCTATGGATCCGAATTGAAAGGCCACTTCACACGCAGATTCTTCTTTGGCGGATGCTACCCTCTACCATCAGCTGATTGGATCATTGATTTGACTTCTCAACACATGGGTTGATCTATGTTTTGTTGTAGGTCTTTTGGTTGGGTTCATGAGTGCACCTCAGCAGGTGCATTGGCATGCTGCTCAGAGGATACTTTGGTTTCTGAGGGGGACCTCCGAACTTAGGATTTCCTATCCAGCAGGTACAGGTGCTTCTGATATTGTTCTTACATGTTGGAGTGATTCGGATTGGATTGGCAATGTGGATCAAAGGCAGTCTACTACAAGTTATTGTTTTACCTTGGGTGCTGGTGCTATCTCTTGGAGTAGCAAGACGCAGCCCACGGTAGCCCTATCTTCGATTGAGGCAGAGTATCTGTTGCGTCTTCTACCACATGTGAGACTGTGTGGCTTCGGCTGTTGTTGGAGGAGCTTGGCTGCCCCCAGACTCGTCCTACTATCTTGTGTTGCGATAATGAGAGTTGCATTGCCTTGGCACGGAATCCCATATTCCATGCTCAAACGAAGCACATAGAGATCTAGTATCGCTTCATCAGGGAGAAGCTTATGGATGAGACCATTGATGTGGAATACTGTAAGACCGAAGACAATCTTGCAGATTTGTTTACGAAGGCACTTCCCCAGGCTTTACTTCACCAAAACTCCAGTTCCCTCTGTCTGCTGCCTTGTCCAGGATCTGAGAGGGGGTGTTGAGAGTCATTTCTTGGATAGACGTGGCCACGTCAGCAGTGCCACATGGCAGCAGTCGGACAGTTCGACTGCATCAGTAGCATTTAATGCAGCTGACCTGATCATTTATTGATATTATTTACAGCCTATAAATAGGCTGAGTTTTCAGCAGTCTACACATTGTCTTTGACAGATTTCAGTTTGCTGATTGCGGAGATTGCTCTTGGGGTTGACGGAGATCGAGATCCTCAAGGTGGAGACATACGCAGATATTTTCTTTGCACTTGTGTATAATTCTGCATCCTTATACAGCATTCTTCACTACAGATTTTCTGCGTTTCACTATCTCTTTCTCTCTGTTCACTCTTTGTCATGGTCATTTGCTTCCGCATTGCTTCACTCTGACAGGGTGGAGTCCTATCATCATGTGTATGTACATCGTTTGTCTACGGAATGTTACTTTTGGCACATTGACTCACCAAGGGTGGAGTCATTGACTCATGAAGGGTGGAGTCCCATCATCATGTATATGTACATGAGTTCTCATCACACATTGTATTAGCACATGGCAAAAGTGAGTCCAAGTGTCAGTTATTCATCCCATTGTTACGTATTTTATAGATGAGTTATCATCTTAGATTGTACGAGCACATGGCAGAGGTGATTGTGAGTTATTCAGTCCTCATCATGCATCTTCATTGAATATCATTCGAGCACTATTGGGAGTTGTACGCCCATGTACGCCCATCTAGTTTGTGTACTCATTTTCATCGGTGTGTTGTGAGAGTGAGTTTGCTATTGCTTTAGTTTCTCTCAGGGTATTAGAACTAGCTTCTCCAAGTCTCTAAAGTTCCAAGTATGTAAGGCTGCTATTCATGGCATACAAGGCAAAAAGAGTGTCAAATGCGCAAGGTGTATCTCTACTTAGAATGTCTAGGAGCAACACATTGGTGAAGGCGGTAAGGCTTCATGAAGGTTGGCTAGAGTTGAATAGACATGATTGACTGCAGGGCACATTCTTCAGCAAAGATGACCACAGGGCACCTTTTTTTGCGAAGAAAAGAGAATTATTAATAACACCTTGGAGACAACCCCCTAAGGTAAATACAAAGTACAAGGAACTCTGCTCAAATAATGATTAAAGAGAAGAGGTTGTCTCCTCTTATCTTCAATAGTAGTCGGAGGGAGTTGGCGAAGCCCCGAAGATACAGATCTCCATGCTCTAATAATGGCAGCTTTAAATCTTACTTCAAAGCTCCTCCCTAAATCTAAAGTATCTAGTGAATGCTGGGCTGCCATGTGAAGAAAATTGCTAGGGTTTGCACTGAGGACACACAGAGTGTACGACCACAATAGAAACACAAAGAGACAGACACAGACACAGAGGGCAAAACTCAAAACCCTAAACGCAAAACTCAAAACTCAAACACAGAAATTCAAACACAAACAGAAGAAGGGAGAGAGAGAACACAACTCTGAAGTGAATGAATGGTGTAAATGAATGTAAGAGTGTACAGTGTGCTCAAGGGTAGAGCAATGTCAGAGTGTGACGTCCATCGGAGACGGATCCCAAGTCTGTGACCACCAGTCGGAGTATAGGAGTGCTGAATAGTGAATGGCAGCTGGCTGGTCATCAAAATGTACCAATCTAGAGGCTGGAAACTGGTAAACGCAGTAGTGTACCACCGATTGGAGGCTGGAAACTGTGCACAGTTTGCTATAAACAGCAGGCTGAAACAGTGTCTGATGTGGCTGGCGATGACTAGATGATGAGATTGTAGCAGATGATGATGTGGCTAGCAGCTGACGTCAACATGGATGAAGGCGCCAGCAGCAGGAGCAAACACAAATGGAGTGGTAGCAGTCTCAAGGGCTGGACAGCCATGTGGGAGGAGATTGATGGCTGAAATCTGCACGTGGAGTGAGAAACTTGCACAGACGGAATGAGGCTGAATGGAGGCAGCCTATCTATTTATAAATGTGGAAGGGTGCCCCGAAAATTAGGGTTTTCACTAAACTCTCTCGAACCGCTCCCGGTTTTAGGGTTTTCACTAAACTCTCTTGAACCGCTCCCCGTTTTAGGGTTTTCACTCTAAAAGTCCAGTTTTTAGTGTGTTTTGGGGCTGTCTAAGAGGCTAATCAGCAAGTAATGCATGTTTTAGCTCAACATGCCATGGTCCTCCATTTGTAGGTGTCATATCCTATAGCCTCCCCATTAAACGTTCCAGGGCTCCTCGCCTAGAAGCAGACCCCTAACAATGAGCTTAACCAATAAGGCTTTGCTTTGGCTATCTTCCATCTATGAATGTTGAATCTATCTCCTTTTGCCCTGCCAATAATGACCTGGCTACATACTAAGAATAGAGAGCATCTACTCCCTTGGCCCACTGCTTTGGAAAGCCCATCCTGAGTATGGTGCCCTCTAGGAACTCCTAGTCCACGTGATCATATGCCTTCTTAAAGTTGAGAAGGAGCACAATAAGGTCTTGCCTCCTGGACCTAGCCAAAGTTGTGGTCTCTCAAAAGGTGAAAATGTTGTCTAAGAAGTTGCACTCTCGGACAAATCCTGTTTGAGTATGGTGTATAATATCTGACATCAATGGTGCTAACTTGAGACTAATCGCCTTTGCAAGGATCTTGTAGGCGATTCCAAGCAAGGTGATTGGTCTCCATTGTGTGATCTCCAATCTCTACTTCCTTTGGGGATTAGATGAATCAACCCCTTGAAAAGTCTCTTTAGTGTAGCCCCTGGTGCCATAATCTCCTGAAAGTCCGAGTGAAGATCTGTACTGATAAGATCCAAGTAGCTCACAAAGGAGGACTTATCTAGTCCGTCTTCCCCTAAACACTTGCATGAGGGCAGCGTCCGAAGTGCCTCCTCCAATTCATCCTTTGTAAAATGAGCCATCAGATGCCTGCTCATCCTATCTGTAACCACCCTTCGGGTGCTTTGCCAAACTCTCTTTGTCTCTCATATCTAGGGGGCCTAGTGATGGATCCTAGTAGGGCCGTGTAGTACTGTGTGGCCACCTGTCTCACCTCCAAAGGACTGTTTGCAATGGATCCATCAGCTCTTCTGAGTCTCCAAACACCTTATCTAGTGTGTTTAGGCCCTGTTGTGGGGGAAAATCCCTATTAACCCTGTCACCAAACTAAGTCCAAAAAGAAGCTCATGCATGGAATATGTACTCGGATCTAACTTCCTTCATGTCATCAATCTTTGCTCTGATGATATGCATCCTCTCATATGTCCATTTGCATCCTGGCTGTCTCTCCTCCTTCCTCTGTAGTAGGGTTGTGGATGATGCTATAGTGGCTCTTTCCCTCTCTAGAAGGCCCTGTCTCCTCCTTGTGCCCTCCTTTCTGAAGAAGGAACTAATCTCCTGTAGGGTCTGGTCTAAGTCATTAGTTGCCTGTCCAACTGAGAAGGGTCTAGATCCCAAATTTGTGTGACAGCCTCTCTGAGATTGTCCTCATAGAATAATTGCTCTGGAATCTTGACACTGGAGTGGGGTCCCCATACTCTCTCAAAAAGAAGTATCTAAATCGGTCAGTGGTCTGAGAGGGTTGTGCTATGTATGGTACATGTAAGGCCACCTTTGTGGTTGCAGGCCTAGTCATCCACATAATATCTATTGATCCTATGGAAGGTCCTGGCTCCTACTACCTTGTCTCTCCTTGAGAATTGAAGTGAACCTGAGGTCCTACCAAACTCTATTGTGCATCACACTGATCCGAGTCTCTAATCTAGAATAAGAACTCCTCCCAAGCAACCTACTCTCCTCTCCTAATGATTTCTGTACATGATTGAGGGTAATTTAGAACTGTCTCTTGTCTCGCTGGCTATTCGGGGCATAAATGGCCAACTGACATTGAGTGTCTCCTCGATTCTCACTAAGACCCACATGGCTGTCCTTGGAACCAAAATGCCCTAGCATTGTATTGAATGAATCCACTGCTCCCCAATGCATATACATACTCCAACCTGTATCTTAATGGCACCCACAACTACTGCCCTGTAAGTGTGACATCGGGATATCCAGTTTGCCAAGAGATGGTGCTTTTGTAACATGAGAAAATCAATCGACCCTCCTACTAGAGTTCTGTGCAAATCCTGTCACATGAGGCTCTGGCCCTGCCTAAAGTGTTGTCCTCCGAAGCCTCATATGCTCCATGAGAGTATCCTCATGGATTGTGTCTCAACCTCTCGGATTGGTGTGGTTTTGCACCCCATGCCTACCTCAGCTGCCTCTTGGCATATACCTTATCATGTGTCCTCTCCACTATCTCTAATGTGGGGTGTAATGGGGGAAAGTCGTTAGAGTAAGAATCTAAGTCTTGTGCCTCTTGCTTCCTCTGCTGGGCCATCACATCTTCCCTTGCCAGCTTAGTGTCAGATACCAAAGATGGGCCGAACTCCAGAAGCTCAGCCTGTGAGAGGTGATGGTCTGGGAGATTGTGGCATATCTGCAGCCTGCTGTAACTCTTGAGAGGCTGCTGGTCTCACTGCCTCTTTGGGCTGTATCACATCAATCTGTGGTGCTGCCACAGTTGGGGTGTGGGACCTCTAGCTCATGTGAAGAAAATTGCTAGGGTTTGCACTGAGAACACACAGAGTGTACGACCACGACAGAAACACAAAGAGACAGATACAGACATAGAGGGAAAAACTCAAACCTTAAACACAAAACTCAAAACTCAAACACAAACAGAAGAAGGGAGAGAGAGAACACAACTTTGAAGTGAATGAATGCTGTAAATGAATGTAAGAGTGTACAGTGTGCTCAAGGGCAAAGCAATGTCGGAGTGTGACGTCCACCGGAGATGGATCCCAAGTCTGTGACCACCAATCCGAGTGTAGGAGTGCTGAATAGTGAATGGCAGCAGGCTGGTCACCAAAACTCAGCAGTCTGGAGGCTGGAAACTGGTAAACGCAGCAGTGTACCACCGATCCGAGGCTGGAAACTGTGCATAGTCTGCTATAAACAGGAGGCTGAAACATTGTTTGATGTGGTTGGCGATGATTGGATGATCAGATCGCAGCAAATGATGATGTCACCAGCAGTTGACGTTAGCATGGATGAAGGCGCCAGCAACAGGAGCAAACACGGATGGAGTGGCAGTAGTCTTGAGGGCTGGACAGCCACGTGGGAGGAGGTTGATGGTGGCTGAAATCTGCACGCAGAGTGAGAAACCTGCACAGATGGAATGAGGCTGAATGGGGGCAACCTGTCTATTTATAGATGTGGAAGGGTGCCCCAAAAATTAGGGTTTCCACTAAACTCTCTCGAATCGCTCCCCGTTTTAGGGTTTTTACTCTAAAAGAGCATTTTTTAGTGTGTTTTGGGGCTATTTAAGAGGCTAATCAGCAAGTAATGCATGTTTTGGCTCAACACCCCCTCTCACGCCCAAAACTGAGCTAAAAGGTTAGGCCAGCCATTGTGATGTTTACTTACCCCAAGGCGTCCCACCCCAAAGTAGCCAGGGCATCAGACAAAGGGTGCATGTCGGCTGCCGAGTTGCCTACCAAGACTATAGAGGCGATTGTTATCTTACCAAGGGAATCCAAGTAGTCATCCCAAAGAGGACAGGGCATTGGACAAAGGGTGCACGTCGGCTGCCCAGTATCCTACCAAGCCCTACAAAGGCGGATGGAACTACATGGAACTGTTTTTTTGTTTTTTGTTTTTCTTTTGAATAAGTGAGGTAAATTTTATGGGACGTGGAAAAAAAAGTGACCTAGAAGACGGGAGTAGGGAGGGTACACCCAACACATCACAAAATAGAACAGGCTAACCCACCCACTCAGGGTGTTGATGACGAGGAAAAATAGGTGATGAGGTATCCATGTGATGGAGGATGGTGGTGGGGTAACAACAGCCGCCGGTGGAAATAGCTTAAGATCCGCTCAAGTGGTGCTTTGCATAATGAGATGCAAAGTATGCTACATGCTGAAGAATGCTCATGCAGCAGGTGCCACTTGGACAATGTCCCTCATGGGAAAATTGTTCACTTGCTCAAGCGCCCTACTACAAAGATGATGAAATCATGCAATGCAAAGGGTAAGGTACAATAGGGGAAAGAAGCCGATGTCGAAGACAAAGTGCTGAAGCCTGCAGAATACCAAGAAGGGTAGAAACCCCCTCTCAACCTGGATGTAGATGTCGAAGAAGGAAGAGGAGCCAGATGTTGGTCTTTGTGTGGTGCCGAGAACCATAAGGAATGAAAGAAGATGGAGTAGATGAAGCACCCCGTTAGGAGAGCAAGATAGGAGTCACTGCCATGATAGCATCGAGAGAGATACTGCACGATCCGCCTCGGGAGGGGAAACCGCTATGCTGGAAAAAGAACAAGCACTCCTAGGATGATGAAACCATGAAAGGAATGGTGCGCATCCCCATGTCTCTAGTCCAGGAAGGACCAAAGCAATTTGCAAGTTAGTTCTACACTGAAAGACAAAACCTTGCAAAAGAGATGAGAATCTGCAAACACAGAGGTTAGTGGTGAGATGCTTCAAAGCAAAATAGAATAGAAAGAAAATCTGACTCAAAATAAATGCAATGAATGTGTATGTGTGAGTAAATGCAACAGAAAATAAAATAATAGAAAAGCTAAGGACAATGAATCCTATGGGCCTGACTCTAAGGGTGAGAAAAATGAATGCTAGACTGACCTAGGATATCCGAAAGGACCTAGAGACATGCTAGTCTAAGAAGGTGGCTACCATCGCGTACGTCCATTAGCAGGGCTTTGCTAAGGAAACGCTTGACGAGGTGGGGAGAAAGGTGAGATAGATGCATGAAGTGCAACGAGATCGGAATGTGCAGACCAATTAGCTAGTCCCTCAGGGGTAGTGAAAGAGATGGGTTGCTGAGGCTGTACTTGAGCCACATGTCCAGTAGCAACAACAGGTGCTGAAGGAGTAGATGAAGCAGGAGCGGAAGGCATAGCCCCACTGGACCATGCAGTTGCATCGGTCTGCCGAGGGTTTTTAGGTGGAAGACCTTGGGCCTTGGAGCGACACTCCTCGTCCACATGGCCCGCTCTTTAAAAGTGTGTGCAAAACCGGTTTTTCTTAGGAAGTTGCAGCCAGATAGGTCTAGATTCTTTGGTTCCATGTGAGGAAGAGGAGTCACCCTTTGATTGGCTTGCCTTCGCATTTGGCGAGTTCTTGCCACTAGTGGTTTTCCCCTCCGAAGAAGAGGCAACCAACCCCTCTGCTCTGAATAAGGCTGTGATGAGGATGTGGAGTGTAATCCAAGGTTTTGGAAAGATGATGAGAGGTGATCAAGGTGTGATATAGAAGAGGGTGGGACGGGAGGAAAGTGAGAAGTGTGTGTGACATGGTTAAATGCAACAGAAGCTATAGATGTAATTGAATTTCGTCTGCTTCGTGAGTCTCCTCTATTGAAGTTCACATAGGCAAAGCCATTCGGATCTTGTACCTCAAAAGAAGAACAGGTGAGGGTTTTGATTCATGCAACACAAAATAATTGTACAAAACTGACATCGAACTTGGCTGAGATGATGAAGATGGATTGCCAGACGTTCCAAATGCCGTATGTCCTCCATGATCAGAGAGGTGGCCAGCCTCACCAAACCGGTCCGAATGTGGTAGCAAAACTGGTAGGAGGGGTGTAAATATCACTGCACTTGTTGCGATAGTACTTCCTCAAAGTCCTCCTTTGTGATGTTAGTGAAATTTGGTGAAGGTGGAGTGCCATCCTTCTCACCGAGTCCATAATGCCGTCTCAGGGCCTCCAATGATGGAGAAGCCTGATAAGACATTATAGGAACTAGAGAAGAAGGTGTCTGGGACATTGTGATTCGGTTACAGGTTGTATTGTGTGCCTCGCACAAAGACTAGCTCTCCACAATATCCGCAAGATACTCTTTACAAGAGCACCGGCTCTGATACTATGTGAAGAAAATTGCTAGGTTTTGCACTGAGGACACACAGAGTGTACAACCACGACAGAAACACAAGGAGACAGACACAGAAACAGAGGGCAAAACTTAAACCCTAAACGCAAAACTCAAAACTCAAACACAAACAGAAGAAGGGAGAGAGAGAACACAACTCTGAAGTGAATGAATGCTGTAAATGAATGTAAGAGTGTACAGTGTGCTCAAGGGCAGAGCAATGTCGGAGAGTGACGTCCATCAAAGATGGATCCCAAGTCTGTGACCACCAATCGGAGTGTAGGAGTGCTGAATAGTGAATGGCAGCAGGCTGGTCACCAAAACTCAGCAGTCTGGAGGCTGGAAACTGGTAAACCCAGTAGTGTACCAGCAATCAGAGACTGGAAACTACAATGTGGCTGGCGATGACTGAATGATTAGATCGCAGCAGATGATGATGTCGCCAATAGCTGACATCAGCATGGATAAAGGCAACAGTAGCAGGAGCAAACATGGATGGAGTGGCAACAGTCTCGAGGGCTGGACAGCCACGTGGGAGGAGGTTGATGGCTGAAATCTGCACGTGGAGTGAGAAACCTGCACAAATGGAATGAGGCTGAATGGGGGCAGCCTGTCTATTTATAGATGTGGAAGGGTGGCCCAAAAATTAGGGTTTCCACTGAACTCTCTTGAACTCTCCCCATTTTAGGGTTTTTACTCTAAAAGAGCATTTTTTAGTGTGTTTTGGGGCTGTTTAAGAGGCTAATCAGCAAGTAATGCATGTTTTAGCTCAACAGCTCGTAGGCATTTAGGGGAGTGTTTGTGGGAGCAATGGGGGCCTTCAGTAGCTCTGCACGGACTGATGGCTTGAGTTCTTCACAACAAAGACAAAAATAAGCTCATAGAGTGCAGCTGCTATAGAAGACTTGTTCATGCATTTGAGTAATGTTTCGAAAGGTTGGTGCAATGCTAAATTGGCAGCCATTTCATCCAGCATCTACTAAGATGAGGAGATCACAATAAATATAACAATGGTGGTTGAACTAGGGTCATTGCCATGTGATAGTGAGAACTACTTTAATCAGACTTTTAAAAATCTTTCCTTTCTATTTTATCTTAATGTAATAATAGACATGTCACAAAGGTATCGTATGTGGGGCATTCTACCTAGATGTTGATCCAAAATGAGATACATTTTGTTTGAGTTTCTCATCTCAGATGAGTCCTCAATTCAAGGGGATTGGTCTTGAGGGAGAGTAATGTAACTTCATTTATATGTCGCATGAGTTAAGTTTGAAAGGAATGCATTTTGGGCCTTTGAGTTACATGCAAACACCCTTGAGGTATGCTTTCCTTTGTTAAGCCTTTCAGCCATATGCATATAGCTCTAAATTATGCTAAATTTTGGGCCTTTGAGTTTGTATATAGAATATACCATGTTTTCCGTTACTGTATCTTTCCTAGCCTTTTGCTTTTGTATTCAAGAATCTTGTGAGTCACTATTCATTGCTCCTATGTTGAAGGAAGATTTTCATGATTGCAGTTGCATTTTGTTTTGACTAGACACTACCTGATCTTCAAGTAACGACCTTTCCATAGATTTGTATGTTCATGTTGTCATAGGCTTAGTCATTTATGACCTGAAGGGGCATTTATTGAATATTTTATCCCCTTCTGTTTGTGAAAGCTAGTGTGACACTCGTACACCTCTTTGCATTAAATGAAAGTCAAGAATTAGATGTGACCTTTGGTCTCCAAATAAGTCCCTAGCTTCGACTTTTGATGTTTCCGTATATCATAAAATCCTTTATTAAGTTTTTGTTCTCTCCCCTTGCCTCTACATTGGGAGGACATGCTATGTTAGAGATCCTAGATGTAGAGGTGGAGACTAAGGAGCATTGCACATGTAGATATTGCTAGGAGATACGAGGCCACTGCTAAAACTTCCAATTGATGGGACATTACTGTGATCATTGGAAGCTAGGAATGAAGTCTCCATTCATTGCCAAGGACTTTTGGAAGGTGTTCACTAGTGAGGAGACAAAGCTGTCTCTTTCTTGACCATTTTGAACTGGAAGTTATAATTTGACCATAAAGCAATTTATGTGCAGACCATTTTGAATTGGAAGCTGCAAAATGCAAGAGCATTTTCAGACTTAGTTTGTTTAGTAGGGCTTGAGATTTATCTAGTTATCTCTACTTGTGAGACAATTGTGGAGATCTTAGACAAGCTATAGGATGTGTATGAGTGGCAATTTCCTATGAGAGCTATTCATCTTCAAGGCCAATGTTTACTCCCTTAGCTACAATTTCAGCTAGACCATGCAATCCTTCCTCATGCATGTCAAGGTTATTCATCTTTGGTTGATGACTCTTGCTTCACCTCTTACCACCCTTGACGATCAACAACTTCACTCCTTGGTTCTTTTTAAGTTTCCTCATGAGTATGATGTTATGGGCTTCCAAGTCACTCTCTTTTGATGCCTTGACTTCTATTCTCCTTGCCGAGGAATTTTTTCTTCAAGCATAGGGGCAGCTGTCTGCCGACCTTGGTGTTGGTGGCACTAAATTGGGTTTTAGGTCTAGTAAGAAGAAGAAGAAGAAGAAGAAGAAGAAGAGGTCCCTTTGCTAGTCTTGTGGAAAGTGTGGCCATCTTTTAAAGATTGTAAGAAGAAGGCTACCTCTTTCAAAGGGAAGGGCAACATGAAGAATGAGGATGCTTCTAGGTCTTCAGTGGATTCATCTTCTAGCTGCTCATTTGATGTTGGGGCAACAGTGGTAGGGCCTAAGACTATGTTGAAGCTGAGTTGTTGTGAGATGGAAGAGCCGAAGTGGAGGTTTGTGCAAAGAAGAGGATAATGAGTTTATGGAAGTGAAGATAGGGACATAGTGGACAAGAAGTCGCTGAAAGTAAAATATTGCACATGTGCTCATGTCAAAGGCCCAATAACATCTAGTGTGTTTGCGAACATGTGGAGATAGCTCATATATTGGAATATATCATTATGGATTTATAAAGTCTTAAAGCTCAAGTTTCCCTAGTGGATTGTTTGAGAGCTTCTACTTGGGTACTAGCTTTGGAGGTTAGAGAGGATAGTGATGTTGATGGCACTGGCATGTGAGCCATGGGTAGAGAATTTGATTTTCCTAGGTCAACTCTACTAGGAGTATTTGGGTATGACTTGTTACCTATGCATGCAAGTTAGTAGTATTTCTTCAAATTGTTTGATCAATTTGTGAATATCCTAATATGCATAGTAAGTTGTGACATTGCTAGTTGTTGGATGCTCATATTGGTTGAGCAATGATTCTATCCTTAAAGGAGAATGGAAGGATTTGTTATTCTACCTTTAGCATGCTTTCATCCAAAGAGGGAATGTGTGGAGGTGTAGCGTGGACATGTTGATGCTCTTGTCATAGTGAGAGAGGGCATATCCTAGTTGGCTTCTCTTATAGCGATTCTTCATGGGATTGTGGGCTTGGTGGTTTTCAGGTTCCACTATCTAAATCTGGCTGTTCTTTGGGCTTCTATTTTAGGAAGGGCTCATCAGAGAAATCTTGGATAATGTGTTGTCTCCAAGTTCATGTGTGTTTGTAGTAGTTTATGCTTCTTGTACTTGTGTATGAGGAACCATTAGGCATGCTCATGCTCATGAGAGGGACTCCACATTTTTCACATGACAAGTTTTGTCGACTGCTCATGTGACTAAATTTGGCCCATCGATGGTGCTTCAGACTCATTGTGTTCTCTGAGGTATACCCAGCAATAAGTTGTGCCTTATGTGTATCCACCTTAGGAGGACTGGATGGCCACTCTTTTGGGCCACTTGTGTTTCTTGTGTGGATAGTGGCGTGCACACTTGGCTTGTCCCTATATCTTTGTGCCTTTCTCTCTTTGTGGGAACACTTGTACTTTTGCATTTCATTGTGGATGTCCTTGGGCATGAGATCCTTGCTAATGGATATGGAGAGAGGCTGTTGTCTTCTTGCTTCCTCCTCACCATGGTGATGGTTATTGTACTTGCTTTTGTTGCACATTAGGGATTCAACTCTCTTGGTCTCATTTATTCCTCATGCTTTCATGTGTTTTGTGTTCCATCTCTATGCTCTGTTGGGTTTCACTCACGCCTGCACTCATAGAGGAGTGTCAGTGATCAGTAGGATAGTGGGCAAGTTCTAAGGGTTGTACTTTGTACTTTCACTTACACACATGAATTGAGTTGTGTGTCAAGCTGTGTCTACTCTCTCTCTCTCTCTAGTGTTCACTCTATGTACTGAGCTTGGAGCTGCTGTAACTGGCCTGTTCACTAGAAAGGGCGGTAGGAGCGCCGCCTGCTAGTGCCCACCACGCCCACCTCTAGTGCTGCCTGCGCCTGTGCCTGTGGCCTGATCTCCTGTGCTCGACTGCTCTCCCTGTAAACTGGACGTTGCCTCCTGCACCTGTTTGCCCTCAGCTGGTGTGGTTGCGACCTGCCTGTCAGTGCCTCTATCCTCTACGTAGACCTCCAGCGTGCCACGAGTCTCAAGCTTACGCTATTGCCACGGGCACAAGCCGTTGCCTCCAGGACATGCAATTGCCACCACTACAAGCCTTCACATTAACCTACAATTGCTGAGAAACAGAGGTACAAGTTTTTTTAAAAATTAATTTATCCCAGATTCATCTCTAAACAGAAATCTGAATATGTGTCTGGGACACGATTGATGCAAATTTCTTGGCAAATAAGTCAAGAATTTTGGGGCTTTTGATCTTTGTGGAGACATTGGCAAATGTATTGCAGTCTCAGTTAGAGATAGACTGTTTTTGACAATTTTGGGGCAATAAATTTCGGGGTGTTTGCTCATACAGTGTTGCTGAGCATTGAATGCACCTTGGACTGCGTGCATTACATACAATTTTGATAGAGTGTACCTCAATGTACTAATTGCAGCAGCAAGCTATTTGTTGTAATTTTTGGAAATTTTGGAGATTTTTCAGGTTGGTCCAGCTTGGACATTGCTCTTTTGCCTTCTTTTGGTATTGATTATCATGGCAAATTAGGGAGGGGATGTATTTACCTATGTATCCAAGGAGGACAGATTGGATGGTAACAACTACTCACTTTGGTCCTTCATGATGAAGAATGTGCTGGTTGCGAAAAATCTTTGGGACTTTGTCAGCAGAGAAGAAGTTAGGCCCGGAGTTGTGGCTCCTGCTACTCCTCCTCCAGGAGGATGTGGACAACAGGCACCTAAGCCTATTCAGCCTGCTCCACTTCAGCCACTTCCCCCAAGATCAGCAGCTCAAAAAGCATGGGATACACATCATGCACATGCTTTGTTGCTGATTGCATTGGCAGTTCAGCGTTCCATCATCCCTCACATTCGGTTTGCAGCTTCTTCACGAGAAGCTTGGCTAACTTTGGAGCAGATGTTTGTTGGTAAGAATGAGACCCGCATCTCTTTCTTAAAGAAAGAGCTTGAGACATTAAAGATGGATGAGGGTAATTCTATGCAGGATCACTTGAAATTCAGGACTTGTGTGAGCAACTTATGAATGTCGATGAGTATTACTCAGATGCATAGCTGATATCTACTACATTGAACTCATTACCTCCTTCGTACTTGGCTTTTCATATAGCCCTAAACCTCAACATGAGAATTTTCCCACAGCTGATTACTTTTCTTCAGTTTAGTCAGCTTGCTTCTAGAGGAGGAGCAAACAAGAAGAAATAGTGGTGTGGATGTCATAGTCTTTGAGCAGGCTTTTATGGCAAGACAGAAGGGCAAAGGCAGCCAAGTAAAGAATGCTTTGTAGAGCTTTGGGACCTCAGGTACTTCATAGGGTGATAAAAAATAAAGGGGCACGCAAGCCAAGAAGGGCAAAGGCCATTATTGCAAGAAGCCAGGCCATTGCATCATTAAGTGTAGAAAGCGCATCGCCAAGGAGAAGAAAAAGGAGTCAGGAGTGTCTGTTTCTGATGCTCCTTCCACTGCCTACTGAGTTAGAGTCCTTTGTTGCAGACATAGACTATTGTTTTTATACATGCAGTTATGACTTTTCTTGGGCTTATAGAGCATTTAGCTCTCCTGAGGATGCAAGCACTTGGTTTTTTGATAGTAGTGCATTCATGCACATCACATCTTGCAGAGATTTATTTGCATCTGTTAGTGCAACTCCAGTTGGCAAGTCTGTACAGTGTGCCAACAATGCATCATACCTTGTTAGAGGTATTGCGGAGATTGTGCTCACAGCCATTGATGGCTCTATTCTCCACCTACAAGATGCTTTGTTTGTGTTAGGTATAAAGAAGAATTTGCTCTTTATTTCTTCTTTGGCACATTGTGGATTGCAGGTCACCTTTGATGATGATAGATGCATGGTGAGAGATAAGGAACACATGACTTTGGTCTTGACTGGTACTTTATGTCATGGGTTATATGAGTTGGATGCTCTTTCAATTGATCAGTTAGCGTACTTAGCATCCACTCTTACTCCTGCTATGTTACAGGTAGAGTTATGACATGCTTGCATGGGGCATGTGAACTATGGTAGCTTGATGCTCTTACAGTGTACACAGATGCTAGATAGATTACCTCTTTTAGAGAGACCTCTTGAGCACTTGTGCGAGGGATGTATTTTGGGAAAAATGCATTGGTTTTCGTTTCCCTGTGATGTTGCTTTTAGAGCCACAACCAGATTATAGTTAGTGCATTCAGATGTATGTGGGCCTATGCAAACAAAGTCATTGGGTGGATGTTACTAATTTATGACTTTTATTGATGACTTTACTCGCTTCTGCTTGGTCTATTCTATGGTTAAAAAGTCAAAAGTGTTGGGTATAAAGGCCCTTTACGCGCTCTCCTGTGTATGTATCATGTGAACCCACCCTAATGGGTGTAAGTGTACCGTACCCTAAGTATAAATACATTCTTTTATTCTTTGTGTGCACCACACTAGTATACACCTATCCGGCAACTCACTCTCACTTCATCATCGTCAAACACTCTTCGGCTCTGGGTCATTGAACTCCTCGATCACCGTGTCTGCTCTTAGCTCACAACTCTCTTGCTCTATCCACTTTTGCTTTGCCTCTGCAAATTGGTATCAGACCATATGGCTCACGCAAGCTGTTGAGGAGTAGACGAGCAGACATCAGGTTGAACGACTTGTCGGGTGCAGGCATAACATGCACAATAGTCTGGCGGACTGTTGAGGAGCAGACGACAGGTAAGCAAAGACAGTCGATGGCAGCTGATTGACGACTGATCAACAGGTGGTTGCTGTAGGAGGTTACTGCCAGACGGGGCTGGAGGCGACGCTGCTGCGCGACAGGGCTGCACGACGACCGTTGCGTGACGGGATAGGAAGGCTTCCACGTGACGGGCGATAGGTCATCCCGTCACATTAACGACGGGCAGAAGGTCCACGAAACATTTTTTCTCTTTAATTTTCTTCACCTTATTTTCCCCTCTTTACCGGGTGTTCACACCTACAAGCACAGCAAATCTATGCAAATCTGTGTCTTGAAATTTGGGGCTTTTCCCAAATTTGGTGCCTGACACATATTGCAGTGACCTTTGGATCATAAATTGCAGACATTGAGGGGATTCTCAAATGCAAGTGACATTTTTGCTTGGATGAATCAATTTCTTGGAAATTGTGCACTACTGGACCTCGAAATTTGGGGCTTTTGCAGAAATCGTGAAATTTCTGCAACATTAGCCCGCATTTGATGCTCAGGATGATGTGTTTTTGCAATTGGAGCTTATTCAATGTGGAAAATTTGGGGCTTTTCACATTGGTGATGTATTTTTGAGTTGTTTTGAGATTGGACATTGAAATTTGCAGGAGATTCACTGCTGAGTGGGAGTCTTTAGAGTTTTGGATGCTTCAAATGTTGAAAAAGGGCAGCTTCTCTTGGTACATGCATTGTTGAATACTCATTATGCAGTGAAACAGTGGTAAATACAGCATTTGGGAATTTTGGTGATGTAAAACTGAAGTGGAAGCCATTCTTATTGCAAATGTATCAGATTTGATTCATGCATATGCTGTAATCAGTACTTGAGACTGAAATTTGCAGCTAAACATCTGCTTCTTGGACACTTTGAAAGTACAAAAATATATACTTACTGTTATAATTCAGAAACCTTGCTATTGGCTGAAAGCATTCAGCCCTTTATTACAGTTGTGTATTGCTGAAGATGGCTGGCAGTGCATCTACATCTGACACAAAGAATCTCTTTGAGATTCATAAATTTGACGGAAATGGTTTTGATATTTGGAAAGATCATATGTAGGGTATACTCTTTCCAAAGGATTGTGATGATGCTCTAGAAGAACATAAGAGTGTGCGACAGATGAGGATTGGGCTAAAATGAATAAAAAGGCTATTATTTACATTAAAATGGCCGTCACAGATGATATCTTGATTGATATAAATGGGGCCTTGCTTCCCATTGTAATTGCCATTCTTGATATTGCATATGTAGTTTGGGAAAAGCTTAAGGCTACTTATGAGAATACAACTCCTGTCAATTAGGTACATCTCATGTGGAAGTTGGTCAACTTGAAGCTTGATGAGTCCAAATCTACCTTAGAGCATTTGAATGCTTTCACTAGTATTTTGAGTCAGTTTTACAGGATGCAGGTTTGTAAGCTTTTGATCCTAAATTGAGGGCTATCATCTTGCTCATGACCTTGCTCGATTCATGGGAAGCATTGGTTGTGTCATTGAGCAATAATCCCAACTTGACATTTGATGGTGTGCGTGGGTCTATTTTGAATGAAGAGATTAGATGCAAGGCAAATGGGAAAAATAGTGGATTAGCCTACAATGTAAGAGAAAGACCTGAAGAAAGGTATAATGCTGCAAATAAAAACAAAAATCGCAGCAAAAGCAAGGAAAAACAGCAAGATGTAACTTGTTATCAATGTGGTCGCAAAGGGCATAAAAAGCCCGATTGTAGATACTTTAAAAAGGAACAAGAGCGTAAGAAAGGGGCTAATGCAAAAGGCAAAAAGAATGACAAGGATGACAGCTCTACCCCTTAAGAGATAGAAAAAACAAATGTGGTATCTAGTGTTGTTATTGAGGAGATAGAAGATGATAAAGATGCTGATTTGCTGGTTGCATTTTCAGATGCACTTGCTATGACAGTGGAGGACATGTATATCACTAAAACAGATATGATAGATGCATTGTTGTCAGCTCATGATGGTTTGTCACAATTGTGGATTGTTGATAGTGGTGCTTCTTTTCATGTAACTCCATCTTTGGAGTGTTTTTCTACTCATGCAGAAGGTAATCTTGGAAAAGTCTACCTTGGCAACAATCATGCATGTGATATTGAAGGAATGGGCACTATACACTTGGCTCTAGAAAATGGTCAAGAATTGATACTTCATGATGTTAGATATGTTCCTGGCATCAAGAAGAGCTTGCTTTCTGTTGGGCAGCTAGACAACAAAGGCTATTTCACTACTTTTGGTGGTAGTATGTGAAAAATACAGAAAGGATCTATGCTAGTCACTAGAGGTGGTAAAAAGGGGTTTTTGTATTATCTCTACTGCAAGGCACTTCCTGGAAAGTTTGTTGTAGTTGCTGAAGTACAGTCACACATGGAGTTGTGGCACAAGCGTCTTGGACATTTGAGCCAAAAGGGTTTGTAGGCACTCTCTTCACTTGGAAGAGTTAATGTGAAAAGCTCAAAGCGTGTTTTTCTTTGGTAAACATGTAAAGAGTCCCTACTCTCATGGAGTCTCTAGGAAGGCATGTATCTTGGATTTAGTCTATTCTGATGCTTGCACCATGTCAATAAAATCTTAGTGGTTTCCGTTATTTTGTCTTTTATTGATCACTATTCTAGGAAGCTATGGGTCTACTTGCTTAAGCAGAAAAGTAAGGCATTGGATGCTTTTAAAAGGTTTTATGCATTGGTTAATACTCAAAAAGGCCTAAAGTTAACATGCATAATAACAGATAATGGGGGATAGTATGTATCTAAAGAATTCAATAAGTTTTGTGATGACAATGAGATTAAACGAGAGCTTACAACTCCTTACAATCCATCTTCTGATGGTGTGGCTGAGCGAATGAATTGGACGTTATGTGAGAAGATTCGGTGCATGTTGTCCACAACTAATCTCTCACAATTGTTTTGGGGAGAGGCACTTAAAACCGTGGTGCATATTTGCAACCAATCTCCACATCGTGCACTTGAAAGCGGCATCCCTGAAGAGGTTTGGTCTGGCAAACCTACTTTATATGACCACTTAAGAGTCTTTGGCTGCGAATGCTATGTACATGTACCTGTTGATCGCAGAACTAAACTTGACATGAAATCTCATAGAGACATCTTCATGGGTTATGGAGATCAAGGTGAAATGGGCTATTGAGTTTGGGTTCCAAGCATAAAAAGGGTGCTACGCAGCCGGGATCTGATATTCAATGAGTCAAAGCTGCTGAAAAATGTCACATCTAATGACTTAGACAAAAAGAAAGTTAAATTTCAGCATGATCAGTTACCTGAGCAGCCATCAGCCCACTGAAAATTCAACTCCTTTTGATGCTGATTATGACAATCAATGTATCATTATTGAGCCAGATGAAAATGGGTAGCAAGGGGAGGCTGAGCATCAAAATCAGCATGCTGAAAATGAATTACAGTAGCCTGAAATTGTATTACAGCAGCTTGAACATGCAGTTCAGCAGCCAAACAATGAGGTCATTGACATTCCCTTGGATGTGGATCCACTACCTGATAACATAGATCATTGGGTAAGAATATCTACATGTGTCAGAAGATCTATAGAAAGATTCGATCCTTCTTTGGACTGCATTTTGCTCATAGATGAAGGTGAGTCTCTTACGTATAAAGAGGCCTTATCATGCGAATTAAAGAAAAAGTGGGAGCTAGCTATGCAGGAAGAAATGAAGTCACTGTATCAAAATGATGCTTGGGATTTGGTTACATTGCCCAAGGATAGAAAAGCCATTCCTAACAAATGAGTCTATAAAATCAAATGTGTGGATGGCAAACCCAAATACAAAGCAGGGCTATACACAAAAGGAGGGCATTGATTTTTAGGAAGTGTTTTCTACTGTTGTCAAAATGACTGCTCTTTGAGTGTTATTTGCCATTGTAGTATCTATGGATCTTGAACTTGATCAGATGGATGTTAGAACTGCATTTTTGCATGGTGATCTGGAAGAAGAGCTGTACATGAAACAGCCCGAAGGCTTTGTTATACATGGAAAGGAGCATTTGGTATGTAAGCTTAAGAGAAGCTTGTATGGTTTAAAACAGGCTCCTAGACAATGGTATAAAAAGTTTGATGCCTTCATGCTCTTACATGGTTTTAACAGGAGTAGTGCAGATCATTGCTTATATATTAAGAAGGTTGATGATGGAAGTCTTATTATATTTGTGCTTTATGTGGATGATATGCTTATTGCTGGTAAGCATAAAAGACAGATTAATGCATTGAAAAAGCAGCTGAATTCAGCCTTTTTCTATGAAGGATTTGGGTGAAGCTGATCATATTTTGGGCATGCGTGTAACACAAGATAGAGAGCAACAACTCTTATTTCTCTCACAATAAAAGTACATCAGTAAAGTACTTGATCGTTTTTCTATGGCTGATGCTAAGCCTCTTGGTGTATCTTTTTCACTCTATCTTAAGCTTAGCAAAGCAGATTGCCCAAAAGATAATAAGGCAGCCAGTACTATGAAGGGTGTTCCTTATGCTTCAGCTTGTGGTTCCCTCATGTATGCTATGGTTGCTACTAGATCTAACATTACTTATGCAGTGGGAGTTGTAAGCAGGTTCATGTCAAATCCTAGCAAAGCACATTGGGAAGCAGTGAAATGTTTCTTACGGTACCTTAAGGGCACACAAAGAAAATGTATTTGCTATGGCAAGGGTACGTTGGATCTGTAGGGGTATTGTGATGCAGACATGGCAGGTTACTTGGATACTCGTAAGTCTACGAGCGGGTATACCTTTACCTTGACGGGTGGCGCGGTTTCTTGGTGCTCTAGATGCACGAATGTATCAGAGGTGCGTATTTTCTTGGGTGCATGTGTGTTCTATTTTATATGGATTTCTCACTTTACACATGTAGCCGATGCTCTTTATCAGCTTCTAAGGAAAGGTCAAAAATTTCATTGGGAAAGGAAGCATTAGAAAGCAATGAAGAAATTGAAGCAACTCTTAAAATCTGCTCCTACATTGAGAAAGGCTGACTATTCACATGGAAAGGCTATCATTATTATTGTTGATACAAGCCCAATCGAGATTGGATGGGCAATTGGGCAAGATGATGAGGAAGGACAAAGATATGCAATTCGCTTTGGTGCTAAAGTATTGACTGAACGACAGAGAAGATATCCACAGGTTAAAAGAGAAAAAAATAGTAGCACTCTCTACCACTGAAGCTGAATATATTTCAACCACTGAGGCTTCAAAAGAAGCAGTTTGGCTTGGTCGTTTGGTCAAGGATTTTGGGCTGCCCACCAAAACTCCTGTACTTAGATGTGATAGCCAAAGCTGGCTAAGAATTCCATGTTTCATGCACGTACCAAATATATTGATGTTCGGTATCATTTTATCAGACAGGTTCTGGATGATGGTCTAGTCACCCTGACTAAGATCAAATCACAGGATTACCCTGCAGATATTCTCACTAAAAGTCTTGCAAATGCTCTACATGAGCATTGCATTAAACTTGTGGGAGTTGGCTAAAGGTTTGCTTAGGACCTTTAAGTGGGAGGTTGTTGGGTGTAAAGGCCCTTTACGTGCTCTCCCGTGTATGTATCGTGTGAACCCACCCTAACGGGTGTAATACATTCTTTTATTCTTTGTGTGTACCACACTAGTACACACCCATCCGACGACTCACTCTCACTCCACTATCAAACACTCTTCAGCTGTGGGTCATTGAACTCCTCGATCACTGTGTCTACTCTCAACTCATAGCTCTCTCTCTCTGTCTGCTTCCGCTTTGCCTCTGCAAAAAGTGTATGATGCATTCTTGGCTTTTGTAGCACTTGTTGAAAACCAACCTGGCTGTAAAATAAAGACTCTCCGTTCGAATTGAGGGGAGGAATATATGCCCTCTATGAAACCAGCCTTCCTTCTTGAAATGGGTGGTGATAACCTGATTTAAGAGTTAATTACAACAATAAATAAATGCACATAAAATAAAATACACACTTTACCACAACATTCTTGGACAGTAGACTCCCTGTTGGCCCCAAAACTGGTGCCCCTTGCGGTATTTCTTTAGCTTCATTCAATTGGAAGGAGTACAACTTGAGATTCTTCAATCTCCTCCTGCTAACCAATTGCTCTTGCTGTCATAAATGACCAGCAAGTCTTTTGGGTTATTTTCCCCTTGATTCACCCAAGACTTCTTCTCCAATTTGACCCTTGGCTGGCCAAATGCTGCCCCAAATCAATTCGGGATGGGCTAGCTCTTGAAATCCCCTGATAATCTTCAATTATTAGCCTGCTGATTTCAATTCCTTGAGCCTTCAATCTTTGGCACGGATCCCAAGGTGGTTGCTAAACCTTAATTTTTGCTGTAACCACCAAAAATGATTGAGATCTCTTCTGAATGGCTAAGAATTGCTGAGAATGGCTGAGCATAGGCTGAAGGAGATGAGAGAATGCTGTAAAGAGAGAAAATTTTGAGATTTGTCGCGAAGAGGTGATCAAAATCAGCAGCTGCCCTGCTGTACCAGCCCCAAACGGATGCACCAACAACAATAGGAGCATCAAAGATTGTGATCTTCAGGAGAAAGTGCATCAACAGCAATTGCCAGCTTCCCAAGGTCAAGAATATGCAATCTCCATCACCAAAATGGTCTCCAATGGCTGGGAAATGGCCCCAAAAGTTGGTAGCAACAGTCCAACACCTCTTCCCAATAGCTCCAAAATGAAAAAACGAGATTTCCGTCTCCCTTCAGCCCTATCTAGCCTTTCCTCCACTTGCATGGGAAAGTTTTCCTAAGTGGAAGCTTTCTTAATCAATTTTCAATAATTTCAAGTCATTTAATTAATTTAAAGAATTAATTTTTGGATGGACAAGGTTAATTTTTTGGGTATGGATTAAGGGCTGAATTAATTTTCAGAATTAATTGGCTAGGCCATTTGCAACCCAAAGTGGTCCCATCCAAAAATTAATTGGCTAGGCCATTTGCAACCCAAAGTGGTCCCATGCATTAATTGACCCTTGGACAAGCATTAATCCATTAATTAATGTCTAGTCCCTAGTGTCATCACTGACACTTAATGGCCAATTAATGGTCCTAGGGGCAAACTGACACCAAAATTCACCTAGAATCTAACAAGTGTAACTTGTTACAACTTTTGCCTTTGACACCCATTTTTTTCACAAGGTCCTTGGGCCTTCAACTGTGAAAAAGTAGCTTGCTCCTCACATGTGCAACACATGTGCATCTTTTAATTGTACATTTGATTAATCCTTTAATCAAATGTCAATTAAACATAAGCAAGGCATCAAATTTTCACGTCCTCGTGACACTCTATGCTGAATTCTTTTTTGAAGCAGAAGGGCATTGTTCATCAATTTACTACTGCTTATACTCCACAGCAGAATGGGTTTGTAGAGAGAAAGAATCCGTCACTCATGGAGATGGCCAGATGTATGCTGAAAGCAAAGAGCTTGCCACATAGTTTTTGGATGGAAGCCGTAATGTGTGCTTGCCATGTTTTGAATGGATGCCCCACTAAAGCATTAAAAAATGTTACGCCTTTTGAGGCTTGGAACAGCCGGAAACCTTCTGTTGGGCACTTTCGTACCTTTGGGTCTCTTGCATATGCATACATTTCCCAGGTACTTAGAAAAAAGTTGGATAACAAGGCTGTCAAATGCATTTTTGTGGGATATAGTAGTAAGAGCAAAGGCTATAGACTCTATGATCTTGTCTCTAAAAAGGTATTTGTCAGTAGGGATGTACACTTTGATGAAAAATCAGAATTATCCCTTGCTGGTTTTGACACATATCAGGCTGCTAGTGATGTATTTGAGGGGCTGCTTCCCATTTCATTTGGTGATTCAGTTGGAGCTTCAGCAAGTGAATTAATGTTCAGCCAGCTACTGCGTTGGAAAATGGAGAAAATCAGCCATTGGCTGATCTGAATATTCAGCAAAGTGCTGAATCTGAAATTCAGCAAGAGCTGAATCTGAAAAGCATCTATATAAGTATTCTAGATATATGCTTATGGGATACTTACTCATGATCTTGACAGGCTTTTCTAGGATCAAAATTGATCCACTGAAATAGTCTAAGTTTCCATTATTAAGTTCTATGAATTTAATGAGAACTTTGGGTGGATCAAAGCACATGCAAGGAGTTATCTTGAGTGCTACAAGGAGTTTAGGCCTAAGAATACAAAAAAGCAATGCCTTTATCAAAAAGTGACATTATCGACTATTCTGGGAGGATTTTGGCAATTCTGCTTGCCTTGGCTTGTCAATGACTATGTTTGTTTCATTCGATTTGAGTATCAAGATGACCGTATTCAGAGTTTAGATATGAAAGTTATAGGAAAAACAAGTTATAACCAAGCTCAAGATAGGATTTCTGTCCTCAGGGTTTTTATCACATTCCATTGCTTATAAGGCTTCTTGCTTAGGGATCTACCTGCCTACTGTTGTTGGATGCTCTGGGCTATCAAATGGCTGGGTGATTTTTAAAGCAATAAAGGAGCGATCTTTTGCCGTTGTACATACCCATAAAATAGGGTTGAAGTACATCCAGCTGTCCATAGAGCATTCCAGGTTATCTTGGTTAATGTATGAGGCATAGTCTTTCATTGTATTGCTATAGCAAAGAGTTTGAGATTGTAAAGAGTGACCAATCAATCGTCTTGACAAAGTTTTGTCTAGATGCAGAGTTGTAATCTGAGAAGAGTGGTTACAGTGTACAGAGTTTATCAAAGAACAATACATGGTGTGTTTTAGGTTCTTTTGTTTCTTCCATCTATCTTGTTTGTTTCCTTTGAACCCCAATGGTTAGTGGCTTGACACAAACCCCTCCCCACACCGACACTGTCCAACTTGCCTAGAACACTGTGATCATGCCGGCAATGACTGCCTGTACGCTGTTCAACTTGCTTAGAAATGCATGGATCTGCTCTAAAATGATTGTGCAGTGCTTGTGCCCATCCAGGGATGACCAAGTCTCTAACATAGATTGTGTGGATGCAGTGAGCATGTGGTAATGAGGATATCCATGGCTGTCTCACCTTTCCTCATCTTTTCTCAACATATTAGCAGGATCCCTACTCCTGCCTTTTCGCAAATCTTGGACTAAGGGATGGTGTTATAGATGGGAGATGATTGGCAGCGTTATTGCTTGGTTCATCTAGACTATGAGATGCAAGCATGTGCCAGACTAGCTCTTTACTCAGCCCTTGTATTAGACTTCCTTCAGTGTTTGGATGACATTTTGAAATCCTACACAAGGCTCATATGTACTTTCTTAGCTCAGACTCATTTTCTGATATGCTCATTAATACAGAATTTGCTTCTCTTTGAAAAATAAAAACTAAGTAGTAGAAGATTAATGTTCTTATAAATGGACTTGTACCTTTTGGAATCTAAGGTCTGGTGAAGTTGCCTTCCCTTGGCTGTTTCGAAATGCAATTGCATTTGTTTTGGGATCCTAACATCACTTGCAACTGAATGTTAAATAACAGCAAAAAATCAAAATTTAAAAAATGTTAACAGCAGGCTATAAATTGCAGGAAAATGCACGTAGAATATATGATATCAAAACTTCAGAGGCGATTAATCAAATGCAAGCTCGACGACGCATGCTTATCTATCAAGTAATATTGAGCTTAAACTTATTTATGTATCAAACCTAGTATTTTATTAGAGTTGTAGAAGTGAAATCGAAAACATATGCCTTCCAATGTTCAAGACACAACAAACAAAGACCTTTTTTAACGAGTCTTTGTGAATGTAAGTTTCAAAGCACTGATGTAGAGTTGTAAATGCATGGATAAATCTCTGTAAGCCCTAGTGGTGATAATTCCTTTGAGGGAGCCATTGGTTTATTAGACCAATTCAACTCAAGACAATAGGAGCAAACTTGGGATCTTGAACACCTTGAGCTTCTGCCTATTAAGTGGTGGTTTGATTTGTGACTCTTGAAAAAATTTGTTGCATTTATCTCTGTCACATGTCTATGACTGAACATGTGTGACATCATTCCCATCATTACTAGAATGGTTGACAATAAGCATGTACACAGTTTAACAACCCCTGATTCTGTTTCCCATGCTTTCCATAGTGCTGAGTTGTTGGGATGCTTATATAGACTTTCAAGAAGCGCTTACAGAAAAAGAGGATCAGAGAAATATATCACATATCTACCCATGCTACGATAATGGTAAACCACTTCAGCTAACATAACCTAAGTTGTGGTTTACTGTCAAATTCTAACTTCCTGAACTTGCTACTTTCAGAATTCTTGGCACTCACTGAAAAAGCAAGATTTTGCATCAGAAGTGGAGGTTTCAGAGAAGGTTTGTGACCCTTTGTTACATTATGATTATCTAGCAGGAGCATATTGTAGTGAAAAGGAGTGAAGATGACAAGGATAAAGCAATTATTGTCACCTATGGGGAAAGCCAAGTTAGCTTTCATATGTTCATGCATTGATCAATACAATAGCTTTCTTATTATGAGTCAGCCAATTACTTACAGAAAAATGTGATTAGATTGTTTATGTTAGAGAAGATTTCCAAGATCTGTGAAATATCCCCCACTGCACTTATCTTTCCACTTATAACACGTTGGCTGGCTGTTCCACTGTGTTGGGAGAAGATGATTATGAAGCTGGCAGCTGTCGGGGAACCACAACATGACTGATAGTTCTTATCTTGCTTGATTCTTCATATATCTGAAAATGATTTTTTCTTTAGTTTTGCTTTCAATTTCTAAATATTCTGTAATGGATTCCTTGCATCTATCCATTCATTTCATCTTTCTAGCCATCCCTTTTGTCAAGAATTTTCCATATTTGTTCTTCAGTTTTAGTTTCATTTTTCTTGCTTGCTTGCTTTTTTATAGTTTTTCCTATCAGTTCTTCAGCTTTACTTTCATTCTTGCTCACTCGTTTTGTTTTCTCATTTGTGGTGAACAACAAACACAACTCTACTAGAGGAGTTGCACAATGGTGGAGAAGACCTAGATTTATGCTGTCGCTCAATATGGTGTCATGACAATAACTGGGGTCCACTAGTATCTAAATCTAGACAACCTCAGGTTATGCAGCATCTATTTAGACTCTAGAGTTAGCATCCATAAAAATCTAGACTTGTGCAAAACCTCATGCAATGTTGATGTCTCAAACAAACAAAGAAATCAGGGATGGATACTTTTCTAAAAGTGTACTCTGTCAATATCTTTCATTCAAAACTCTTGTGTATCAAGAAGACTTTTAGGATCACACTTCTTCTTTGGAAGATAATATATTACATACAATTCAAGATATTTCATTTAACAGCTGTTAACTCACCAAAGTCCTTTCAAAGGATTTACAGAAGTGACATGTGACAAATAAAAGAGTCGGGCAGTACATTCATTTCCAAAGCATCTGGTTTGGAAAGTGTCTTAACTTTCAATCTTGGGGAGCAAGTGCCTTGCATTCTGAAGTTCAAGCTGTGGGGATTCTAGTAATCTCTTTCTCTCCTTTCCTTCATCTCCTCCACTCTAAGTGGATCTCGATTCTCCACTTCAAGCGAATCATTTTAAACTTCTTTTTCTAGTGAAGTTTTAAGATAGTCACACACATCCATCCACAATCAATAGACTATCCACACGTGCTTATGAAGCACAATGTGTGTGGACAGTTAGTTAGGTTGTGGAGAGATGTGTGTGATACATGGTTGAGAGGTGATATCATCGCAAGTTAAAAATTTCGTACTCTCCTCATCTACCTCAGTTTCAGGCAAATTTATGTGGGCCATTGTTGTGGCTTCTTAACTTGGCAAAAAAGATGTAACACTGGCTCATGAAACAAGAATTGTTACATGGAATCTCTTTTGTGTAGGCATCGTTCCTGGCACCACTCTTTCAGACCATGTACCGGTACAGCTTGTTCTTTTGGAGGGAGTCAGGGGAACCACTGCCAGTGTCAGGATTCCAGATCACCTCTATTACAACGAGGATCTCAGGGAAGCAGGATATAAGAGGCAAGGCCCTTTTTAGCTAGCAGGGCAGCTAGGAATCTGGATAAGTGCATGCAGGGGGTCAGCCCTTCCTTCAACGAGGAGGCTGGGAGCAGAAAGGAGGGCGGCTTGTGAAGCGAGAGAGAGAGGACTATGCTGTTGGCTTTTTTGATGTTCTTTTGCCTTTTTCCCTTTCAAATTAAGGACCTTTAATGGAATATAGAATGACAATGGAGTTATTCCTTTAAAGCTGCTCTGTATAGTGAGATTTGATTGCTTTTTATGAGCTAGTTTAAAGCAGCTCTGAATAGTGAGATTTGATTGCATCTTACGAGCTAGTTTATATGCTGCTGAACTTGCACAACTTTCCGTTTCAATGCACTTAACTTGGTAGTCAAGCAAATGCACTTGTCAGCACCACAGACATTCAAGATTTGCACCTGATAATACATTTTATTTATTTAAGATTTTGGGACAGCAAAATATTGAGGTTCAAGAAGATGTTTGCGATTTTCAAGAAGAAGTTAAACTGTTTGAGAGCAAAGGCTATGAGCTTGGTGCAGAAACTCTAAATGAGATGGCTGTTGACTTGACTGGCAAGGAGAAAGCAAATAAAATAAAGGATTTTAATAAATCAGGAAAAGATACTAAAGGGTCCAAAAAGCCAAAGTCAGAAGGGTTGTCTGATCCCCTTACACTTGCACAGGTATAGTTTTGCAAAACACTAAGCCTGTAGGACTTAAAAAAGAGTTAACATCGTAACTTACTTGGGCTGACATGATCATTTAAGTAGAATGTTATGTGATCAACTTTTTTCACAATTTCTGGTCTTAAAATTTGCAGGAAGCTAGTAGTTACTTAGCACAATTGAAAGAGCGAGTTTTTCAGGCTGAAAAAGAAAAGTCTGAGATGGAGCAAAAGCAGAAACAAGTGAGCTTTCTGTCATCTCTTTGGTTCATATTTGTCGATTGGACTTTGGGTTAGGGAGGGACAGAGAGAGGGATTGATGTCTTCAAAAGGCCAGAGGTGGTTTGGAACCATTAAAAGCATACATTTAGTACTGAGGAAAGTTGAAGAGAAAAATCTGTCAAAAATTAATATGTCCTGCCATCTCTCTCTAGAGTATCTCCCTATCTCAGCTCAGAGCTGGCGTGAGCAGGTCTGAATCTGGCTTATGGCACACCTCATCCAAAATGAGATGTGCGCATCCATGTATCCTGGTCTGATGATGAAGACATCCTTAGAAAGCTGAAGCATTGTCAAACCAACTGAATGGGCGCTCTAGATTAGTTAATTTTGATTGATTGAGGGCAAACCTTTCATGTTGAGTACGATGAATTGATAGTTGAAACACTTAATACTAAGGTTATAGGGTATGCTTGTGGGTGCCCTCAATAGTTTTGGACCATTGCCATTTGTAGCTTGCTAGAGTGCAAGTCTAGCAATGCTATGGCACAGCTCTAGTGATGGTCAAAGTACAGCTCCAAGGACATTGCAGTTGAGCTCCAGCAATGCCATGGGAACAAAGCCTTTTTGCTTTCACTGGAAGCCACCTTTATCACCATTGGAGGCCTTGGCTCCATCTGATGGGATATACCTTTTTGCAAGCAACCACTTTTTGCAAGCAATCACTTTTGTAGATTTGGCAGAAGTGGTTACTCCAGCCTTGGTAGAAGCAGTTACTCTGGCAACTATAGTAGCTATTGCACGGCCGCCTACTTTACATGGTAGACTTCTTTTTTGCTGTGTTTTTACTGGGACAGTCACTTTCTTTGCCAAGCAGCCCCTTTCTTGTCTGGGTGACAGGTTTTCTGACCAGTTTGATTGCATTTATTTAGACATCTCTGCGTTTTACAGATCTATCCCTCTTGCCCGGCATCGAGTCGTCTCTCTCTCTCACCTTGGATACTTGTCTACATTGCTGTAGATACATCTTTTGTTGACCCGTAGGTCAATGGACCCTGTACAGGTGGATGACATCCCAATGGTAGCATCTTCTTTGTTTTCTTGCAGGTATTTCTTGAAGGACAGATGTGGCCGACATGTATACTATGGGGGATTGTGCGGTTTGGGAGGATTCAGACTGACGACCATCCTCTATTTCTTTCGTGCTATATTCTTTCGGGGTTTCCAGTCCTTGATTGCCATTGATGGCATCTCTTGAGTAGGTGCTAGTCCTACCCTTTGTACCTGCATCTGACAGGCAGGATGGGGTGAACTACCTTCTATGGTTGTGCCACATGGAGTGCCTCCTTGATGATTGTAATCTATGGGATTTTGTTACTATCCCTATGCCTAGACCTACTATGGATCCTCATGATGATGTGACGGCAGATTTGGTAGCTTTATGGGATTGGTTGAATGCGAGAACCTGCTCTTTTCTCCTTTTGAGTTATACAAATTTTGTGCTTGTGCATGTTAAATGTATTTGCGCTGCCATAGAGGTTTGGAGGAGATTGGCATCTCTCTTCTGGATGACATTTGGGTAGCATCGATTATGTGACAACATTTTATCATAGATTCCCCTACGATAAGGGATCACATCCATTGGATGGAGGAGCTACGAGATGAGCTTGCATCCCTTGGTACAATCTTTTCTTTGGAGGACCCAGCTGTGACACTTCTCTCACATCTTCCATCACCGACATATGATGTGTTCTACACCAATCTTTTCACTTCTCATAGTCATGAGACTCTCACTTGGGAGGAGCTAGTCCCATTGGTGCTTGAACAGGATGCACATCATAGTGAGACAGATTCTTGCAGAGCCCATGTACATGGCCATGCTTATGCGGTTTTTTTTAATGGTATAGGACATGCCAAGCAGAAGAAAGGGAAGAGGAAGAAGTTGGAGTCATCTTTTGACTTTGATATAGATTTTGTGGGGAAGCGTAGAGGATATCCCACGTGTCCTCATTATGGGAAGACCTCACATCCTAGGGAGAAATGCTGGAGAAAATACCTTCACATTCGTCAAGGAGCGAAGGGTGGATCTACATTGGAGCCTTCATCTATCTCTACTTCGTCACCCGCTAGTACCATCGAGGCCATGTCTCTACACATTTATTAGGTGGAGGAGCCTTCTTCAACTCTCTTGCCTTCTGAGTAGCCTTGGCTCATTGATAGTGGTGCATCAAGTCCTATGACTCCCTGAGGTGATTTGTTGCAGGATCTCCATTTGTTAGAGGGTATTGCCATTGCTAGTGACATCTCTTCGGTGCTTGTTAGTGGTGTTGGCACCTTGCCTCTATTGTTAGATTGTCCATCGAGCTCCGTTTTACCCACCTCCCATCCCTTTTAGAGGGGGATGATATTGGTGATGAGGTTGTGGATTTCTTGGTCCTTTGTGTTTCAAAGGGGGCTTCTAAGTATTATGAGGAGTTTCTTTAGAGTTTAGTCTACTTTCTTCCTTTCCTTTATGCGGCGACCTCTTTTCTTCATCATCGAGCTAGCATCCATTTTCGCTTGGCCCTAGGTCCTTGCTGTTTCTATGTAGCTTATGGCACCTTCAATATTTCCTCACCATCGTCTCATAGTTGGGTTTTCGGGTTGGCTCACCTATCCCTGACTAGAGTTTTTGGGAGTGATCTATTCGAGGCCTCTTTGTTTCCTTTGCTATTTGGTGGCCTTCCGTTTGGTTGGATTTTTCTATGGAGAGGGGGTTTTGCTCCTTAGTTGGCATTCTTCATTGACAGACTTAATTGGAATTGACACTCTTCCTGCCACCTTTGGATCCACATCTCCTTTGGCCTTTCTGCCACATCTAGGATCTAAGAAGGGGTGTGAGCAATCATGTGTGTCTTGTGCGTTCATCTCCTGCTTGTGACCCTCAGTCTAAGTTAGATGAGGATATTAGGAGCTTTGACATTGTATTTGGCTGTCATTTTATGTGGACACGTTAGATGGAGGACACATTAGTGCATTTCTTTTTGGGCACTTTTGGCTATTTTTAGGGTTTTGACCCTACTTAGGGCTTTGATACTTTTTGCCTATAAATAGGAAGCCTACCCTTCCACTTTCATTATCCATCATTGATCCTTCATGATTAGCCAGCCGTCCTCATTCTTTCATCCCCTTGCTACCATCTAGCACCCACATTGACGCATAGAGCTTTGTGTTGGGGCTGACTGTCACAACCTTGTACCTTCAGCCATTGCAGTCCTCCATTCTCTCTTTGTTTCCTCTCCATGTTCACTTTCCTCTTTCCGTTGTGCACTCTCAGTTTATGCATGATGGCCTAGAGCCATCTTGCATCTTGTAATATTTTATTTTTTTCACAATTAATACAATTACCTATTACGGAGAGAGAGAGAGAGAGAGAGAGAGAGAGAGAGAGAGAGAGAGAGAGAGAGAGAGAGAGAGAGAGAGAGAGAGAGAGAGAGAGAGAGAGAGAGAGAGAGAGAGAGAGAGAGAGAGAGAGAGAGAGGGCGATCGACGAGACGGGGAAGATGCCATCGCCTGAGCGCCTCGCCCTTCTGTCGGCCGTCTGACCTGCGGGTCTTGGTCGCCGTCGTCGCCCGTCCGCCCTGTGTGTGGGGGTCCTTGCCGTCGCCTTCCGACCTGGGTGCCGTCACTTGTCAGCTGTCTATCAGCCGCCTGTCAGCTCGCCACAGGTAATAGATTGCGTGCGACAGAACATGGCCAATTGATTTCTCCTTCGCCTCAGCGAGAGCCAGCATCTAGCGTTCGACTCTGCGCCCCTGTCTTCTGCTATCTGCGTTTGTGCCTGGCACGCACCAACTTGTCCTGCGTCCCGCCTCCTTGTGATCGTGTTGTTTGGCAGACTGGAGGTAACGGCAGCACGACTCTGTCCCTGTTGACATCAGAGGTTGCCGACAGGACATTTTCTTCTTGCACGTGCAATCTAGCCCTGGACACTGAGGTAGAGCAGCCCTGCCACTGTACACAGAGAGAGAGAGAGAGAGAGAGAGAGAGAGAGAGAGAGAGAGAGAGAGAGAGAGAGAGAGAGAGAGAGAGAGAGAGAGAGAGAGAGAGAGAGAGAGAGAGAGAGAGAGAGAGAGAGAGAGAGAGAGAGAGAACGCACAACAGGAGATCAGCTCGTCGTACACGATGGCTGGTTTGGATCTGGATTTCATAGACCAAACGGTGGCAACACTTGGCCCGGACTCTGGTGCTGAGGAACCAGAGGATATGGTTCCGTGCCCTGAAGAATTGCCCCCGGGTCCTGACATCTAGCCTGCGGGTAAACGTACCAAGCATACCCCGGAAGAGATAGGTGTTATTCCGGATCGTTCCTATGCGCAGGTTGCTTCGGATTCTGTGGACTCTCAGGAGGTGGACTGGGAGCATCTGTTGGAATTTGCCAACACTCTGCTTGGTGAATATGTTCAACATAATCAGGAAGCCTTCTCTGACTCTGCTCCAGACGATGTTCTGGAAGCTACCGTCGACCCAAAAACTGTCCTACGCTCCTTTTCGGTATTTTATGATCGCGCGGTGATACTCTTCTTCACTGGTCGCATCCCGCTGCTTTCCCGTATTCGCCAATGGCTGCAGAGTCTGCTACAAGGGGAATGTGTTGAAGAGATTTCTGTTGGATCCCGAGGTTTTTTTGAGGTCCTCTTGAAAACAGAGATGCACCGTGCTGCTCTCCTGTCTAAACTGCCTTTGTTTTTTGATCGTCGGTTGGTTCATGTGGTTCCATGGCGCCCGATGGCAGATTTCCAGCGCCTCCTGCAACGTGAATGCCCTGTGTGGGTAGAAGTGGAAAATTGTCCGGCTGTTTATTGGCCGCTATTGAAGGATGCTATGGCAGCTGTGGGCACGGTTCTGGTCCCTCCCAGTCTCAGGGCTGTGAATCGCAACCGCTTGTGCATCTTATGGGATACTGCAAGGAAACGGCCTGCGTGGTTAAGCCTCAATTGCTCTGGTATGCATCCGTTACACTTTCGTTTGAAATGGGGCAATTTTGCAGGCCATTGCTTTTCCTGTGGACAGTTGGGGCACTTTATGGCTGAATGCCCAGAGCAACAACACGTTTCAGATGCGGGTCATGTTGCTCCGCCCATGGAAGATATGGTGTGTGATGCTCCGTCGTTGGATACTATCCACCCGCCCCAAGTTCTGGCCAAAGGCAAACAACAGGTTTCGGGTCTGGATTTCCGTGCCACTGATTGGGTTGAAGTTCGTCCCAAAAAAGGCAACAGGATTGGTGCTGGCATGGAGAGTACTGTGCCTACTACCTCACAAGATTCCATGCGAACCTATATGCGCAGGAAGGAAATGATGTCTTCCGAGCGCTCTGCTCCTGCTATGGTTTCTTCAGCTCCCCGTCATCAGCCCGCCAGGAAAATGTATTTGGATCGTCTAAAGGGTCCACCTGCCCAGCTGGGTTTTGATACCAGAGGCAACGTCATTACTCCGTGGGACCGTCGTTACCCACGTTCCAACCCCAAGCAAGCAGATATGCCGTCTACTTCCAAATCTGGTCCTCAGAACTCTTTTGCGGTGTTGGCGGATTTCTTGGATGAGGGAGTCCTGGACATTCTCGCCGACAAAGTCAAATCGAGGCAAGCTGTGCCTCGTACCTGATTGTGTTTTGTATACACATGAAAATAGCCACGTGGAATGTGCGAGGAATTTGTTCTCGCCACAAGCAACATGCCATGTGGACTGCATTGTATGAGAATCAGTGGGATGTCCTGTGCGCTGTTGAGCACAAGAGTCACGGTGATGCCGGTAAAGTTGTGGATTGCCATGGCTTTCGTTTGTTCTATGCAGGAACACAGGCCATGCATTACTCGGGTGTGCTCATGATTGTACATGCCAAATATCAGCCTGTTCTTATTAAAAATGATGTTCATGGCCGCTTTTTGGTGGTTGAAATCTTATTCGAAGGGGAAATCCTATGGTTACTTGGCCTCTATGCTCCGAATGATTCGTTATCTCGCCGGGAGCTTTGGCAGACTTTGCAGACTTCCTTGTCACTTGGTAGACGGGGCTTCTTCATGGGGGATTTCAATGTGTGTGTTGATTCTTCCCAGTCTACATCGGAACACTCGGTCATGGATGCGCCGGAAAGTCGTATGTGGCAAGAGTTGGCTCTTGCTGTTCTTAAGCAAGATCTTTGGTCCTGGCTACGCCCGTCTTCTCCAGGCTTTACTTTCCATTCGGCCCAGTATGCCACAACATGGTTGCGGTTGGACCGTATATATATCATGCAGAATGATGATTTTCTGCCTGAGATGCTCGAAATAAAAGTGTTGCAGCAATATGTCTTGTCGGACCATTTCCCTCTGCAGTTCGAGTTGCTTGCACAACCCATTGCCCCTTTCAAGCAATTTCTGGAGCGACTCCCTTTGCGTTTCAACTCGTCCTACTTAAAGCATACAATTTTCCAGGGCTATATGCAGCAATTGCTTGACAGATTCTTCTTGGACTTTTCCTCTCAGGGCACTGCGTCATTTGAAAGATTGCTCTCTAATGTGCAGCGGGTTGCTCGGCAATATGGGATCTATCATGCCTCTCTTTGTCGGCGCCGTCGACAGGCAGCAGAGGACCTGCTGGTTTTGGTTCGCTCCCTGCTGGTGGACACTCCGGATGATGCATTTCTGCTTGCACTGGCCATGCGGGTGGCCGATCTTATTAAAGAATTCCAGTTAAAATCGTATCAGCAGGCCAAATTGCAACATCTGACAGAGACTTTGCAAGATAGTGCATGTCAGACCCATAAGTTCTTTCGAGCTCTCCACGCCTCTCCTGCTCGAGAGAATATGACCAGACTCGAGGATGCACAAGGCTACCTTATCCTGGATCCACAGACTATTGTGCATATGTGCAGGAATTATTTCCGTGACCTTCTTGCTTCCGCTTCTCCACCTTCCGCCCAAATTACTCAGGCCCGTTCGGTTTTTTATGACCTCGTCGGCAATCAGCTTCCGCAGGACATGCAAGCTACTCTGGAGTCATATATTGGTGAAGCAGAGGTTATGGATGTCCTGTTACACTTGCCCAAAGATAAAAGTCCGGGTTGGGATGGTCTCACCAATGAGTTCTTTGAAGCTTTCGCTACCCAATTGGCGAAACCATTGCAGGCTTTGTTTCAGCAGGTGTGGGAAACGGGGATCATGCCTCCCTCATGGAAACAAGGACTTATTAAACTGCTTCCAAAAGTTCCTTCGCCATCTAAGTTGACACAGTGGCGCCCCATTTCTTTGATGGGTTCAATGTACAAAATCTTTTCCAAAGTAATGGCGAATCGGCTCCATAAGCATCTCCCTGCCCTTGTGCACCCTCTCCAGTATGGTTTCATTAAGGGCCAAAATATTCTACACAATGTTTTGAATGCCCAATTGGCCATTGATTATGCCCGGCATTCTAATCAGGAGGTGGTACTGATTCAACTGGACCTGGAAAAGGCTTTTGACTATCTGGACTGGTCTTTCGTTGCTGACCTTATGTCTGCTATGGGCTTTGGTGCTCGGATGTCTCGTCTCATCTACACCATTAGTGCTGCGGCGTCTTCGCGAGTCATGCTGAACGGAGGTGTTACTGAGCCATTTGTCCTTGCCCGTTCTGTCCGACAGGGGTGCCCTTTGAGCCCTTTATTCTTTGCCCTTGCGACACATCCAGTTCTTTCCATGTTATCACATATGGCCGCCTCCTCCCAGTTGGCCGGACTGTCGCTTCCTACAGGACAACACTTCATTAGCCAATCCCTGGCGGATGATACTTTTATGATTTTGCGTGCGGACAAGGATAACCTTCGAAAAGCATTGGATGTTTGGGGTCTCTTTGGTCAGGCGTCAGGCCTTCGTATCAATGCGCTCAAATCAGCCATTCTAAGCTGCACGGAGTCGGATTTGCAGTCCTTGGACTGGCAGGGTCTGGTTGTTCCTCGAGGTTCCATTGTCAGGCATCTTGGATACCCTTTGGGTGTTGATGTTCCCCCAACGCAGCTTCTGCAGTGGATTTCTCAGAAAATGGTGGCCAAGTTTATGTATTGGAAGTCTCAGGCCTGGCCTTTTCATGTTCGCCTCAAAGTAGCCCAGATCATTATGGTGCCAATGCTCACATATTTCTTGCCATTGTTGCCCTGGACTCCTACGACTCTGAATGCTCTCACTCAGTCGATTCACTTCATGCTATGGAAGAAGGACTCATTGCATGCAGGTATTTCCTGGATCTCCTGGTCGCATGCGTGCACCCCCAAACGCATGGGTGGCGGAGCTATTTTAGATGCCCAAACTCACATGTAGGCACTTCGTTGGTCCCTTTTCCACGCCATGTGCTCGGATGATCATCATCCGTGGGTCGCTATCGCCCGTTATTTCCTCGAGGGCCATGGGCTTCGGCATGGCAATACCCAACTCCGGAGTTCTTGGTGGCACGTTCTGAATGCTGATTCGCGGTTTTCCAGTTCTTCTTCATCGCTGCTTACTCATTTGGTGTCTTCCTGGAAACATGTCCTTCAAAAGGCTCAGTGGCACCCACTGGAGGATCGCTTGGCTACTAACTCTTTTCAATTGGAATTACTGGCAGTCTCGCGTTTACTTTCGTGGGAAGGTAAACATGAGCTTAGACCACAATTCAACCGAATGACACGTTTGGGCTTGTCTTCAGTTGCGGATGCCACCCTTGCCAGTCGCAATGTGCTTATATCGTTTCGTACTGCTAGGCGGCTTTTCAGGATCCCTCGCGGATATAGGCCTTTATGGGAACAGCTTTTGACGGTGATCCAGAGCAGACAACCCTTTCCTGCTCTTGCTTCGGATCATCCCTGGCAGGATTGGGACCTACAAGGCCGGCTGCATTTGAGCAAAGCTTCTACTAACCAAGTGTATCATCTTCTGATTAAAGATAATCAATGGCTAGTTACTAAAGCGAATGCTTTATGGGGATTGCGCAAATCCCGGTCATGGTGGAGGGCAACTGTGATGGAGGGCTGGGTCAACAAGACACCCTTTAAATACAAAGTCTTTCTTTGGAGAGTGATGATTGGGGGTCTTCCGCTTGCTTTGGCTCTTTCCAAGCGACGAATCTCCAATGGCACCTGTTTCTTTTGCACCACTACTATGGAATCCGCCCGCCACCGATTTATTTCTTGCCCCGTCGCTAAGAAAGTCTGGTTATTTTTGTCGGCCGTTTGGCGAGGGGTGGTTGGTATCACACTGCGCCCCTTTGATTGGGTTTTGGGCCAGCCCAAATACCCTACTCCCGCACAGCCACATATGAAGCTCATGTATCACTTTCTTCGATATTGGGGCTGTTGGCATAACTGGACCATTCGGAATGCTTTTCTGTTTGACTCCGCCCATAATGTTCAGCGGCATATTGCGAGGCTTAAGGGCCTCTTGTATTGGCAGTTAGCTCTTCTCCATCGTTCTGATTTGCTCTCTACGGAGGACTTCTGTCCTTGGCATATGGCAATTTCCTCCGCATCCTTGCCATGAAATTGTAACTTGTAGTACTTAGCACCTCTTCACATGATGGCTTGGATTGTCGTCATGTATCTTGTAATCAAGTAATCTTGTATTTTTTTCGTAATTAATACAATTACCTTTTACGGAGAGAGAGAGAGAGAGAGAGAGAGAGAGAGAGAGAGAGAGAGAGAGAGAGAGAGAGAGAGAGAGAGAGAGAGAGAGAGAGAGAGAGAGAGAGAGAGAGAGAGAGAGAGAGAGTTGGTCGCCTGCTCGTCGTCTGCACCTGACGCCTCGTCTGCCCGTCGCCTGCTCGTCTCGCCTGCACGTTTCGCCTGCACGTCGCCTGCCCGTCTCGCCTGCACGTCTCGCCTGCACGTCGCCTGCTCGTCTTGCCTGCACGTTTCGCCTGCACGTGGCCTGCCCGTTTGCCGTCCCGCCTGCTCCTGACGTCCCTCGCCTGTCACGTTGTTTGCCCCAGAGCCTGCCCGTCGCCTGCACCGTCGCCTGCACTGTCGCCGGTCTCTGACGCTCTGCACCTGCGTTTCTCCTGCGCTTCGTCCTTTCGCCCTGCGCGTTAGGGCTTCGGCTGCTGCCTGGCCCCTGACCTGCGACTCCGACTGTCCCCCTCTGTCATCGCCTGCCCGCCCTGTGCTCCACCCTTCTGCCCCTGCACTGTTAGGGTTGTGCCCTGCCACGCGCCCTCCTGGGTATAGGTCGCGACTGAAGACAGCAGTATGGCTGGCCTGGATATGGATTTTCTAGACCGGACGGTGGCAGCCCTTGGCCCTAATTCCAATACAGAGGAGCCGGAGGATATGGTGCCCTGCACGAAGGAGATGCCTTCGGGTTTTGAACTGCCGCCTGCGGGCAAACGCTCCAAGCATACTTCTGACGAGCCAATGGGTCCTCAGGAACGTTCCTATGCGCAGGTTGCCTCTGATCCTGTGGATTCGCAAGAGATTGACTGGGAGCATTTGCTGGACTTTGCCAATACTCTGCTTGGCGATTATGTCCAGCACAATAATGAAACTTTTTCTGACGCGGGAACTGATGATGTGCTGGAAGCCACGGTGGACCCGAAATCAGTCTTGCGGTCCTTCTCGGTGTTTTATGACCGTGCAATTATACTTTTCTTCATTGGTAGGATCCCAGTGCTTTCACATATTCGCCAATGGATGCACCATTTATTGCAAGGGGAGTGTGTTGAGGAGATCTTCCTTGGACCGCACGGCTTTTATGAGGTGCTATTGAAATCGGAAACACATCGAGCTGAGCTCCTGTCCAAGTTGCCATTATTCTTTGATCGCTGCTTGGTACATGTTGTACCATGGCGCCCTATGGGCGATTTCCAGCGTCTGCTTCAACGAGAATGCCCGGTATGGGTGGAAGTGGAAAATTGTCCGGCGGTCTATTGGCCATTGTTGAAGGATGCGATGGCAGTTGTGGGAACAATGCTGGTTCCCCCAAGCCTCAGGGCTATGAATCGAAACCGTTTATGCATGTTATGGGACACGGCCAGGAAAAGGCCTGCGCGGCTTCGCCTCAATTGTTCTGGCATGCATCCTTTGCATTTTCGCTTGAAATGGGGCAACTTTGCAGGCCACTGCTTTTCATGTGGTAAATTGGGGCATTTTATGGCCGAATGCCCTGAAAGGCAACCGTCTTCCGAGGATGCGCAGGTTGTGCTGCCTAAGGATGACATGGTGCTTGATGCCCCGACACAGGAGGCCCTTCAGCCATCTAATGTCGTGGATAAAGGCAAACAACAGGTCCTGGGTTTAGATTCTCGTAGCATTGATTGGATTGAGGCACGTAAAAAAAAAGGTAAAAAGTTGGATGCAGGCCTGGCGGATCCTGGGCCTAATACTTCACACGATTCCGTGCGCACGTATATGCGCAGGAAAGAAATGTTCACTTCACAGCCGGCTGCGCATACTATGGCCCCGTCTGCCCCCCGTAATCAGTCTACAAGGAAAGTCTATACACACGGCCCCAAGGGCCCACCTGCTAAGCTGGCGTTTGATACAAAAGGTAATGTGATTACACCCTGGGATCGGCGTTATCCCCGCCCCACTCCCAAGGCAGTGGATTTTCCTTCTACCTCTAAAGCAGGTCGCCAGAATTCGTTTGCAGTATTGGCTGATTTTCTGGATGAGGGTGTCCTAGATGCTCTTGTGGAAAAGGTGAAATCGAGGCAACAGGCGCCTCGTTCCTGACTTCCTTTTTTTGAAGATATATGAAGATAGCCACGTGGAAT